>NC_133759.1:31816617-32124264 GCF_036562045.2 Rhinolophus sinicus
TTCAAATAGATGCATTGAAGCCAAGTGAGAGAAATACCCCCAGAGATAAAGCAGATGTCAATTTGGGAGAAGCACTGCACAAAAGCACTTAGACTGGAAGCAATCAGCATCTCCAAAAGCCAACATATTTTACACAAACCAGTGAAAATGGGGTCACCTCACCTAATACATTGCATCTATTGCATCTTGTTGGACAATGGCCTTTTTTTCATCAGGAGTTGACAGTTGATTAAGGACCTTTCTTCAGGGAGAAAGTAATTCCTCTCCTCCTCCTCCACCTGCCACACACCTATTTAGGGAGATCTGTTAAATGTTAAGAAGTACATTGAAGCAAATGTATAGATGGAATTAAAGAGTGACAGGATAATTCATTGAGTTTTATATTGGTTGCTGCTACTGTCCCCTAGTAGCTCAGAAAGGTTGGCTAGAAGCTGCTGTGCTTTCATATTTTCTAATGGCAGATGTCATGTTCTTTCCATTCTCAGATCAGAGCCATTGGGCTAAACCCTACCTGCAAGACTGCCTAATTCAAGTTGTATTCTAAAACACACACACATTAATCTTCCGGAAACAGGGGTCCCTCTTACAGTAAAGGCGCATCTTTAATGTGGAAGCTGTTCTTTCCCACCCTGAAAGGTTGTGTTGTGAAGCGATATTATTAGAGTAATTTATGTCTTTGCCCAACGTACAGCTACTGTGTCCCTCCCTGTCTTATCTTCCCCACAGAGGCTGAAGGGAATAGGCTGGCAGCTTTCTGAGCTGGAGGGTCATACAAAACCAGTGCTCAGGGAAGTGCACGGGGGGCAATTCAGAGAAGCTAAACATGTCATCAGGTCCAAGGGGGAAGTGCGGAACCAGGACTACAAGGCACAGCCTGAGGTGAAATTGATGGATGGGAGATGAGGGGAGGGCTGGAAAAGAGAGAGTGACATAAACCTTGGCCATCATGAAAACAAGTTTGCTCAGGGGTCCCCTGAAAGTTTGAGTGAGGCTGGCTGAATGTTTCTCTGAGGTAGGGAAGAGGAGGGAACAAAATTCCCTCTGACTTAATCTATCCCTGCCTGTTGGTAAACCCAGGTAGGGATGAAATAAAATTGGGTCTTGCTTTGGCCCCACTCTTACCAAGAAGTCAAAAACAAAGGTCCTGAGGAGCAACAAAGACAAAACAGTTTCCCAGTTTTTACAGAAATTGCATGGACATGGCCGGAAGCATGTGAGGGCATCCTACACAATTCCTCAAAAAGCCCTCAGTATGATTGGGCCCCAGTTGCCCAACGTAGTAAGAACATTTACTGTTTTTCCTTTCTTCCTTGTTTCACTGTCCCATTCCTTCATTCTTGCTTTCTGGCATCACCTCTGAAATAAAATACCTACACACAAATCTTTGCCTTAGGCTGTGCTTTGCGGGGGAACCCAAACTAAGACTGAATCAATTACTGATATATCTGGTTCAGAGTAAGAAAAAAAAAGAACCTACTGCTACTAAACCTACTGTATACCCATCACTGCGTTTGGCTATTCCACATGAAGATAATGGAAAGAGTTTGGTCTTTAGAGACAAAGGAGAGTGTGTTTAAATCCCAGATGTACTTCTCACATCTTTGTGGTCGAGGTATTTAACTTCTTGAAGCCTCGGTGTTCACACGTGTAAAATGGAGATCATAAGACCTACTTCAGAGGCTTCTTGTGAGGATTAAACAGCAAACCTAAAGGATCTAAAGCAGTGTTCTTCCATAAATATGACTCCTTTGCTTAAGTTAATCTTCCCAATTATGAGAAGTAAATATTTCCCATTTTACAGCTGAGCAAACTGAGGCTCAGAGAGATTAACTTAACTCCCTCCCTTAGTCATTCCCTTTGAGCTATACTGGCCTCTTTGGTGTCCTCAAACATATCAGCCACAGTCCTGTCTCAAAGGTTTTCTTTGTTCTCACCATTTGATCTCTCTTCTCTCTGACTAACTCCATCACCTCCTTCATGACTCTGCTTATTCTTTACCTTCCCCATGAGGCCTCCCCCGATAATCCTATTTATTATGGTCCTCCCCATGACTGCCCCAGTTCCTAGGGCTTTGGGTTCTTTATTCTTTCCTCACTGCTTCTCTCTTTTTATCTCCATGCATATTTTTAAGATGCTTTTTAAAAAGTTTGGTCAGACTGTGCAATTATCTCCAGTTCTTTGGGTACAAAATCAACAATTTGTTATCTCTGCTAACTTTCTCTCATGGTAGCTTATTTCCCTCATGTGTTTTGTTGTGTTTAGCGTGAGCTCATCTTCAGCAGGAATTGTGCTCCTTGAGAATCTGGGTGCTCTGGGGTTAAAGTTATCCCTGAGGGATGGGTTTTATGTTTGCTTCTGTCAAAACCCTAAGAGATCCACAAGTTCTAGATTACTTGTTTTGTGCATTCATTTCTTGATTCAGATAGTGTAAATCAGGATTGTGTCAGCTACTCCCATGTGGCGCTATTTCTATTTGTGACTTTAATGACCAGCTTTCTTGATCTTTCTTTTTCAATTCTCCAGTCAAGGTAATTCCCATGTCTCTGTGGGAGCTTAGCAGCAAGGCCCAAGGGCCTCTTGTTTTGACCTGTATAGGAGTTTCAACACCAGATGTCTAGGACTTGCAATCCCAAGTCAGATCCTAATACCTTTAGGAGCTGGTCATCAACAGCTTCTGCCACGTACCCTGGCTTTGTTCCCCTTCTTCATCCCTGGCACCTGGATTGCCTTGTCTGACTTTCAAGCTCAATTCTGTGTTTACTTTCTACTTTTGTATATTTCACCTAGTATTTCTTTGTGTTTGGAGAGAGACAGGGTTATTTCTGTGCCACATGAGTGTGCCAGGGTGACTAGAAGTCCTTCCCATACATAGTCCGTTATCAGCAATGATACATCTTTTAGACCATGTGGAAATTCATGTCAGAAACTTAACAAAGAACAACACTGATAAGTTAATCAGTGTGGCAGATAAAATACTGAGGGCTTTATATTGCATTCTCTAATTTAGTCATCCTTACACACTCTATGAGATAGCTACCATTATGCCTCTTTTAGAGAAGCAGCAGCAGAGGTTAAAGTAACGTTCCAAGGTCACAAAGCTGCTTAGTGGCTGATAACCTAGAATAAAGTAGTGCTTGGGCTGCTGAGGTACATATTCTGAGTCCCCCACTTATAATGTGTATGACTTTGGGCAAGATACTTAAACTTAGTAAGGAAAATGAGCATGGAATTAATAATGTTCAATGTGAAGATTAAGTGAGACTATCCTTAGAAAGTGCCTAGTGCAGTGCTCGACATACAGTATACTCTGTAAATGTTAGGTGTTATTACACAGTACCCATTTAGAGATTGTATTTGTATTGGGCTGGGAAAATAAAACTCCTCTTTTTGGACGTGAAGGAATGATGCTATGCTTCTTTCATCATATCCTAAAAAGTTAGCACCAGCGCACACTCTGTCGGCCAGGTGGTTCCCTGTACACCTTCTGCGAACACATCAGTTATTACCAACTTGAACTTCTGCCTCTCTATTTGTATCTTCACACATTTCCAATTCATATTACTTGCTAATTGATGCACCCATCATGTTCCAACTCACTTCCTAGTACACCAAAGTCATTTGCAAGATTTCTCCAGAGTCTCCAGAATTAAGTTTCCACAGATGCCTTAGAAGAGCCGATTTGTCCCCTTGGTCTAGGCCGCACATGGGGGAGGGAGAAGGAGGGTGTCTCAGGTTAGGTTCTTCAGAAGCAGATGTGGAAGTGGCTTTGGGGCATACAAGATATTCATTAGGGATCAACGTCTGTGAGAGGAAGGGGAGGAAGCAGGATTTGGTCGAGGGAGAAAATGAACTGAAATGCAAGGCTGATAAAGTCTTGGCCAACCCCTGGGGATCTCTGAAGCAAATACCTGTCAGAGTTGCCCTGCCCAAATGGCTCGGCTTGAATACCTCAGCCCCACTCAGTGTCATCAGATGCCCCAGAAAGGGCATGTCCTTGGGTGAAGTGTTCTTCTGCAACCCAGGCAGACCCTGAAGGATCTGACAGCTGGAGGCTCTCTGACGAGCATCCTTCCTGCAGCTGGGCATCAACCTTCCTTGAAGGGGGATCTGGGTGGTGCATCTCTGCATCTTCCATAGGGGAAATTAAAAGCTAGACATGAGATATCATCAATATTTTAATAGAAACTTCAAGGCTATTACCAAAATGACTGTCTTTCTTGTTCCTGCCATCTGTGTGAGCTTTAATTCCATAGCTTGACTTTCCCACACTGGGTTATAAATTCCTGGAGGGCAGAAGCTGGGAATTATGCATTTAAAGACCTTACAGCACATAAGCACAGTGCCCTTTGTGTAATGAGGATGGAACAGGTGTCTGTTAAATAAAAAAACTAAGGGAGAATTATACTAAGGACCACAGGGGAAAGGATCACTCAATATGTCACTTTTGAACAATTGTTTAATTGAGAAAAAGAAGAGATTAATTAGCACCTACATCATACCATCTACCAAAAAGAATGGCAAATGTATTAAAGTCTTAAATATAAAAACTGAAACAGTAAATCTAAGAATATAATTCTAATTTTGAGGTATTCAAATTTCAGAAGCAAAAAAAAAAACACACCAAGAAATAAATTCATAGTTTGCTTATATAATTTTTAAACTGCCATATGTAAAGAGAAGAAAAATAAACACAAATGAACAATTTGGAAAATATTTGTAATAGATCAAGTCTTCTAAATAAAGAGGTTGTAAAGTTCATTAGGATAATAAAAATATCCTAATTGGGAAAAAAAATGATATTAAAGAACAATCCACCCCCAAAAAAGAGAAAGAAATGCAAATGACCAGAAAATATATAGAAAAGGTCTAGCCACTTTAATAATCAAAGGATTACAATTTTAAAACTGAGGAAAAAGCTTTTCATCTACCTAACTGACAAATTTTGAAAAGATAATATTATAGACAAAAACTAGGGAGATGAGATTTACATATAGATTTGGTGTCAGAATGAATGTATATCATCAGGACATTTTCACCATAGTCATGGAAAGTCTGTGATCCAGCCATTCAACTTTTAAGAATTTTCTGTAAAGAAATTATCTGAGATATAAATACTGATAAATACCTAACAATAAACGAATCAGAATTAAATAAATTAGGGTTTATCCACTTACTGTGAAGCTATTAAAAATCACATAATTGAAGAATATTTCATGAAATTACACAACAATCTGAATCTAAATTCACTTGGAAATACACCTATTTTGTATGCATGTACACATATACATACTAAGTGAATAGAAATTAGCAATGATTATGTCAGGAGGGTGGAATGATGATAATTATGGCTTTTTTTGTATCCTTTTTTCCATTTTCTAAATTTTTATAATGTACACGCATGAATTTTATATTCACAGAGCTCAACCAAATACACACACACACACACACACACTTTTAAGAGGCTAATAACAGAGAAAAATTCAGCCTGGTCCTGCCCTTTCACTGACCACCCATCTTTGGCTACTTCCCCTACATTCTTAACCCTTTCAGCTACCTCAGTCAAAATACTTGAGATGATTGTTCCAGTTTTCAGAGTGTACAGATTGCTCTGGAGTGTAATAGACATGAACTATGGAGTTATAAATGTTTGAATCTGAATCCTAGACCAACCCGTTACTGTGTATCTTGGGCAACTCCTTTATACTCTCAGAGACTTACTTTCCTTCTTTGCAAGACAGGGTTATAAGGTTATAAATATCCATCCAATTGTGGCAAGAACAGCGTGGTAGAACAGTTCAAAGCACAGACTCGTCAGTCAGGTTGCTTTTGTTCAAATCCCGGTTCTGCTACCTACTAGCTGTGAGACCAGGGCCAAGTTATTTAACCTATATATGACATGGTGGCCCTCTATTTAATGGGAGGTAATAATAGTGCCCCCTTTACAAGGTTTTAGGGACAGCATAGAGGTTAATAAGCATTTAGAACAGTCCTGGTAAGTGTACACACTATGGCAGTATTTGCTGCGATTATCTGATGAGGCATCTAATGTAAAACACCACTGAAGAGATGCAAGTCAGTGAATTAAGAATCTTGACTCTGGGCCAAGTCCTTGTTAGGGGTCTAAAACATCAGAAGAGATAACTTCTGTTTTTAGAGAAAGTCATGATTTTGGGAAAGAGGTACGTATATACAGGAACAACATCTCCACTAGAATAGAGGAAACCGAGTTGTTCTGTTCAGGGTACCATAGGGGCACAGAGAGGAGCCCTTCATCTAGCTAGTCCAGGAGTTCAAAGGAAATGATACCGAGCTGAAGCTTAAACTATATAGAGGGCACTCAATCCACGTCTGTTTCCTTCTGCTATCCCATTCTCCTTCTCATCACCTCCCCTTGTCAAATCCTTACGGGGAAAATGGTGACAAGACAGGGAAGAGAGAATAAGGGAGAAGCACGCTGGTTCTTCTCCCAGTTCCACTTCCCCACTCCCATTTCAGGCAGCCTGGAGGCATAACACCAACTTGCACTCGTGTGATACACGTTTGACATTTCAAGGTCCTTTCTCCTGTTCCTGCCCGCCAGATATGGGAGTGATATACTGTTCCTCCGTGGGTTGGTCTGACCTTTAATGAAAGGCTACACTAACCCCAGTGCTCACAAAGCAGTTAATACACATGTCTTGCTGTCACAGAGTTTTAGGAACATATGAAAATTAACTACGCCGCTTAGCCAAAACCCACCCTCCCCAGGGGTGTTTCTTTGTTCTGACGGCCCAATGGGACCTGTCTAGATACCCCCCCCCAACCCAACGTAGCTGATTTTGTTTGCCTGTCACTCTGTGCCAGGCTCTAATTGGTACCTTTTGTGGGAGTCTAATTTAGAAGTTCAAATCTCTCCAATACAGGTCAAGAATGGGCCAAGTCTGGTGAGGACTATTTGGGAAGGCCAGCTGCTCCGTCTGGCTAGAAATTCTGCCCTTCTTTCCTTCGTTTTGCTGATTCCTGCTTGTCTTCTGAGACTCCGCTGGGGCATCAACCCCATCTGAAACTCTAGCTCCACTTCCTGGCTCAGTTAGGTGCTTCATAGACATCAGCAGCAGCACTTATCCCACTGGTAACATTTAGAATAATTCTCTTTCCCACACTAAACTATGAGCTTTTTTGAAAGTGGTGATTATTATACTTTTTCCCTGTAGCACAGTGCCAGCAAGGTGGTGACCTGGCATATAGTAAGTGTCCAATCAATGTTGGACGAATGAATAATGAATGAGTGAATGAACAAATAAACTTCCCACACAGGTCAGGTGTATAACTTAATGTAAAGATAAAAGAGGAAATCCTAGGCAGAAAAATCACCTCCCAGACCCCCACTTGGCCTGCGTCTCCTAGGGCTTCAAAGAGGACCCCCCTTAGTCATTTAGAGCTGAGCATATAGCTTACCTTCCTCGGGAAAAAGCATCCAAACTTCTCTTTTCTTTTATATTTTTCCCACATAAGGAATACATGATTATTGTAGGCTTTTAATGCAGATAAATAAAACAAAAAGGCTAACTACTGATAACATTTTAAAAATCAAATTCTTTCCACGACCTGAATGCTAGGAGGTATTTCTCACATGGGTCTTATATAGCAGCACCAAGTAAACAAAACTCGGAATCAGAGTCATACAGAAAATAAGGTAAAGGCTTTCATATGTTTGGTTTCCTCCTGGCAAACAAACACCAATAAAATGCATTTCATTGATTATAAATATTTGAGGTGGTACATAGTTTTTGAAAATATTTCTACAGTGGTGATGGGTGCACAACAATGTGAATGTACTTAATGCCATAGGACTGTACATGAAAATGGTTAAAATGGTAAATTTTAGGTTATGTATATTATACCGCAATATATGTATTTCCAGTGGTTGCTTCGGAATTATCCGAAACTAAGACTGCAACACCAGCGCTCAGTGGCCCAAGAGTGACCATTTAGGAAAAAGAAAAGGCCTAAGAAGAACGTAAATGGCCCAAAGAGGGTCTATCACATGCGCTAAAAGACTCATCTTGTAGTTCTGTTGCTTAAATGCCTTCTAAAAGCATTTTGAAAAGCTATGAATCCACTTAAACAGTTCTAAACTGCCATCTAAAATATTTCATCAAAGGTTTCAATAGCTTCACAGGATATGATATCCAGCATACTTTAATTCGGTCATCTTAAAACTGTTCGAAATGTAAAGAGTGGCAATTTGATACCGTAGTGATTTAATGCTATTATCAATTGAAAAAAAAATACACAAACAAGCTCTTTTTTAACAAATTTTATAAATTTCCTTTTCTCCCTTTAAATTGTATTTCCATTTTATCTTCCTCCTAGAATTTTTATCCTAATGAAATATAATTTTATGCTTTAAAATGTTTTATTAATCAGTCTCTCATACCTCTTTGTGATAAAAATGTCTATAAATGTAAATCATTAAAAAAAGTTTTTTGTAACCCTAAGTGTTAAATATTTTAATTTGGATTGAGTTATCATTATAATTGTGAGTACAGAATTGATCAAAACAATAAAACATCTTCTAAATTTTGATAAATAATTATTAGACTTAAAATTGTAATTCAAAATACATCTCTTATAAGATGAATGGCTATACCTCCTATAATTACGTATTCATGGATGAATATAGCAAATCTCTAGAACAAATGAGATTCAGCTTCAATTGCATTCCTATTTTTCATCTTTATAAATGCTCAGAACTTAGAAACTTTTTCTTGTAAATAAATAGACATGAATGGAAGTTTTGTAATAGTGGTGCCACTCAATTTTTTATACCCCTTCTAAGTGGTATGTCAAAATCACATAGTGATTTATCACCAAAGATTACTTTTAATGATCCAGCAACTGACAAGTCAATTAGGTCCACCTTCAGTTTTGTAGAAAGAACTGGAAAACTTGACTTTCAGAAAGATTTGTTGATTACCGTGTCAGGACACTCATCCATTTTCTCAACACCTACACTAATATTTCAAATGTCCTCTAGTTTAGCACTTGGGAGGTTTTTGTATACCACAGGGCAATGCCCCACAGACAGCATCCTGGCACTGACAAGTTCCTTTTATTTGATAAAGTAGCAGAAGGGTGATTTCCTAGGCAGTTCAATTTTAGGAAATAGTACAGATGGAACTTGGAAATCTGTAAATTAAACCCTATGTACTCTCTGGAAAATCTTCATGTTTCTCTAGGGTACCTTTCCAGGTTTGAAGAGTGTTGCCCAAAGTCAACCAATCAACACATCATATAAGATTGGTAAAAGAGCAAATTACTGACATGCTTCTGGACTAGAGAAATTCATCAAGATTCTCTGGAAAGGTACTCTCCATGGCCACTTGGTGCCCTGGGGCCATGCTGGTGGCAGATTTAACCTCTCCTGGGCCATCTGTAGTCAAGCTGTGTTCTCTCCATTATTTCAGCCATTCTCTAATAACAGGACTCATTTTCACCGTTCAATCTGGTATTAGCGTTGTCAGAAGACATCATTAAGTTATATAAGATATTAAACTATAATGGTCCAGTCACAAACTGGCAATTTTCTGCTTCAATCAGAAGGAAAGGAAACTAGGAACTGAAAGTACCTATCTCTTTCGTGGCAGGGAGAGCTGAACTGGGATGAGGGGCAGGATAGATACAGCAGACAGTGATTTACCGTCATAAATTTGCCTTTGGCTGCCGTTATCTGAAATGAAGTAAGGCAATTGTCATTGAAAAGTTTCCTGCCCCCCACCCTCATGTCATCTCATACCTGTATCCATCCAGTTTCTTTCTTAAGAGAAAAAATCGATCAACAAAGAGTTTATATATTATAAACTCTTCAGTTTTATTTTATTCCATTTCAGATTCTTTTTCTTTTTTAGGGAAGATATTTTAATACCAGTGCAAGGGTATTCTGTACAGAACCATTATTCCCAACTTTAATTTGCTCAAAAAGTACCCACTTGCCTTAGACCCCCTACCGTTACTATACCCCAATACTCTGTCCACATTCACTCTCAAGGAAATCTGAATCTATGGCTTGAAATACCATTGATATACCATATAAACTCACAATGTTCTACACATAGCCTTTACCTCTCTCCTAAATTCCTATTTTGAATACCTAACTACCAATCAGACATCTACACTTCAAATGTGACATGTAGTCCCAACATGCCAAGACAGAATTTTTTATTTCACTTCCCCACAGCCCAAAAACATACACTTCCTCTGTTTCTGTAAATGACACCAAAATACACTGAGTTGCTCAAATAAAAAAAAATCTGTTGGTTACTCAACTTTTCCCATACCACCAAATCCAATCAATCAGTAAATAAACATTTTAGGAAACGTGAAGAACTACGCCTTCACTTTTCCCCTATCCATCCATTTTCCTTTCCACAAAACCAAGACTCCATGGATATTTGCCACAGACTTCTGATAGTTTCCCTCTTTCAATCCATTCTCTACACAGAAGCAAAAATGACATTAAAAATGGAAATCATATCGTGTCTCTTCCCTGCTTAAAATCCTTTGTAGTTTTCTATTGTTATTTAAATAAAATAGAAACTTCTATAAGAGCATATAAGACTCTGCTCGCATATCAGTGATTTTTCACCTATGATTAGAATCACCCGGAGAAACCTAAAATAACAAGAGTAGTAGCAACGACAAAAATCAAACAGGAATGCCTCACCCCAGACTAACTGAATCAAAATCTCTGTGAGAAGAGCACCTGTATTTTTGATATATGGGGGTAGTTGACAACCACTGCCCAATATGACATGATTTCTGTCCACTACTTTTGCCGTTTCTCCAGTCACTATCTCTCTCACTAAAATCTGAATATACTGATCCATTTCTTTTTTTGAACACACCAAATCTGTACCTGCCCCAGGACCTTTACACGAGCTGTTTCTTCTTTCTGGAAGGCGTTATACCGAGACTGTCACATTGGCTGGCTCCCTCTCACCATTCAGGTCTCAGTTCAAATATCACCTCTTTAAAGAGGCGAGAATCACAAAGAATTAGGCAACAGCCTTGTAAACCTTCATGTCTGTGTACATGAGGTCAGAGTCTTCAGGTCAGGAGTTAGCACCTTGCATTCTCCAGTCACTTGCATATCATGTGCCCAGTTTCTATGAGCATGTCAGTGATTGCCCTTCTCGACACTGCAACTATGATATGCAACCATCCTAGGAAGTACCAGGACCATCAGTTTCTTAACGTGCCATGCAAACAGAAGCCACTTCTGATTGCCTCTGAGGAAGGACACTTCTCCCTGGGGGTATATCCTGCTACACAGACCTTTATAAACATCCTTCAGTGACCTTTCCCAAGAAAATACTCATGAAAAATCCAGTTCAATTTTGGAAACTACTTTTTCAGAGACGCAGCTGAATTGGGCATAACGCTCTCAGTAGTTGAGTGAGTTTCAACTCAGATGCCCAAGCACAATACCTATAAAGGGATGCCTCTCTACTCCATCACTTTGAATACCTTAATAGGACTCACAGTTGACAAGGGACGCTACACCTTACAAAGAACTTGGACAGATGTTTTCCCTATTGTCTCACAAAAACCTGGGAGAAAGGCTGGTCCCAGAGTCTCTGCATTCAACCTGTAGTTTGTACTTTCAAAAGCCTGCCTGACTAAGGGGGTAAAGGGAATGAAATCCAACCCCGTGCAAAGCTAGTCTCCTGTCACAAGGGAAAGTCACTCCAGAGAAAAGGGTGCTTTTCTCAAATTCGACCACCAGAGGGGGCATTTCTTCTAATGTCTGCAAAGGTGCCATAGGTGGTGCAAGCAGCCCTGGCAGTACTATTATTTTTGCTTGTTTATTGTTTTATTTTGCAGATGGCAACACTATTATTCAGAGGTGAAACACCTAATCCCAGTAGAGAAATTTCAGGGAATCACAAATCTGCTAGTGAGTTGACAAAAGATCTAGAGTTCTTCTCATGTGACTTGGGAGTGTTCTTATTGTTCCTTTGGGATGATCCCTGCTTTGTAACCAATGCCTACTGGGCAGCACTTGGGTCCAAGATTTCAGAGTGAGAGGTGTAATCATCAAAGCACAGAGCAGTACATTAATGATAGCCTCCAATTCTATGGGAGTCATTTAACGTCTCAGGGTTCCTTTTCCTTCCCTGGAAATAGATGGGGTAGACTCAGCACGAAATAAGGTTCCTTTGGGCTCCATCTTTGGTTCAAGGAAGTGGCAGAGCTTTTCAGAAATGGAGAACTTCACTTTTTAATCACAACTATCCAAGGTTACTTGATTCAAAGCCATCTTGTGAGACAACTTCTGCCACATTAAGTCATTTTGGAATCACCTTCAGCCTGATTAACTGCATACCAGGGTTAGTTTAGTCACCGCTGACCGCCCTTTTTTATCAAATTTGCTGTTGAACTGAGTCCCTAACTTGAAGTGATGTGTCCCATTCTCAGGAGCCAGGAGTTTAATTACAGACACACGCATTTATTCTGGGCCTGCTCATTCAGGTCAAAAGCATAGCACCACCCCATGGCTTTCTGCTAAGGAAACATGTTTTCTGTGCCTTGTCCTTGTAGTCTTTGGAGGAAACGATGACGGTTGGAGGAAGGATGCAAATAAATACATTTTCTCTAAGTCAGTTCAAACTAGAATATTCATAGCCCCATACCCGGCTGCCTCTTTCTCTGCCTCCCCTGAAGACCTTCCATCAGTAAATGGGTTGAACCTCATTTGCTGCTCTCTAGGGAGAATGCATTCAACCACAAGCTTCCCAAGGCGCTTCCGTTCCTGGTACAAAAAGCTGAAAATGTCATCGCATTTGCAAATGAACAGAAACCGCCCACTCAAAGAGCATCCATGCCACTGTGGCTCACAGAAGCAGCCTGCAGGAGCCTTCTCTCACTGCCATTGCTTTGTTGTTAGAATTACACGTATATGCTTTTCATCCAATGCTGTTGGGCAAGTTTAACTTTGTTTGCAAAGGTAACGACTCTGCCTCCAACCAGAAGACTGCACAGTCTTTCTTTGGAAAGGGACAGAATGGTTCCTAGTCACTCCTAATGGTGCTGGTTCACCTCCAATCCCTAGGCATGTATTTACTTAAGTTTCACTCCACTGTGTATAATTAAACTCTGTAGTCACAGTGGCTTTGGTATTCTTAAGGCATGAAAGTCTGAATTCTGGATTAAGATGCTGGCCACATCAAGACCATCTTCCTTGGCATTCTCATTTGTCAAGGAGAGACCGGCTAAAAGCAGAATACTTCATACCCCTCTAATTTGCAATGACCTTGGGCTTCAATTTTTTTTCTTGGATTTATTATTTCCTGAGCAAATATCCCGAAACTGGCAAAGAGGAGCATTCTAGGCAAGGCAGGACATAATGTATACAATTTCCTGAGGGTCTGCCCACGATTTCTCCAGCGTGAATGAACCATGATGGTAACTGGCTTCTTGCCACTGACTGGTTTATCCTGGTCCAGAGATCCCTCCCAGAATGCAACCAAAGGTGACCAGACATTCCATTAGACATTTTTCATTTAGACTGTGTTCCAAGCTTGCCAAATGAACATCCCAGAAGGATCCAACACTCAGGACACCTATTACATGTTTTTATCCTATTCTTCAGGAACCAGAAACATGGAAATGAGGGGTCTCTAGGTACAAACCTTATCACTACTTCAGAGTCAAAACACTATTGTTAATGGGTTAAGTACTATACTCCAGTTAGAAATGGCAAGCTGGTTGGTCATTATTCACGAACAATAAAGTAGATGTTCTGAACGGACCTGTTCAGACAGAACACATAATGACTTTTACATCAAAATTCACTGAATGCGTTGTGCTGAGGCCAGCCTATAAGTGCATGGGCTGAATGAAACTGCCCAGTGAATGGACATGTGACCCTCTGATGCTCTGCCATTGAATCTCTGCCATAATTATGAGAAGAATGTGCCTCAAAGGCCTCGTTACAGACTTCTGCCAACCAAAATACAGAGATGCAGACAACATTTCACTCCATCACCACCAAGGACCTACTCTATTCCATGAGCTGTGCAAGACAATGGGAAGCTAAATAAGGACACAGTTTCCACCCTCAAGAATATCACAGTAGAAGAGAGTTAGACACACAAACAGATACTTACACAATAAACAACCGAAGCCTGATATGAAAGATATACATAGAGTGATACAAAAATGTACACCTAGGGACATCACCTGTCCTAGTGGAGGGGTGGTAAAAAGATGCTTCCTAGAAGAGGTGTCCTTAAGCTGAGCATGACGTGATACTTTTGTGAAGTAGTTGGGAGGAAAGGAAGAAGTTTTTTCCACCTTCCAATTTTCTTTCAACGAGGCCAATGTTTGGGATAAAGAAAGCAGTTACCTTTTATTCTCTTCTCAGCCTGATCAAATTAGGTGAATTGGGGCACTTACATGATCATTAGGTGGTGGGAAATTGGTAACGTTTTATTAATATGGCATTACTGCTACGGGCATCATAGCTTGAATTTCACAAAGAAAGGGATTGCTTGGATGGCTTTTTTTTTTTTTTTAAACCAAACCCAGATGAAAATCAGCAAGATAAAATCAGGCAAGGTTTAACTCCATGACACTTTGGAATTTAAATTGAACTTGTGTACCCCATAGTCAATTAAAGATACTTTTCTCAAAGCTCTCCTGAGAAGACATTTCCAAAGAGCTTACATTGTATTTATTCGGTTTGTGGGGTTCTGAAAACTGGCTCTGAAAGAAAAACAAGTCATGAACACTACTGTGGATACGTTTTTAACTTTTTAAGTTATCTCATGAGAGATTGGGGATAATTCAGTTAGAAAAGATACAAACAGCTGGGCCAGGACTTGTTCCTGAGGTAAAAATAAACTCATTAAAGGTTAAACTCTGTGCAATGTCTGTAAGACCAAGGCAAAAAAACACAGCTGCAACACCAAATGGGTCCATCATAATAATCTCATCCGGATACAGCACCCAGGGAATTAGGTTATGTTCAGAATTCTCCCAAATGAGCCTGTAAGAGTGTATTCAGTCCCAGATCACTGAATCCACTCTATAGGCAAGAGAGACTCACAGAATTATTATTTATGCTGTAAAGAGATTATTTTCTACCTGTTCTGGTGTTTTTTAAATTCCCTTTATTAAAGTATACTTGGAGTACAATATTGTATTAGTTTCAGGTACACAACATAGCGATTCGACATTTATGTACCTTAGGATGGATTACCACGATATGTGTAGTAACCATCTGTCACTGTGCAAAGTTATTAGGATATTATTGACAATATTCCCTGTGCTGTACACTACATCCCCGTGGCTTATTCATTTTATAACTGGAAGTTTATACTTCTTATTCCCCTTCACCTTTTTCATCCGTCCCCCGAACCCCTCCCTCTGACAACCATCAGTTTGTTTTCTGTATCTATAAGTCTGTTTCTGTCCTGTTTTGTTTTGCTCTGGTGTTTTGCTTTGCTTTTTATTTCCTAATATTTTGCGGTTACTCCTGAGTCTCCAAATTTAATTATGAAATAAACTAGAATAATCATCTTTCACAATTCTCCCCCTTTCTCCCATCTCTCAGCTCCCATAAATGAAGTTCTACCACTAACACTAGGGCCACATGTATGTTTTAAATGGCAGCCTAGACTCCCTTCATCTTCTGTTATCACTGGTAAAACATACACAGAATGCTATTTGTGTGGCCTGCAGATTATCTTAGGGTGAGTAAGGAACTGCTCCAGCAACTAGCAATGGAGCAATCTTTATTTCCCAAGAACCCAAGTCATCAGATCTCAGTCTTCATGTGGATGGTTTGTTGTTAGTTTCCGTGTGTGTGTGTTATCATACATCCCCTCCCAGAAACCTTTCCTAACCATCCCAAGAGAGTTTATGCTCCCCATGCAACCATTGGAATTGTTATTGCAGCTATCATAATACCTAATAATACAACTCTGTTTACAGGTCTCTACCACTATTACATGGCAGGCTGCTGGAAGACAGGACCCATTTATCTTAAAAACCTATATATTCTGAGCTCTTTACAAGTGACTAGCATATAGTGGTTGCTCAATAAATACTTACTGATGAGTTGATGGATGGATAAATGGTGCAATGGGTGTTGATTTGGGGTTGTAGCCTCACAATAAGAATGACACAAGAATGGTTTTGCACAAATATGACCACCTTGCTAATTCTGTCACATTCCACCAATCCAGTACTGGCAAAAAAGGAAATAATGTTCAGGATTCTGATCCTAAATGAATCAATATTTTACTTTTATTGACACTTATGATGTCAGGGCTAGAATGGATCAGAGACATTATTTTCCAAAATCCTAGGGTGAGAAAAGTGGGGCCTCTTTCAATTCTGTTTAGTGCAGTAGGTTTTGTGGGGCTATTAACCATGTGTAAGGGCCTTCCATTGCGCATCTGCCACCATTGTTGCCCATGCACCGGTTGGGGAGGCCTGGTTGAAAATAACCCAAAAAAGGAATACTGGGGTTACAAGTGGGGAGGCTTTGAATGTCAACCTACGGGCGAGGCATCAATTTCATGATGAAGGTTTTGAACAAATAAAATACATCATTGGATATATGGTTGGAATAAGAGACACAATAAGAAACATTGAGGAACCCACTTTGGTAGCAATGAGAGAAAAATGAGGACAAAGGCAGACATGCCTAATAGGCAGCTACTCAATTCTCTGTGAGAGAAATAAAGACCTCAATGAAGGTGAGAAGTAAAAAGAATGTGGGATTGAAGCTATTTTAGGGGTGAACTCATCATATCATCACAGAAAGGGATCATTTAGAAAGATTTCTAAGAGACTCCATGTTGGTTGTAAAGAAGAAAGAGATGAGAAAAAGGACAGAGTTCAAAATACCAGCAGGGGTTTGTATCAAGTAGAGTAAGCATCCAGAATCCTGTAATGTGGTATATGGACATACATTTCTCAGATGGCACTTACAGGTAGCCTCCATCGTTTGTCTAAGGAGCCTGAGAGAAATGGCCTGCTTCTATTAGTAATGCCCACAGCAGGCCAATCAGACAGTATTCAAGCAGTGCCTGGAATTTTCTAAAAGGCTCATGCTGCTTTCCTGATTGAAATGGGATCAGGTTTATTTTTGCACTTTACTGCACTTCACAATAACTTCCTGTCCAATCACTCCAGACTGTGTATACCACTGCAGAAGAGTTGAACCTATACAATTAAGACAAAAAAGTTGACTTGTAACCCAAACAAAAACAGAAGAGGCATCAAACCCAGATGTTCCATCTGCTCAGGTCTCTGCCAAAGTTATATGCCAGCAGAAGAGAAACCGGGGAGACTGGAGAACTATGGGGTCACTGCTTCTTACTAAAGACAAGACTCAATCATGAGTTAACTTTTTCAAAAATGGGGCATCATAATGCAAAAGTCTCCAGAATATAAAATGTAGTACACTTTATTAGTATTTTCTCAGGCTTGTGAGTGCTGAGAGGTATTTAGTAAATGCTCAGTGTCAGGACTTAGTCTGGGTACACTGCTTAGTGGCACTGAGCCCAAGCCAGGCTGGGATTCCAAAGAAACTAAGCCAGAAGGAAACAGGAATGGAGAGAGAGAGAGAGAGAGAGAGAGAGAGAGAGAGAGAGAGAGAGAGAGGTTGCTGGGACCCCCAGATGAGATGGTAATAATCAGCTGAGCCTATCTTCCAGGTCAAGGAAACCGAGTGGGGGAAGTTCAGGGAAAAGATAAAAGGAGGGTCAGTTTCATGCCAAACAGGCCATGCATTCAAAGTGAGAGAGGAAAAGAATAATATAGAAAATGTCCCGAAAGGACTTTGGTGAGAATCAGGTATCACCCACCTAGTCAAAGTAGAATGCAAAGCTTCCTTTCCAGTGGGTACCAGAGACTCAGGGCCATAGAAATATCAGGTCCCCAAGGTAGAAAACAACCAAGAATATGAAGGAATATCATTCAAATGACTCAGGCTTCTCATCTCAGGTGTAGAACAGATTATTATAAAATCTTCTGATTTGCACAGCAAAAAATGTTGACAAGTTGCCCAGCTGCTACTTCTGGGTTCCCAAATGGAAGTGGAGTGAGGCAGTCAGCAGATGCTGGCTCTGCACTGTGCAGCTGGGATGGAGCCAGGGCAGTGCTGACAGGCACTATTAAATGGGGAGTCCTAAGTCACACTGCACGAATCTCACAGCAAGGCTGGGAATGATGGCGAAGAGCAAATGTCTAAACAGAGACCCTCAGCAACATCCCTAAAGCACAAAGCGCTCACAGCGTAAAGCCCTGGAACCTCCCCCAAACGGGTTTATGTCTCTGAAAGCTCAGAATGGAATCAAACAATGAAGACAGAATACTCAGCTTTATAGACACAGGAAAAAGATGCTGCTTTCTCCCTGATGACCTGCAAAGAGGAACCAGGCTATGATAACACAGAGCCAAAGAATCAGCCTGATCCATAGAACTAACGCCACTAGTTTGTTTGTACTACTAAGGTTTGTGCTACTGACCAACCCAGACCAGGACTAAGTTATTGCAAAACTGAGTTTTTATGCGCCCGCCACTCCCCACTGTGTCCAACATCCTTTACAGTGGGACTTTTCAATTCATCTCATCAAAAGGTAAAGTGGATTTGCCCACCCCTTGCATCTGGGGTGGCCTTGTGACTTGCTTTAGCCAATGGCATGTGGTAAAAGTGGCAGCGTGCCAGTTCTAAGCCAAGGCTAGAAGATGCTTGCATGCTTCTGCTCTTTGCTCTTGGAACTATGCCATGGCCATGTGACTAATCCCAGGCTAGCCTGCTGAAGAACCAGGGACATGTGGCCCAGCCATCCCCACTGCCCTTGGCATTAGCCAGGCTTTACTGCAGTTGAGCACAGACACATGAGAAATTCATCTGAGACCAGAAGAACTGCTCAGCTAAGCATAACATAAATTGCTGCCCACATAATAGTGAGTTAAATAAATGGTTGTTGTTTTAAACCACTATATTTTGGATGGTTTATTATTTGAAGGAAATAGTCAGAAGCAGACTAGATTCCAAAATGAGAATTCTGAGCACTTCCCAAACTCTTTTGCCTTGAGTCGAGCCAGGAGAATTCCAGTTGCCCATCCTGTGAGTTTGCTCTCCTCATTCCCATCTAATCAGCCCAAGAATGAATCACATAGTGCAGGTTGCAAAACTGAGAGATATGCGTTTCCCTGGGAAGGCCATCTCTTACCTTCGTTGGTGCCCTGGGGAGATATATTATTCTAGATGGCTAGTCTAAAGAATAACTTTGCAGAGACGTATGTGACAGGGAGCGCTCATGCTTTCCAAGTATTTATGGCAACATAAAGAGGAGGGTGGGAAAAAAGTAGCATATGGAGCTACAGTGAAACCACAAGCAGGTGATATCCACAACGTCGACACCTCCAGTTCAGGGTTGTTTTTGTCCCTGGGCCAATGTGCTGTTCTAGTTTTCTACGTCTGTCTAAAAAAAACCAACCTACATTTAATATAATAGTATAAAAGAACTCCAACTATCATTTATTATTATTGCCTCTCACTGTTTGGGTCCCTGGGTAGGCTTAACTATGTGATTCGCGCTTAGGGTTTCTTCTGCAGTTGCAGCCAGATGGCAATTGGAGCTTGAGTCACCTTGAAGACGTCCTCACTCACAGGTGCAGTGGTTGATGCCGGCTGCCCGCTGGAACACGTACAGGTGTTCTCTTCACAGGGCCTGGAATTCCTCACTGCATGGTGACGGGAGGCCAAGAGCAAGTGCTCCAAGGGAGAGCTAGGCGGATGCTGGAGATCTTTTAATGCCCCAGGAGTCATCTAGTGTCACTGCCACTATAAAATAGACTCTATGGTCTATTCCACTGCACTATGCCCAGCGGCAACAAAAGGGGACAGTCTACCTCTCATACCTATGGATGTGGAAGGGTCACATTTAAAGAAGAGCATGGGGGGGTGAAAAGTAGTATTACAGCTTTCATTGGAAAATAAAGCCCCCCAGATGTGCATGTAAATAATGGGAAATCAGGAAATTCCAGAGTCACTTTACTTTTATTAACACACACCTAGAATCATACTAGCCAATGACTTAGACATTAAATATTGTGTGGCCATATTCAGCCAGGTCTTGGATATAATTAGAACTTGAAACTTTCCCTACCTGAGTCTTCATAAAAACATCTTGGAAGTTAATGAGAACCTGGATACCATCCTGCTACATACGGCTAAATGATATTTAACTTAAAATATGAACTTCACCTTCCAATATTAATTAGAATGTAGTAATTTTACAGTTGTCAGTCTCTGCCTGGAGCAAAACACAGCCAACTCGGTCAGCTGACGTGAGCTGCTGTTAAGTATGGGGTGCAAGGAAAAGGTCAAACTTCAAAACAATCTCTTAGCCACTTTCAGAAGCCACAAACCAAATAAAGCTATTTCTTCATTTTCTTGCTCTGATTTCCTGCAGGGGGCCTACTCCACCTGCCTGGCCTCTGAAGAAGGATATAGTAAGGTGAAGGGAGAGCGAATGGCTTGAAAGTCTTCCCGGATTTGTTTTAAAACACCTAACACCCACTCAGAGAGATGGATAAGGAGACAGGAAGTTTGCAGTTTAAAAAAAAAATTATCAAATTGAAGCAGGAGGTAAAGGAGCTCTCCTTGGTCACAACTAGGGGTTTCCCAAGGTTAGGGGGAAGAAAAAAGAAAAATAAAGGTATGCGTAACACTAGAGCAAGGGGACGTGCTTTCCTGGCAAGGTCATGGATTATCAGCAAATTCAGAGAGGTATGGGGATGTTAGAAATCAGAAACCAGTACCCTAAGCTGCCAGTACCATGGGGCGCTGGAGAGGAAACGTGGAGAATCTGTAGAGGAGGAATGTATGGGGGAGATGACACCTCGAACAAAAGTTTCCTTGCTCCAAGCCAGAGGCTGCAGCTTCATCAAGTCACAGATCCTCCAGGCCAAGAGGCAAAGGATATCTCAGGGACAGCTTCTGTGGATCATATGTCCCTAGTCCTTGTCTAAATGACACCATCTGGACAGGGGATGAGGAGGGTTCAGGTAGCCACAAAAAAGACTGATGTTAAAATTTCCTGTTAGCTTTGTAGGACTAGGGAAGTAGGTATTAAATTGTACTATTCAAAATAAAGCAAGTTCTATTCCCTGCTCATGAGTGTCTGGACCAAGATTCATTATCATTGCATTATTTTCAGAGAAATAAATATTTTTGTAGTCACTACTTTCTTAAGATCAATCAAATCAATTTCATACTAGTGAATAGAAAACAATAAGGAGGAACTACCTTTCATCCCAGTGAATAGAAAACAATAAGGAGGAACTACCTTTCATCCCATGAAAGAACATCTGGAGACAGATCGTCTGGGGTTCAAATCCTGATTACACCACTGACTGGCTGGGTAATTTTAAGCATTTCATATATCCTCAGTTTGTCATCTGTGACACCGGACAAATACTTAGAGGATTCTTGAAAACCTTAAATATGATACCATGTGCAAAGCCTGATGTAAAGTAGCGGCCTTATAACTCCAGATGTGTTTGTCTTTGTCTCCTATCCTCTTCACGTATTGTAGGCCACTTGGAAATATAATGATTTGACTATAATTAATTTGAAAGAAAAATAATGGAAAAAATAACCCAATTCTTATTTACTGAATAAAAAGTGATGGAATTAAAAATCATTCTCATGATCTAGTCTAGTCTGCCCATCACTTGCTTTAGTACTGTAGCCAAAAAGCAATGGGTTGGAAAATATTCCTGTGGTAGTTGGCCTCTAAGATAGTTTCCAATGAACCCCGGCTCTTGGTCACTTTCCTGTGTAGTTCTCTCTCACACGGGATAGGGCCAACCCGTGTATCAATTGGGTAATGTGGAAATGATAAAGTGTGGTTTCTGAAGCTACATCATATAAGACATTGCAGATTCTACCTTGCTCTACTTGGATACTTGCTCTAGAGGAAACAAGCTGCCACGTAAGTAGGACACTCAGATATTCCCATGGAAATGTCCATATGGTGAGGAACTGAGGCCACCTGCCAACAGCCAACATTAACTCACCATCCACACAAATGGGCCATCGTGAAAGCAAATCTGTCAGCCCCAGTCAAACTTTCCGATGACGCAGCCCTGGCTAATATATTGACGGTAATCTCAAGAGAGACCTTGAGCACATACGAGTAAGAGTTTGTGTCATCAGAAAGGCAACAAGCAGACACTTCTACACTCAATGTTAAATATGTAAAAGTAAAGTAAGATATCAAAAGTGAAAGAGAGAGAGAGAAACCTTGAATTAGAACCAACAGCAAAGTTGCTCTCCAATTCCTGACCTACAGAAACAGTGTGAGATAAAAAACAAAACAAAAAAACGTTCATTGTTTTAAGCCACTAAGTTACAGGGTAAGTTGTTACACAGCAGCAACGAATACAAAGCTCTATGAAACATTTCATCCATCTGAGTCCATTTTATATTTTCCTCCTGTCAGTAGTTCTCTGAACCACAACATTTTCTGTTAGAACTTAAGCTGCACTTATGTATTGGAGCTAAGTGGCACATGTGCTTAAAGTAATAAAGATTAGAAAATACAAGTGCAAGTTTGCTTTTGCCTTTCAATAGGCTCATGTAATTTCAGAGTTGGAAGAGACCTTCAAGTTATCTGCCTGCTCAATTCAGAAATTCATGTAAACATTCAGTTTCCTAGGGAATATGTCAACAGTGGGCTTATGAGGAAATACTCCTCCCCCCAGCATTATTCAAATTGATGTTATGTATTTAAGTAGTTAGTTTAACTATTCATTATTGAACATTGTTTTCAGGTGATAAAATATACAGATTTATCTCTTTAGTATGTTACTCTGTTTATCGACTTACTCTTTGATGTCTATCTTACTAATAAAATTTTGTGAATATTAAACATCTCATCTAAGAGATTAGGACAGAACACATCTAAAGCCATGTATATATATATGCTCCAATGTGTCATTTTTGCTCCAAAAGACACATTAGAGCTAATGGTCCGGCTCTTGGGGAAACATGGTATATATATACATATATATATATATATATTTTTTTTTTTTTTTCCATTCATATCGTGCTCTTGGCTTTTACTAATCTCAGAGCTGACAATCCCCTAAATTAAATTTCAGTTGAGTAGGGTCTTCTATCTCTTGTATCCTTGCATTTGACTCGTGGGACATAAGGGTAGGTCTTTATATTCATTGCTGATCAATCTCATCTTGCTGATTCTATTTTATTGTTGCAATTTGAAGTGACCATTTTGAGTTTAGATTATATTAGTCATCCCTATTCATTCCTCAAAGCCTTGGATCGTTTGAAATGCCAATGAAACTACCTTTAATATTGTTAATCAAATCCATTGCATTAAAAGTATATTTATAAACAATAGGGTCAAGTAATGAAGTCTTCTGTAAGGAAATCTAACTAATAAACTTAGTATTGCGATTTCTAACATCCAGAACAAGAAATGTGATCATGTGCCCATTTCTATAATGAAATCAAAAAGAATAAACTCCTGTGCACAGTGTTTTCAGAAGAATTTGTTGTAAAGGATTATGTAAAAGGGGAATTAAGCACTGCAATAATAGTTAGTACTTTTTTTCCAGAAGAGAAGTTGATTTCTACAGCTTCTGAATGAACAGAATTTGTATTTTTGATAAAAGAAGCCTGTGGTTTTCCCAGTTATACAGGCTATCTTTCTGGAGAGCACGTGTGTGTGTGTGTGTGTGTGTGTGTGTGTGTGTGTTTGTATCAGTGACTGTGTTAGGTTACACGTCAAAGGGAAATTAAGTCTGCAGATGGAATTTAGGTTGCTAATTAGCTGATCTTAAAATAGAGAGAAATAGAGAGAATATCCTGGATTATTCTGGTGGACCCAATATAATCACCAGTTTCCTTAAAAGTAGAAGAGGGAGGCTAAACAGTAGGTCAGAGTGATGTGATATGAGAAGGACTCAACTTGTCATTACAGGTTTGAAGAGGGAGGAAAGGGGCCATGAGCCAAGACGTGAAGGTGGCCTCTAGAAGCTGGGAAAGATACGAGATGGATTCTCCCTCAGAGCCTCCAGAAGGGAACACAGCTCTGCCAACAGCTTGATTTTACTCAGTGAGCCTCATGTCAGACTTACACAGAACGTATTACGAGATAATACATTTGTGTTGTTTCAAGGCAAGTTTGTGGTGATTTGTTACAACAGCAATACAAAATAAATATGCACTCTCCCCCCAACCACAAAACTTCAGTGGGTATCTAGGAAAAACTGAGAGAGCAGAGCATGAAGGGCCAACCTACCACTGTGTGGTAATAAAAACCAGATAAGATTGGCAATAAAATATACCAGGGTTAATGAGAAACCAGTGGAACATGTGCTGACAGGACATGAAATGTAGGCAAACATAAGCTACAATGGTCACTTATGAGAGTGTGAACAGGTTATAATTATTTGACAGGTTATTGCAGAAATTTGCAAATATAACACAAAAAGGGAACAAATAACTTCAAGTACACTATAAAAAGGCAGTGTTTCCTAAGAGTCATCAAATTATTACCTTAGGTTGGTCTAAGTACTGTTACTTAGATAATAGATTATTCCCCTGCATTGGCCAAAAATCTTCTGTGAGATAACACAAGAAAAAAAAAGATAATAAAAAGGAATTCAATGGAAGAGGAGAAAAAGTGAGAGGGAGAAGAGGAAGAAAAGAAGAAAAAGAGGGCAGGAGAAAAAGAAGAGGATAAAAAAGGAGAGATAGAAGATGAAGCAGAAAAGAAGGAGAAGAAAGAGGTGGAAGAGACAGAAATGTATAAAGATATTAATACCTAGAATTAACCTAAATATGTTGGGTTGGAACATTGGGGCACGGAAAGAGAAATAATAGAAAGACAATTCAGTGAATGGCTTCACATCTGGCAGGACAATCACCAGATACAAACTGAAGTTTCTACTATGCTATAAAGCTATCTTTCATTACAGTCCACCCTTCCGTATTTTCCTTCTGTCCCAACCTTGTCTCTAACTCTTTCTCTGAGAATGTTATTCAGATTAGCCCTTACAGAAAACTTCTTAGTCTGCTCAATGTCCCAGAGGGAGAGCATTGTTTAGATTTTCTTAAGTTAACAATTAGAATAGTGAACCAACATGAACATAGTCCAAAATTAAAAAGAAACAAATATTTATGAAAGGTGGATGTCATGTCAGGCACTGTGTTAAAGAGTTGAAATATTAAATGCATCGTCTCATTTAACCCTCTCAACTTTACGCAGTAAGTATAAATATCTTGATCCGGAACCTGAGTCTCAAAGGGAGACTTGCCCAAGGTCACACAGCTAACAATTGGCTTTTCAGAAAGGCAGTATTTAAAGGTATTACTTGATATTCAAGTATTGGAGAGTGACCTGTCCATGGAGGGCTCAGAAATCAACAGTCCTTGCTAGGAATTCCTGTGGGCTCCCTGCCAGAGTGTTTTCAGGTCTACAAAGAACAAACTAGACAGTTTTATACCTGTGCCCTAACTGATGGCCTAAATCATCCAGGACTATAATTAGGATCCAGTGTTTATGGTTTCCCAAGAGGAAATTAGAAAGATGGAAACTGGGAGGGGGTGGGTGGGGGGAGGTGACGTAAAATCTGGGAAGCACAATTCTATGCAAAGAATTAACTTAGAGACATTAAGATGAAAGTAAAGCAAAGAGATTTGGTTTGATGAGGGTAGGAGAGGTACGAAACAAATGCTCATGAAGGGGAAACACTCAGCATGATGTAATGCAAAGCAAGGTAAAGGTCTAGTCAAGGTAACAACCAGGGCTCAGGGACAAAAACCAAGATACTGGAGCCTGCTGCTTTGTCAATTAGCTCAAAGCACATTTCCCACTTATTCAAATAAAATTGAAATACTCAGCTTCCCTGAGCTCTGCCTTGAGACCAACTGCTCTGGCGATAAATGTCAAACATCTCGTGGAACTGTCTTGCGCCTGGGAGTGCACCTTTTACTCATTCCATCCCACAAACACATATTGAGCACTTACTGTGTCCCAAGAACTGTTGACAACACTGGTGATGTACAGAATAACACACAGCCCCACCCTACAGGGGCTGAGAGGCCACTGAAAGCAGACTGGTGGGCTGAAAATTTCAAGCTCTATGGAACAGTTAGTGCTTCAAAGTGTGCAGCATTGCAGGGAGGGCCTGGGGAAATACTGGACGTCTTTTCAAGTAGGGGACCATTGGAGTTGGATCTCAAAGTATACACAGGAGTTCACCAAAGAAGAATAAACATTTTAGGCAGTCATCCCACCTCTGGGACTATACACTAAGAAAACAAATTTTTTAATAAATGCATAAAAATATTTAAAGCAGATTTATTTTGAGGCTCAAACCTAGAAACAATCCACATGTTCAACCACTGAAGAATAGTTAAGAAAATTTTGCTATGTTGATTCAATAGTCTATTTGACTATTTTTGACCTATAAAGGATAATTTCACATCAGTTAACCCAATGGAATTTCAACCTAGTGAAAGTTATTCCAATGAAATGATAGAAAATCTGTGAAGACTATGTAGAAACAGAAAAATAATTCATGAAATAATGGCAGGTGAAATGCAAAACACAAAAATTTCATGTGTAATATAAATTCAAGCATGCAAAATATATTGCCATATTGACAAAGATTAAAAAGGAAAGAGAAATGAGAGTAGTTGTAACAGAATAGCAGAAGCAAGGAGAATATTAAAAATCTATTCATGCTGTTTAAATTTACATGAATGTGTACATTATAATGTATGTATGTATACATACACACATATATACATATAAATTTAAAGAGTGGATGAACCAAGGTGATATTAAATTAATCAGAATCTTTTAAAAGTGGTTTAGCAGGTTATCTACAATATTCCATTTTATTTAAGTCCAAAAGAAACATGTTAACCCATTTCTCCAGGGGAAAAAAAAAAAGTTCCCTGATTTTATTCTTAAATAGAAATATCAAATAGAAGCCAAGTGAAGAGGGAGTGATTTGCATGCTATGAAGCAGTGACTTCTAGGAGGAAGAGTCCCAGAACATATGTTTATTCCTGCTGCTGTCACAGCATCTGAAGCCCAGAATGTGATGTGCTTAATTATACCTGACATGGCTTTGAAATTCTTGCGTTGGAGAGATGGGGATACTTATTTTTTCTGTACCTTGGGTCTTTGGCAAGAGGTTCTAATTGTGTCTTCTCTTCTGGACCTGATTTCTGTCTGACTGATAAATGGCCAGGGTCTAGGTGAAGGCATCAACGTGATACAGTATTGTACCCAACAGAGACTTGCGGAGTTCACAAATCTCTGTGTATTGTAACAGGCTGCTGGGTGTGACACAGATACCTTTATACATGGCGGCATCTAAGGGTATCTGTTAGAGCAGAATCAGTTAGGATAGGATAGGTTACTCTACAGTAACAAACAGCTCTCCAATCTCAGAGGCTTAAACCGACAAAACTACATTCTCTGTTCTTGTTACATGGGCATCACAGCCTGGTGGAGGGGTTCCAGCTCACTGAAGTCACTTACGGCATCGGGCTACCAGAGCAGCCACTGTTCTGAACATTGGCAGCCACTGTTCCAGAGGCAAAACAGCACTCTGGAGGGTCTTGCACTGGTTGGGAAGTGCTTCAGAACGCATAATTCATAACTCATTTGCCAGAATGAGTCACAAGTCTCTACCAACAATAGGAGCCCAGGAAATACAATTCTACGGTGTGTTCAGAAGACCGGGAACTGGAGATGCTTGACAAACGTCAATGACGACCACAAGAATCCTTCTTTCCACATTGTGTATTTTTAACAGAGGCCAGAGACATTACAATTTGATGTTACTGGTGCCTTTAAATACCATCTCAGAGAGACAGTCTGCAGGGTCACAGAGCATCAGCAATCAGGAGGAGGTCTAAAGACAAGCAAAGCAATTTGAAGAGACTGGTGGGTCTGGTGGATAAAGCAAGATTAGAAGAATTAAATATGTATAGTTTGGCTGAGCAGACCCAGCAGGAAGCCACAGTGGGTGGTAGAGGTGGACGTGGTGGCAATCTAAAAATACCCATAAGATGTAAAGGATCAGAAGGGAGAAGTACTTAGCATAAAACTCACAAAATATCACTAGACATTCTAGAGAGACATAGAAAATAAGGCTCTGGTATCATGAAATTAGACAAACTGCTAATGATATAAATAAAGTGACAGAAACACAAGCATTGTTGAATACTGTGCACTTGAGAAGACAGCAGGGGGTGGGGTGGGGGGAGCCATTCCAATGGATAAGGACAGGATGATAACTGGAGATGTCCAGGGAGGGAGATGAAGAGCACCTGGGATAAACCTGACCTCTCCTATTCATGCTAAAGGCTCAGGATTGTCAGCCAGATTCCAGCTGGAGGCGGCAGGAAAGACGCACATCCATCTCAGGAACATTTCTGAGAGTTTAGAGCAACTGAAGTTTAAATACACCAAGAAGCACTTGACAATGAGTCTTCCCTCTATTCCAGTATGGGGAAGATTCCAGAACCTACCTGCATATGATACCTGGAGTACATTTGGAAAAGAAGTCCTATCATCCATTATATTTATAGTTACTTAACGTGTTTCTACAAGCATTTTTAACACTCTTCAAAGTCTAGAGCCATAGGTTTTAGTATGTCCAGGACTAATACTGATACTGAGGTACTAATACCGATACTCAAGTACTTCCATACTGTCATAGTGGGTGTTTCAGAGGTGGCAGGATTTAGATTATGTCTTCTCTTTACTTCCTTGCGTCCTCAGATCAGAGATGATTTGCGTGACTCATTTTGAGACATTTAAAGCCGAAATGGGGTGGAGGGGCTGGGCATCGCTAGGTACCTGAATGTGCGCATTTTGGAAGCTTGCTAGCTGTCTCATTAGTCGCTTCCTGTATTAACAAGAATGATTACATTCAATCATTTATTTATTTTTTAAATTTTTTTATTGGGGAATATTGGGGAACAGTGTGTTTCTCCAGGGCCCATCAGCTCCAATTCAAGTCATTGTTTTCAATCTTAGTTGCAGGGGGTGCAGCCCACCATCCCATGCTGGAATTGAACCGGCAGCCTTGTTGTTGAGAGCTCGCACTCTAATCAACTGAGCCATCCGGCCACCCCCCAAACATTTACTTTTTCCCAGCTTGTTTTTCAAACAGGAAAGATGAGGGGTTTTGTTTGTTTTAACTTTTGATGAAAACGGCATGTTTTCGGAGTTAGGAGATCCTAAGCCACAACCCTTTATAGGAGTAAAACAGGGAAAAACACACTTCAGAACAACATAAAACCAAACTGACCCCCAAATTCTTAACTATTTGTGTTTCTAAGAGCAACTCTGCAAATATGAGAAGAGCCAGCAGGCAATGCCACTATGTTAACACCGAGGCCTTTGCTCTAGTCATTCAAAGTCAGAGGGAGTGATTTGCATGATATAAATTTGTACTGATTGCTTTGTCTACAGTTTTTGAGAAAGAAATTTACCTCCCTAAATGCCATCTAATGTCCCTGTAATATCAGCCCACCTCATACCTACTCTGTGTCCTGATATGGACGGTTATACCCTCTTTTTAAAAATCAACTTCACTGAGGTATAATTTACCTGTAAAGTATACAGATTGAGTTTTGATAAATGTATACATCTGTGTAGCCACCGCCCAAAGCAAAATACATAACACCCTTTATTTTTCCTTAGGAAAAACTGTTTCTGCTGTTTCTGAAGACTTCCATTTGCCTGACGCAGGAGGAGAGGGAATTTCCAGTCCAAATCAGTAATATTGGGACGGGGTAAGAAGGTGAGGAGTGATTTCAGCTGGAACTACTGTAGTTCACTGCATAGGAACAGAAGGTTAAAAGCCCTGTGGAAAAAAGAAAAAGTAAAGCAGGGTGGGGGGAACAGGAATGCAGAAATGGGAATGGCTATGATTTGTCGTTTTCAATACAACAGGAGCAGTCTCGCAAGGCTTCATTGAGAAGGTAAGACTTGAAGAAGGGGAGGGAATTAACCAGGCTGCTATGCTACCTGGGGGAAATGAGTTCCAGGCAAAGGGGGCCGCCATAGCACAGGTCCTAATACAGGAATGGACTTAGTATATTCAAGGAGCACCAAGGAGGCTGATGCAGCTGGAGTATGATAAAAGAGAAGCAAATCGTAGGCCAGGAGGTCAGAGAGGTTATAAAGGAATCAAACCATGTTGGGTCTCGGTAGCCATTGCAGGACTTTGGCTATTACTGTTATTCTATCATGTCATATGGTGGTGTGGAAGGAGAGCCAGGGCCAGCAAGGTCATTGGCCATGGAAAAAGTGGCAGGTATGTATTAGTCCTGGTCCAAGATCCAAAAAGATGGAGCAGCAAAGGCCAGCAAAGGATGAATGATTTACAAGGGCAGGCCAGAAGTAGGCAGAAGTTCTAGGAAAGAAACCAGGAGGCCCAGGAGACATGAAATTGTGTTGCTGACGCTCATGGCAGAAGTTAAGGGAGAAATACTTCCTGGAGCAACTGATGAAGGAACGCAGAAAAGACCTTCCCCAGACTTCTCCAGAAAGAAGCATTTTACCACTCCCCCTAAATGAAGAGTATAAATAAAAGAAATACCACCTACCCATATCTGAAAAGTTGCCAACTCATGTTCTATAAGAATCCCAGGATCTTTTCAGCAAGGGGCTGCATTCTAATCTTAAAATGCACCATGTCGTTTTGCACAATTTCAACCATTTAGGTCTCTTGAGCTTTTGAGTCACAACTGCATTTTCAAATGAACACCCAAATCCAATTTTTAAAAAATAGTCATCTAACGAGTCAATCAGAAGGAGTAAATTTCTCATTGCCGTATTGTCAGTGTCAGGAAATTGATCTCTCCGTAAAATACAAAATTGTTCTGTTAGTTGAGTATATAAAAACACCCCAGGATTTATGTTCTTTCCTCAACACATGCTCGGGTAACTCCCATTAGCAGCCGTGGGAGCTGCAACAGCCCACAGGAGGCGAAAATAGAAGCATCACAGGGGGAAGGCAACAATAAGCAGCAGAGACAGCCAGGGGAGTCATCTTGCTGACACGGCGTGATCTGCTTGCCTGGGCCTCAATTTCTCCATCTAGCTAATGGGTGTGAATTTGGTGCTCTTTTGTCCAAAAGGTGTAGGATAACTAACTAAGGGTTCATACTAACAGCTATAAATGTACCGACCTCCTACTATATCTCTCGCATTATCTAAGTTCTTACTACCCAAAGTATGGCCCAGCAGCCAGCAGCATAGGTGTCAACTAGGTGTCTGTACGAAATGCAGAAATCTTGGGCCCAATGCTTTGCCTCCTGAATCACCATCTGCATTTTAACAAAGTCTTCGTCTTGCCTCTTAAAGTTTGAGCAAGGAGTTGAGGTTCAGTCCTGGAATGACTTGCTCTACATCGAGTAAGTGGCAAAACCAGGATTCAGGCTCAGGTATATCTGAATCCAGAAGACACACGTGGTTTCCAGTAATACTTCACTACCTTATGATACATGTGGCCAAGAGAACAAGACTGAGGCAGGACATGCAGGGAAATCTTACATGCTTTACCTCATCATGATGGTTAAAATAAAAGGAAAAGGCCACCCTTAGCATGTAGGAAAAGTCATTTGTAAGTCATTTGAAAAGTCACGTGTAAGAGAGAAATACGTTCTCAATATGGGCCAGGTCTAGTAGGAGAAATTGTAATTATAACTGTAAGAAGTCTTCTGGAGGACCACAAATCAATACCCTTCCCCTATGTACCTTTTATAGTAAAAGGAGACACACACACACACACAAACACACACACACACACACCACTTTTCTTAAGAAAACCAAATCCTGCTTGGCATGAATATGTATAATTAGATGTTCCATGGGAGTGAGAAGTAGTAATTAATTCAGTGTTAAACATCACAATCTATTACTTGAACTCCATAGCAACTGTGGTTGCCAATAGAGAGAAAACAAATTTCAGAGCCTATTTTTAAATGATTACATTGAAATTTTAAAAATGTGTAAAAGCCGACTCTTGCTATTTTTAGGCTAAAACAATAGCCATTAACTCAGGGAGTAGAGAAGGATGTTAACAAATACAGGCAAAAGGAAAGGAAATCTCATCTGAACCCACCTCAACAGTTACGTGGACAGAATGATTCTGACCCTGCCCAAGGCACTGAGCCCAGCTGCTCACTCTGGGTACCAAATTGTTCTTGGAGGTCAAGAAGAAATATATAAATAATTCCGCTAAGCACAGTCCTTGGAATCCAACTGAACTAGATTTGAATCCCAGCCTTATCAGGCAATGTGTTTCTTTAGACAAACTGCTTACTTCATTGAGCTGCCATTCCTTCATCTGTCGCAATGGCAAACAATAATCCGTATTTCAGAAGGGTCTTAAAAAAATTCAGTGTAAAATGACCAGCACACGGTATTGTAGATTGGGTTCCCACGGAAGCAGATTCTGAGTTTAGTGTTCAGGATATGTATTAGGGAATGCCGCTGGGGTCAACATCCTTGGAAGCGAAGGAAAGGAAGCAGGATCGGGTAGAAGGAGACGTTCCACTGTGATGAAGGCCCAATAATAGACTTGGCTGACCTCATGGAAAGCTCTGGAGCTGACTGTGGGCTGACATGGCCAGGACACTTGTCCCACATCAGTCAGTCAATAGATATGGGCTGCTCAGAGAAGGACAGGATCTTGGGTAAGGGGGCTCTCTGCAGCTGAGACAATCCCTGATGGGGCTGACAGTACTCTCAGCAGCTGGGCAATGCATACTTTGAAGTGAGGTCTGGGGACCACATCTCTGCATTTCACACACACTGTGCAAGTAATGTTTGCTTTACTTTATGGGTTTCCTTTGCATATGTAATCCTTGTAAACCCCTCTTACTAATAGAGACTCTAGGGTCCAGAAAAACCCTTATTACGATTAACATCCTAACAATTTGTGCTCTTAAAAATAACTTTTAGTAGTTTGTTAGATTCTGGGCTCTGGGGCTCTGAAATGCACACTCATCTCATTTAAACTTCTCAATAATTCTATGAGGTGATGTTCATCTCCATATGACAGCTGAAGAAACAAGTGCAGAGAGTAAGAAGAAATAGTCCGTGCTCACAAGCAGTTGAGAGTGAAAGGACAACATATCGGACAGGATTTTAATGGTACTTCTCGCCACACCCTTGCTGGGCCTGTCCAACATCAACTCAATCCATCAGCAATTGAACAACAGGAGTGTCAAGGGAGCTGTGTTCCCTTTCTCCCCATTTGTTGAGAAAGGTGACTCATGTATCTTGCCAACTCACTTAACCTTTATGCCACAATGTTCCCACATTTTAAAGTGTAATGAATCCATGTCTCCCCTATCCACCGGAAGAACTGTAGAAAAAGAATGTGGTTGGATTACAGGACCTCTAAAGCCCCTCTTGACTTGAGAAGTCTCCACTTGATAATCTAGCTTTTTTTTTAAATTTAATTTTATTAAATTTATTGGGGTGACCAAAGGCAATGGAAGTAAAAGCTAAAATAAACGAATGGGACTATATGAAACTTAAAAGCTTCTGCACAGCAAAAGAAACCATTGACAAAATAAAGAGGCCACCAACTGAATGGGAGAAGATTTTTGCAAACAGTGCCTCCGATAAGGGGCTAGTATCCAGAATATACAAGGAACTCATGCAACTCAGCAACAAAAAAACAAACAACCCAATTGAAAAATGGGCAGAGGACTTGAAGAGACATTTCTCCAAAGAGGACATACAAATGGCAAATAGACATATGAAAAAATGCTCAACATCACTAATCATCAGAGAAATGCAAATCAAAACCACAATGAGATATCACCTCACCCCAGTCAGAATGGCTATCATCAACAAGACAAATAGGAACAAGTGTTGGAGAGGCTGTGGAGAAAAAGGAACCCTCATACACTGTTGGTGGGAATGCAGACTGGTGCAGCCACTATGGAAGGCAGTGTGGAGGTTTCTCAAAAAATTACAAATAGAATTACCATATGACCCAGCAGTCCCTCTCCTGGGTATCTACCCAAAATATCTGAAATCTAGCATATTAATTGATGGGGTGTAATGTGCTTTGAGACGAGCTTAGAATACAGTCAAGGTCAGTTATGATTTCTTGGTTGCAAGCAACAGAAATTAGCATTGGCCAATTTACATAAAAGAGCACTTACAGGAGAATATTAGAAACTTTGGGAGTCAATGGAAGGCTAGAGGACTGTGCTTGGGAAATGGCAGGACTACTTAGCTGGGGCGGGGTGAGGGGTGAGGGGGGAGGTTAGCAACGAGGAAGCCAGCAGCCTCCTTATTGCAAGAAGACTGGACAGATGTTGTCCATGCTCCTAGTGTAGCCACTGTGATGAATGACTCCCAAAGACTCCTTCCATCCGTCATCACTCACTCAAGATGGAAGCGCTGGGGAGAAATCATCTGTTTGGCTGTCCCACGCTATGCCAGGAAGAGGACAGAGAGAACTCGATTCCATTGGTTTCCATTGTAGATGAGGGCACATGAAATTTTTCTCCTACTAAGGCTACACAGATCAGGGGAGATTTCACTGCACAAAAGAAAACTGGGGTATATTTGGAAGGGGTAATGAAGCTGGACACTACATTGCAAATTCCCACACTTAATAACTCACAGGTTGCCCACTCAGTCTTATGCCCACAAATCACATCAACTTATTCTTTATATTCTTACATTGTCTGAATCCTTTCAGGATCCCTAGGTCTCTCAGGATCCCTAGGTCTCTCCAGCGGTTCTTATGCCTTTCATTTATATTTGATAGACTGTTAGGAAAATAGGAAAACTGGACAAATCAACCCTGAGTATCTCTTTAAGGAATTGCCTCTTCCCTCATTACCAATAGAAGTGTAATGCTAAATAACATTTCTAGGAAGTAATGGTCCAATAATCTGGGGAAATGGTAAATGGTCCAATAATCTGGGGAAATTGCTATTTAACATGTACGTCTTATAACCAGGTTAGAGAAAGCCAATTAATTCCCAAATTCTGTAAATTCAGAGGAACTGGATTTATAAAACAAAGTAAAAATTATCTGATGCATTGGCTAATTATGTGACATACATTTTTTTTAGTTCAAAAGTAAACTATTTAGATTTTTTAACCTGCTGTCATGCTACAACAAAAAGTATTCGGTCATACCTCTATAGGAGTCCTACCAGAGTCTTTTTATAGGACTTGGAAATTGGTTCTTTGTCAAGAAATTTCAAAGAGGCATTTTTATGTTCCTTGGGCTGGTTGCTCTGACCCTTAGACAAGATAGTCCAACAACTATAACTCTAGCCTTAGCTCAATGGGTCACTTTCCAAAGTAATGAATTAACAAGTGTTAGAATATCAATTTATTCCTCTTCTCCTTAAAGATCCATCTTACTCTCATATTCCCACAGAATTTAGAATTTACTAATTTAAAGGGGAAGAGAGAATTTGACCATGAGTTTGCTATTCAGCCATCAATGTCCCTGTCTGCCTTGTGGAGTTGACTGGCTTTCTCTCTGCACAGGGAACCAAATACCTGCCAGACACAATTTGACAGAGTCAGCAGGTACCTTGCTTGCATAGATGTAACATATATCCAGATCATTGCCTCACTTCTGCAGTACCCCCAAAATCCATCTCTTAAGGGTTCATTTGGGAAATATTCCTGTTTCACATACTTCAACTTGTTTTCATTTAGTACTAGAGCTCCAATTTTTTTATCTCTAAATAATTCTACATTTTGAAGCAAGAAGGCAGAAATAAGTGGTAATTCACACATCGCAAGTCTTTTTTTTATATAACGCAGGAAAGGCGGATATATGTGCCAAGCATTGTGCTGGATGCTCCACAAATCATTCAATCCTCATGGCAACCCTGTAGAATGCTGAGTTGTTTTTACTGAATGGACATGTGGAAATGTTAGTAACTTGATCAAGATCCCATAGCCTGTAATTGGCAGAGCTGTATTTGACGATGGCACTGCCAGCACTCACAAGTTTGACGGTGCCACAGTTCAGAAATCAGACTCTTGGAGACTGTCAGTCACATCAATAGAGATACCACTACCATGAGTTGTTGAGATTATGTGTTCTAAATATAGACACATGGCACACACAGTGTGCCATGTGTTCTGAATATAGACAGGGTCAAGACTTTCATTTTCACTGAGCACATGGCAATTAAGTACCTTCCTGAAATCAAACGATGGAGAAAGAGCTTTAGAGCATCAGTGAGGCACTTTCTAATGAATACAACACTAACTGGAGTGGTAAAATCATGCTGCAATCACACCCTCCTTAAAGGTTAGGCCGAGTTGCTTTCATCAGCCATGCTGCAAAATATTTAAAAATAAGCACATGTTTCAGGGTTTAAATAAGATCATACATCATAACTATATTTTGTTTCAAGTATGATCGAAAGTGTAGCAAGCCAGATATATCTTCTCTTCATTTATTTAAATGAAAAAAGAAATGGAGGTACTGGTGTGCACACTGGAACTTGTAACTAGATTGTAAGATTTGGCTACAGAAATGATTCTACTTCATGATTCTTTGGAGCCCTTTTATCACCTCGCACAGAAAAGGTGTACCACAGTCCTTGTTGAATGAATGAATGAGAGCCGGTTTCCTTGGTCACAGGCCAGGGGACTGAATCTAACACTTACTAAGAATCTCTAATACGCTAAACTCTCAGAGAACTAAAGATACTATTCTAGAGGACGGAAAACCTGATTTCCACAGCTAACTAGTTGGGTAGGTCATTTAAATTTTTCGGTCTTTAGTTCTCTATTTATCAAATTAGAAGTTTGAAAAGCTCCCTCTAACACTGTGACTCTATGATTCTATGAAATCAAAACCCGGTTATTCAGATTGTACTTTCTTGTTATCCAATAACATACGGATTTGACAAAAAATGTGGCTTAGAAAGAAATGCATAACTCAAACTTGAAAAAAATAAAGCACTATCCATCTCTTCAAAGGCAGCTTACCTGAGAGGTCTTGAGGATATCATCAAAGGATGGAAGTCAAGTCTTTATTGGATGCCAGTGACCTCTGTAAATGTGACGTGACCTGGTGCCTAGCTTTATCTTTTAGTTGGGTTTGGTGGGAAAGAGGGTAGAACTGCTGAGGTTAATACCAGTCAGGGGTCTGATCAGGTCTTTCAATGTCTCTGGGTCTCAGTTTTACCCATATTTAAGTAAGTTGGCCTGTGTAAACTTCTCTCACAGGAAAAAACAGCAAGTTGTGTGAATAAAAGCAGATTAAGTATAGGAAACTCCTCAGAAGAAAAACTCTTCTCAATTACTTGGTATGTCTGCTTTCTTCTCCTATGGAGTAGAACTAAAGAAAAAAGATAAACTAGAGACAAAGTGTTCTTCCTCTCATTTTTAGGGTACCTAAGATTTGATGAACATCCTGTTAGGGGCCTGGAGTTGACAAATTAGGGAGCAAGAAGTAAGACAGGCCTGATCTTCCTGAAACTTCTTCAGAGCAGCACAGAAACTTAAAGTCTTGGAAGGACCACTCAGGTAGGATATCGAGTCCTTTTCTCATGGAATGCGACACTTGAACTCTCACCGTCAATGCAACAGGCATGAGTCAACTGATTCTGCTGCAGCAGGAACCTGTGAAGAACTTAGGAGTTTCAGGGAACCACAAGGGATCTGTCACGAGATTCCTGAGCAGCTTTAGGTGTCACAGTGATAAAGCACTCCAAATGTAATTGGCAGTGAGAAATAAGGACTATGTGAGTGGTTCTTGCAACATATCTTTTAAAATGATCCTCAGAAGTGGCAGCTGAAATTTGGTAAAACCATTTTCACTGTTTTGAGGCCGGATCAACAAAGTTTCTCCTTTGTTGGGGTAACTATCGTGAGTATTCATGTCTCAGGTAGAGCTTTGTTCTGAGAAGAATGTGAGAATGAAGACACATACAAGAAGTCATTCTTTTCCCACCAGTGTCAGCTGCTTCTTGGTCATGTGCGGGTTTGTCTTGACCGGAGTAATTTGGGTATTAGCACAAAGTTCAAGGCAGGCAAGAATGCATCCACTCCATGACGGTTTAGGTTGAGAGTGGTCATAAAATCCTGCCTTAGGCTGATCACTGTGATTCAAATCATCAAAGAGAGGCCCAGAAAAGGTTGCTGGCCTTCACTAAGGCTATTATAGGTCACAGTGAACTCGCAACCATCTCATTCAATATTGCCTGGTCTCCAATGGCAGAGGCAGAGGCACAGGCCATCTGTTCTTAGCATGGCAGCTGATAACCAAAGCATGACCCAGAGCCCACACCCTATGGCCCAGATCTTGGAGAGACATAGTGTGAAGCCAGAGAGAATCAAAGGAAAAATGAAAGGGGTGCAGAGAAGCTTGTGATAAAGTAGAGAATCCTACAAAAGCTTTGGTGGAAGCTATGCTGGAATATTTTCACTCCTACAAGGGGAAAAAAACGCCTGAATTAATATTTTTGTAGACACTGGGACATCCCAAATCTCCAGTATAGAGATAAGCACATAGAAGGTGTTCAACATAAGTCCTGGATTTGCACGAAAAAAGTAAGTGAAGTTATTGAGTATTTTAGGGAGTTGTAGTAAGACAGAGGGGAGATCATGGGTCCTGGGTAAATTGTTTAATTCCTGTAAATTTCCATTTTATCCCCCTGAAAATGGGGGAAATAATACCTATTTCATAGGGTGAGTGAGGATGAAATTGTGTGTGTGTGTGTGTGTGTGTGTGTGTGTGTGTGTACGCCTGGTAGAGTGTTTACAGTAGGTAGCCAAAAAGTTCATTTGTTTGGCTCTTTGTGGTCTAAGGGAACACTAGAGAATCTAAGGATCTGTTGGTTAAGAGTAATGCAATGATTAAAGCATACGAACTACACCACATGAGGACAGTTGGGTAGACTGGAAAAGAGAAAGTTTAAGGATAATTTCATAACTGAGAAACAGAGTCACAGAAAGTCAAAGTGGGCTGGAAACTTAAAGAAGCCTCATTTTTTCTTTTACAGATAAGGGCTCAGGGGACAAAAATGTATTTACCTAAGATCATGCAGGACGGATCCCTGTTCTGGCTCTATGCAGTGATTGCGACCACCCTGGGTTGTCTCCCCAGTGTAGAGATTTAAGAAGGGCCACTTTCCATCCATTCTCTTGTATTGTAAAGGTCAGAATAAAAGAAAAACAGTAAGATAGACCTGGGAGGAAAAAAATACTTTCTCAGGGATAAGTCCCACCCAGTTTTCAGGTTCCATATGTCCTTGGGTCTCTGCAGCTGTCCTGTGAGATGAGCTCCCTTGCACCAGGTCACTTAGAATTTGGGGAAGATGAAATAAATGAAAAAATTTATGTCACTTATTCTTTAAGCTAACATCCCTCCCTAAACCACATCCTAAGCATTATTTGCATTCAATAGGGCCATCCATTAAACTCTTAACAGCCACCCCTACTTAAATGTAAACATGCAAATGTACTGCACACTGTCACATCAAGACTTCTGGGTGTCTTTTCATTAGTCACAAACTCCAATAAACTCTGTGTCTCCATAAACATCTTGAGTTTTTCTTTCTTACAGTTAATTGCTTTTGTTTGTTTGTTTTTTTAGTTTCAGGTGTACAAAACAATGTAATAGTTAGACATTTATACCCCTCACAAAGTGGTAACCCCCTCCCCATCTACTACCCCTCTGACATCTTATATAGCGGTTACAATTCCACTGACTTTATTCCTTATTGCTCTTACAGTTAATTCTTGATCTTTACTATTCTTTGTAGATTATTTCATGTAACTTGCAGTTAGAACATATGTTCTATTTCACTTTAAAAATGTAGAATTTGAATTATCTTGAGGAATTGTCTTATGGGATTCAAAAAAGATGTCTTTAAAATGTTAGTGTCAGAGATATACATTTGGGAAAAGACAAGAAAATATCTCAGGGTGACGACTTTAGAAAAAAACACCATCAAGCCTTGTCAGCCTGGTTCCCAAATGTTCCTGTGCCCAACCACAGACTTTAAATTACCTAAAATGTGTTCTAGGAAGAAATCAGATTTTGCATTGTAAAAATGATTTATTCAGAATTCCTTAGCTATGCCAGTAATGGAGATCTGCTTCACTATACACATGACTGTAAAGTACATATACTCAAGGGTGAAACAAGATGCAATAAAGCAAGTAGACAAAGTATTCCAAGGCCGCTGCGATAGTTTCATGGGCTCATCTATAGTAGCAGCCTCTAACCTAATTTCATTTGAATTCGTAGAAAGCAGCAGCAATGGACAAATAAAATACAACTGGTAGCACAGCAAGACATAAACATTTGATGACTTAAACACAATAGCCATAAACGCAAAAAAAGCCAAACAGAGTGAATCAAATCCACTAGTGAATTCTCATGTTTTACCATAATAACTATCCATTTTAGAGTATTTAATTTCAGTCTTTAGTCTTATTTCATTATATCATAAGGAAGAGTGCTGAACTGGGATTGAAATGTAGGAAACTGGTGGTTCTTCTAGTTGGCTTTGTAGTAGAAACAAATGGGAAGTTAATAACACAGGGTGATTAAATATGGAGCTGATCCGGATGGGGTAGGAAATAAGTATACAGTAGTTCCAGAGCAAACTTCCCAGGAGCTAGATTGTTATCACGGGTACCGTGTTTGGTTTTCCTAGGCTGAGAACATGACAGATTCTGAGAAAATACTTTGTGACATGCATTAAGCACATCACCAAGATGAATCAGAGACTAATGAGTTCATATTTCAATGAGGGAGAAAGAAGTAGAAGCAACAATTAAAAATAGCCCAAAATAGACAGTCATACAGATACAGACATTGGTAGTGTCCCCATAAGTCTAGAACAAGCCAATGTAACATTGTAATGCTCAGATCCTAAATTTGCCTCATGTCATTTTCTGATGGCTTGATTTTCAAATTTTGTTGCCCCCCGAGTACTCTTTTTTACTGAGGTATAATTTGTCAACAATAAAATGCATAGATTTTAAGAATGCAGTTCAATGAGTTTTTGGCAAGTGTGTATACTAATTTAACCAATACCATTGTCAAGATACAGAACATTTTCATAATCTAAGCAAGCTTCTACCTGAACTGACTTCTATCACTCTAGCTTGGATTTGCTTATTTTGGTTACATGTAAATGGAATCAGACAGTATATATATTTTTACATTTGGCTTGCTTCAGTAAAAAAAAAAAGAGTCTATACGATTTATTCACATTATTGTATGTATTTGTAGTTTGTTCTTTTTATTGTTGAGTGTTGTTCCATTTTATATAGCACAATTTTATTTATTCATTCTCATATTGAATAAATAGAACATTTGGATTGTTCTAGTTTGGGCTTTAAATGATAAATAAAGCTGCTATGAATATTCTTATACACGTCCTTGTGTGGATATTTTTTTCTTGTGGATGAATATGAAGGAGGGGAATTGCTGAGTTCACACATTTTATTCTTGAATTCTTGTTTTGATTAGTCTGTTGGTGATATGGATCACATGTTTGAATGCTTTTTGCCGAAAAGTTTGATAAGCGATAATGCTTCTTGAGAAATGGTATATTTCTTGAGAACTTATACAAAATGTCTTTATTTTTGATGTACCCTTTTGAAATCCATCTCCTTCTCTCTCATCTACTATCAAGGCCATTGCTCTAGACTAAGCTTTATCTTCATTCACCTGGAATCCTGCACCTTGAGGTAGGGACAGCATCTTTTCATCTTTATGATGCCAGTATCTGGTACATGGTCAGAAGTTAGTAAATATTTGTCAAATGAAATGTGTGCTTCCATTGAGTCACCCAAACTTATATTTCACTGATGCAGTTTAGTTACTCCCTCTTATCCACGACCCAACCTCATCAGCACAAGGAGAAAGTTACAGGAGCCAGGAATCAATATTGAAATCCCAAATGGAGCTGATGAGGCAGCAAATACAAGAAAAGATGTCTAGAACATTAACTACACAATCCTATAAAATGATACTCTAACTGCACCATAAAAAAAACAACAAATTAAGCAGTAAAGAGCCCAATGGAACATTGCTTGACAAATGTTGAAGATTCTAAGCTAGAATAAATCAGAAGTGACACCTCATCACAAGAGGAGGGGGAGAAATTGCTTGGATTTATGTGTCAACTGTTGTTGCAATAACTTCATAACATCACTGCCATCAGGAGTAGTTACAGCAGAATGTAGTGTTACATTTCAATCAAGCCACTAGGTGATAGTTTTAGAGGTGGAAATTAGCAAGACCTGATGTGCATGCAAATACACACATACACCCATAGACAAACACACACACACCCCTCCAAAGGTTGAAGATTCTGGCAAGAAGTGGAGCTAACCAGTTAGTGGTGATCTTTTATTTAGCTATATAGGCAAAAAAATATATTTTATAGTTAATTCTTTTCTTGAATGAACTGTTTAGAGTTTAGAAGATGCCATTAAAATATGGCTGCCCAAGGACCAAATCCTCCTCTGAATCTATACCTTTGCTACAGTGATTCATTCCCAGGTATTTCATCCTACGCTGCTCTCTTGTTGACAAGTTCTTTCATACTTTACATCCAATTCACCAAGAAACCCATCTACCTTCAAAACATATCCAGAATGTGCCCACTTTTCTCCACCTCTGCCCTAGCCCAAGTTATCATCATCTCTCACCTGTATTACTATGATACCCTCCTATCTGGCGCCCCTGCTTTCCACCTATTCCTCTGCAGCTTATTCTCAAACCAGCAGACAGCATGATTCTTGGAAAAGATAAGATAGATTATTGTTTATTTCCCTCTGAATACTTCACCTCTGATCATCCCACTATTTTTTCACATGCTCCACTTTTGCTACTCAGACCTCCCTGATATTCCATGAACATTCCAGGGGTACTCCTGGGTTGTAGGACTGTGATGGTAGTTCCCTCTTCTTACTCTTACCTACCACCTTCAACTCTTTATCACATGTCACCTTCTCCAAGAAGTCTGCTCAGACCGCCCTAATCATATCCCAACACCCTCCTGCCTTCCCAAATCCTCTGCATACCATAACACTTACCATATTCTTTCTATATACTTACTTCTTTATTAAATATGTTATTTACTGCCTCTCTTCTCTAACTAGCTCCACAAAGGCAAGCTCCATAAATTCTCATCTATTTTGTTCACTGGTATGCCGAGTGTGCAATGTTGAGTACCGAGTAAGTTGAATGAATGGAAAATCTTGAGTTAGATGTTTCTCTGAATGAAGGTCTCCCTAGAGGTTAACGTCAGTATGAAAAACATATTGCAAGACACTCTGAGAATCATGACGGTAGGTCAAAGTTTAAATTCTATATACAACTCCAGGTAAAAATCATCTTACCTGGCAGTAAAAAGGGCTTTTAAAGGAAGAAACATCTACAATTTTTTCCAGGTAGCTCATCTAGTATATAACATTGTTAGAAATGCCTCAAAATTGAGAACAATGAGTTTTTCTTTACCCTGTAAGAGAAATGCTGTCATGTTCTGGCACTGATATTTCTCAAATTCAGTGGTCCGTGGCACATGGGTGAGTGTAATACATCACATTGTTCAAGCATTGACATCGTTCTAAGAATTGATAGCATCATATCTAAAACAAAGATGTTTTCCCACATATTAGTCTATCATGTACACCAAATGCTGGAATTTAGATATTATTTTTCCTTTATATTAAACACATTAAAAAATTAAGTATCTCTATCTAAACAACCAAAGCTTTACATTACTACCACTAATGGAAAATGAGTATCACTTGCCATAAATAGAACAGACAAATAAAAGTACATATCATGAAAACAAAAAACATATTAATTTCTAGCTAGATACTATTGCTGGCCCAATACTTGAGTCTGAGGTCTTCCTTCTCTTTGTGGAAAATTGAGAAGGTAAAATATTAAAAATATATGAAAATATCTAATTCCACACAAAACTTTCTTTTTGACATCATTAGAAGAATAGAAAGAGAATATAAAAGGGGTAACTGTCTCACTGTGTGATTTGTGTTACTTAACCCTGTGTCCAGATTTCCCCTAAAACCATCTCTTCTGTCACCCAGCCATAGGGCGGTTAGGGTAGACTCTGGAGTCCCACATCTGGATATAAATGCTGACCTGCATCATTTACTGACTCTGCAACCTTGAGCAAGAGACCTCATCTCTCTGTTTCATTTTCTCTCACCTATGAAATGGGACAAATAGGACCTATTTTGAAGACTGATGTGACATCTAAATGATAGAATATGGGAAACCACCAAGCAGGTGCTTTAAAATATTAGTTCCCTTGTGGGTCAAAAAAGATTCTTGGCCTTTCATTTCAATGACTAAAATCCTCCCTGGTCAAGCCACCACCCTTCAGTCTTCCCTGTCAGAGTTTCAAAGTTCTCTTTAATGGGTTTATGGTTTATATTTTTCAGTTGATGTTTATGTCAATATGTCATTATAGTTTGGGGGAGGGGAACTTGTTAAGGATATTCTTACACAGCAAGCCCAGCCAGTTCTGAATGAAGAGTGACAGTAAATGATTGGTCAAATTGAGATTGCTTTGGGAGCAAGGATGGTCTCAGTCTGTACAGCTAAAAATGCCAACTGTCCCAGAGGAGGGCTGGCCAAGAGTATCAAGATATAAAAATTGATGGAGTTAATTGGCTCAAGGATAAGTCATCAAAATTGGGAAAATTTGCAAAGGTGACCACTGAATCATCAAGAACGTCCAACATTTCCAGCTCTCTTCTTTACCCCAGATTTTACCATGAGTCCTTCTTCCATTGTGAGAGTCATACATTCCAGCAAGTGGAAACTGGCATTTGGAATATATTTTCCCCTATCTGCACAAAAGCACTGGGGGACTAATGTGTGTCTTCAAATTCACAGAGGTACTAAAATGGCCAATTAAAATTATTTGAATAATTCAAAGAAGTAAGCAGGAAAATAAAAAATAACTGCTAACCGAGAGAGAGACAATTTCTTTACTTTATGAAACAACAATTTTAATTCCACATTTTGAAGAGATAAGATGACAATAAATATTCATATGTCTCATGTATTTTTAAGACAAAAGCTAGGGAGAAAAATGCAGACTACAGCGAAAGCCTGTGGCTTAAATTCTCTTTTCAGATTTTATAATAACCTTTATCCTCCTGCATTTTCTTCCTTTATTAGTATCATGGGACAGCCAGACTTAATTATCAACTTTTAAATCATGTTTCTTACTTCTCTCTTTGGCTCATTTACTTGTTTATTCTTTCAGATACAGATTGATGAGGGAGGGATAGTAAAGTGAAAACAAGGTAATTCTTTTTGTGTCACTTTTTATGAGAGAAGTTAAGATTTTATTTTCTTATTTAGTTTGCAAAAGACGGTTCATTAGGCTTGAAGGTGTGGGTGGCAAATAAATTATTTTCTTAAGGAAAAGGGGCTTATTCATTCAGTGATTATATCTGTTAGTAGAGAAAGGATCACTAAATAAACAAGAATGCTAAGACAATTAACGATTTGGAAGAAAAAAATCAAGTTACATCATTTCTCACCATAGAATAAAAATAAATTCAAGGTAGACCATAATTTAAATGTGAAAAAAATAAATGAATCTGAAGGAAATATGATTATTTGATGTTAGAATGTAAAAAGAAGAAATCGTAACAGAAAAACTATAGGTTTGTAAAAAATAACAAAAATAAAAAAGACTAAAGAGCCGGAGAAGTTATTTTACAGCAAATAAAATTATTATAAAACAAGTTATATATACTGTTTATGTTAAATAATAAGGAAAACATTTAAATCTCATTTGAAATTCGCCAAAGTACATAAACAAGTAATTCAAAGAAGAAATATAAATTATTAATAAATACGGAAAACAAATTCTCTCACTAGTAATGAAAATAAAATGTTAGCTTCTGGTTCTGGTCAAGATGGAATAAGCACATTCCACTTTAATTTTGCTACTTAGAACTAAGATCCTGGGCCAGCATAAAGCAACTATTAGAAGATTTTGAAAGGTGGAATCAAGAAGGTGGTAGGGTTAATGAAGAGCAAGACTTGACAGTGAGTTTCCCGGGGTTTACTGTTTTCTCATATATATCTTGGTCAGGGACTAGAGCTGCCTGAAACGCATAGCCACTAATGGGTACATTAAAAAGAAATTCAATCCCAGGAAGTCTGCTCCCTTTATACAGAGGACTAAGAAGAGGGAGGCCCTGGAGGATGGATCCCTGTTACCTGACCTGTACTACTAACACCACAAAGGAAACAGTATGCGTCTCAGTCCCCACCAGCATAGCTGTGGCATTCAGGCATTGTCCCTTTCTTTACCTCTCCCCAGTGAGTGCATCCAACAAAGTATCGTAGAGTGAAGCCCTATCAACTCCTTTCTACACTGGGCAAATTCCAGGAAAGAGGTGGTGACCCACCCTCACCCCTTGACACGACTGCTGCACATAGGAGAAGTGGAACTCTATAGGACTATCCAAGCCCTTCACTAAGCAGATGTAAGCAGACGCAGCATCTCTCTACTTCCCTCCTCCCCACAACTATAAAGAGTGAGGAGAGAGCAGAGGGAGCTAGAGAAAAGGATTCTTTCAATCTGTGTATGAAATCCCAGGCTCACCTTGAGGTGGCCCATGCGTGAAACTGACCAGAATGAACACAGCAAACTGAGAACTGAATTATGGTATAAAAAAATCACCCAGGCTTCAGGTTGCCTCAAGGTAGTGCACAAGTAGGACAGACCAGAACAGCACTTCAAAGGCTTTTCAATGAAATTGGCATTTGAACCACAGCCCTCAGCAGCATAGATACAAAAATTCTCCACAAAGTATTAGTAAACATGTAAAAGGAATAATACATCATGACCTAGTGGTGTCTATTCCAGAATACAAAGTTGGTTCAATACTGAAAAACAAATTAATGCAGTCAGTCTAAAAAAGAAAATCTACATGATCATATTGATTGAGGCAGCAAAGGTCTTTGATAAAATTTAATATTTATTCATGCTGAAAACTCTCAGCAAAGTGAAAACAGAAGGAAATGTCCTCAAGATGATAAAAAGCATCTATAAAACAGCCTACAATTCACATCACATTCAATGTGGCAGACTGAATCTTTCTAAGACTGAGAATAAGGCAAGTATTCTACGTTCACCACTCCTGTACAATATAAGGATGCTCTAGTTTGTGCAATAGGGCAAGCAAAAGAAATACAGTCTGGAAAGGAAGAAATAGAATTTTTCCCTTTATGACCAAGGGTTGGGCAAAGAGTTCCTATACAGAGGATGCCAAAAAAATATATATACACATTTTAAGAAAGGAAAACTGTATTAACACTGTAATATTCAATATATACCAATAAAAGATGAACACAAGTCACATTTGACTTCTGCAATTACAAGAGGTGCTCAAAATGGTTACCATCAGCGTCCAGACACTTCTGATTACAGCAAACTACTGCTTGAGCAACGTTGATCAAAGTGTCAACTTGTACCCATTTTTTTGGTACCCCTGGTATATGACATCAAAAGTATGACCCAAAATAGACAGTATTGATAAATTAGACTTTATCAAAACAAAACCTTTTGTTCTGCTAAAGTCACTGTTGAGAGAATAAAAACAAGCTACAGACTGGGAGAAGATATTTGCTAATCAAATGTCCAATAAAGGACTTGTAATCAGAATACATAAAGGACTCTCTAAACTCAACAGTAATTAATTAAGCAATCCAATGTAAAAATGGGTAAAATACTTGAACATGCACTTCACCAAAGACATTCAGAAGACAAACAGGCAAATGAAAAGATGTTCAACATCACTACACATTAGGGATATGCAAATTAAGTCATAATGAGACACCACTACAGACATATAAGATGGCTAACATAACAAAATACTGGCATTATCAGGTGTTCATGAGATGGCAGAGCAACTGGCTTTCAAACAGTTTGTGGAAATGTAAAATGGTTGCCCTCATTCTCAGAAACAGTTTGGTAGTTTCTTATAAACAGATACTTAACATATGACTGAGCAATCCTACTCCTAAATGTTTACCGTGGAGAGATGAAAACTTATACTTACACAAACACCTATACATAAATGTTCATAGCTTGAAATTGGAAACAACCAAATGTCCTGCATTAGATGAATAGATAAACTGTTGGATATTCATACCTTGAAATACCACACAGCACTAAAAAGGGAAAAACTATTGCTACACATGAAAACATGGAAGGCTTTCAAGACTATTATCCTGAGGGGTAAAGTCAATCTCAAACGGTTGCATAGTACATGATTTCACTTTATATAAACTTGTCAAATGACAAAAATCGTAGGGATGGAGAACAGATTAGTGGTTGCCACAGAAGTTATGGGTGGGAAAGAGTAACTATAAAGGGATAGCACAATGGAGTGTTTGTGGGAGCTGATGGAACAGCTCTATACTCAAATTGTGGCAGAGGTTATACAAATCTACACATGTAATAAAATTAATAAAACTACACCCCTCCCCCCAAAAAAAATAACAAAGGGGAAAGTGCATGAAGAAAACTGATGAAATCCAAATAATACCTGTCATTTAGGTAATACTATTGTACCAGTGTCAAAATTCTGGTCTTGATAATTGCACTAAGGTTATTTATATATGATGTTATCTTTAAGGGAAGCTGAGTAAAGGGTACATGGGAACTCTGTATGTGTTTTTAAAAACTTTTTTGAAAAGAAATATACTCCCATATTTTTTAATTGAGGTATAATGGACATATAGCATTATATTAGTTTCAAGTGTACAATATAATGATTCAATATTTAAGAGCTTTTTGAGGTACTATATACATACCATACAATTTACTTATTTTAAGTATACAATTGAATGGTTTTTAGTAAATCTATAGAGTTGCAAAACCATTACCACTAACTATTTTTACAACATTTTCATCACTCTCAAAGAAACCTCATGCGTATTTGCAGTCACTCCCTGTCCCATATCCAGCTCCAGGCTACTTTCTGTTTCTATAGATATGTCTTTTCTGGTCTCTATGCTATATTTGCAACCTCTGCCTTAGTCTAAAGTTATTTCAAAGTAAAAATATTAAATATAATTTTTAAAGCTTAATATTTGCTTTTCTAAAATTTTGCCAAAATTATCATAGTCATATTGAATCTCTCTAGGCCATGGATATTTTAAAGATTTCATTTAAAATGTATGTTAGAGAAAACTACAAATGACAAGATTATGGTGCAGTTGTTATCAATGCTTAGAAGCATTAGTCTAATTAGAATACATAAGATATAAGACTACCCAAGATATCTCAACATAAGACAGAAAATTCAACTATTATGGGTGACAAATTCACCTTACGGGACCAGTAAGCAATAAACAAGGTATATAAGGCATTTATCAAGCTTATTTCTGTAGGTGATATAATATGATATTTAAAAATAATTCCCACAAATTTTAAAGAGTCAATGGCAAATTAGAGAAACAATATTAAAACATTAGATTAAAATTATAATAATTATGTTGAACATTATAAAATTTCTCAAAGCCTTTTACCAAAAGAAAATTTTGATCAGAGAAAAGAAAAATATAAGAATTTCATAAAACAGAAAAGAATAAACTCAAGGGACAAGTCATTATTAGGAAATCGTAGTGCAGTATCTTCTGTAATTCTAAAGTTGCTGCATGTATGTTTATATGTACACATATGTATATATGCATATGTATATATACATGCACAAATATATGTGTATATATTTAGTAAATATTATGCCAATTATATTGCTTTAAAATATCAACATTCTGAGTTTACTCAGACCAAATAAATAAACCATATTTTTTATTTTCAGAGAATAAAAATGCCTTTTAAAATAAAGCAATTTTAACCGAACACCTTAATGCAGAGAGTCAAATAATGGTAATGGGGTGTACTGATACAAATTTTTTAGAAAGCAATCATGTACTATATATCAAAAGCCTTAAAATAGTTCATTACTTGGTTTCAGAAATTACCTTTGTGAGGAAATGTAAGGTGTGGACAAGAATAATATGCAAAGATGAGCTCCATATCTTTACATTTTAATGGTGAGAAATTTTTTGAAAAGAAAATATTTGCATTATCATGGTGAAAATTTTGAAAAATGTCTAAATCTACATTGTAGAATATGAATTTAAAAATTGTGTTAAGTCCACACCATGAAATTTTTATGATAGTCTTTAAAGATCATATTTGTGTAAATACTATAACACCATGGGAAGACGCTCATAATATAAAATGAATTTTTAAAAACCAGGGTATAAAATGACACATATACATAGATTATACATAAATATATTCATATTTTATTTAATTTATGCTATTTAATATATTTGATAAAATGTTGATTTTTTTTACACTTACATGCAGATGACATATGATACATATTTTATATATCAATATATTAAATATCTACTTTACACATTTGTATATTTATTTATATGTATTTAATATAATATTGACAGGGACTATCCTGAGTGGTGGGATTATATATTACTTTCAGTTTGTGCTTTATATTTTTGTCATATATGGGAGCATGCTTATGTAACATATGTAACATATGTGAACACACAATATTATAATCAGAAAAATACTGTGCCTTGAGAGGGAGGAGACCTGGTATGTCGTTGCTTTGTTGCCAGGTAACCACAGGCCGATTATTAAAACATCCGAGTCCTCAGGTCTCTCACCTGTTGCAGAAGGAATTGGCTTACGTCATTTCCGAGTTCCCTTTAGCTCTGTTATTTGTTACAGTTCACTTACCTAGCATGTGTGAGTCACTGTACGAGGTAACAGAAGATGGAAAAGGTGTACTTAACCTCAGGGACCTTAAGATCTAGTCAGGAGGACACAATCGTGTACACAGACAAATCCATCCGGCACCAGGGGAACTTGCCAAGCACCTTCAGGGTTAATAACGGAGAAGCCACATCTGGCAGGGTGAACATAAACATTTTTCTGAAGGAGTTAGCGTAATCAGTCTTATCTCTTCTACTCCCAGTTCAGCTGATTTTCTCCCCTATAATTTTCTCAATTGGCTTCCAATTTTATCCCATTAGTCGTTTGGATCATTATTCATTTTTATTTCAATTTCCTCTGCAGTGAGGCCTGTCAGCAGCCAAAGAGTGACACAGAACCAGTGAGTTGGAATCCAAGAGAACAAATCGCAGCTCAGTTAACAAATACGTTGGCTAAATGCCGGCCTCAGTAGGAAACAGTCAGTCAAAATATTTATCAACAGGATTTTAATTCTACAGTTTGATTTAAATTTCTGCTCAGCTGAGTGTGTGGTATATCGAGCTGGTTAACTCTAGAATTCTAATCAAAGGACCTTTGAAGCAGCAATACAAATATTTGTGTTAGCATTTTAGTTGCCAAGCTCAGATGGTATTGTTTGAACACAATCAAACACCACCCTGAGTCCTTGGCGGCCCTTTAAGAAGTCCTTTAGAGGGTTTATTACCTAGCTTTTCGCATCATGCCAGTTGCATGTCCCCAGCCTCCCCAGAATGGACTTCTAGAACACAAATGCCAGTTTGTTAATGACCTGACCTTGGCAGGAAATGCACTTGGAGTTGTTTTTCCAGAAATAATGATACAAATAGGCATTCACACTAGCTCAGGGGGGTCTTCAGGTGTGACCATTTACCTGGACATGGGGCCACCTGCTGCATCACCCCCTTGGGGAAACTTCTCAAGGATTGGGGTAGCTTCCTTTCAACTTTTTCTCTTTCCCTCCTGCCTGTATCCACACTCTGTTTCTGAATAGAGTTCTCCCCCAAGCCCTCATCACCTCCTAAAGAGTTGAAATGCTGTACCTGCGGTTCCTGAAACAAGCGTAGCACTTTCATCATAGCTTGGAATGGCTAGAAAGGAACCATTGAGCTACTGGAGAGAGAGGGAGTTAAATGGTGTTACACAGGGAAGTCTCAGGCCTTCATGTTTCACCTCGTGGCTGGGAGCAGAGAGCATAGGAAATCAATTTTTGATTCAGAGTCCCATGAAGAAGTGACTAAGCCCTCGCTACCCCCCCCACACACAGAGTATAAACTGCCCCTCCTTTCACTCCACAAGGCAAAGCAACCCTTACATCGGAAAATAATATAGTGTATTTAGATGTGCATAAAAAGAAAGGCAAAATTACATCACTAAGCGAGCACAGAAGTAATCATCACTGAAATGGACATAGAGATGTATCAACCCAGGTCCCCCTTCATGGAAGGAGTTGACCCAGCAGCTGGGAGTGCTGTCAGCAAACAGTCCTCAGTACCAACTTCTCTGGGGATCACCTGCAGAGCCAGCTATAAACCATGAAGAGGGGACATCAGGATACAACGCGGAAGGTGATTTCCTGCCACACTGGGAGGAAAAAGAAAAATCTGCTGTGTTAGAGGAGCCTAGAGGGAGATTGAGAGATCTAGAGATAGGGATGGGGATGGGGTTTAGGCTGGGGATGGGGATCTGGACGGGGACAGGGATGGGGACAGGGAGGGGTAGGGGGTAGGGTTAGGGTTAGGGATAGGGGTAGGGATGGGGATAGGGATGGGGATGGGATTAGAGATCGGGCTAGGGATGAGGATGGGGATGGGGATGGGGATGGGCAGGGGTAGTTAGGTGTAAGGATAAAAACAAGAGGGTTGAAGCACAGGTTGAAGCCTGATCCCTGCCCCTCTCTTTAGGATTATATAGGATGAAACCCAAGATGGGCTTAGGGCCTTCTGAGAGTGCTCCTGGCCAACTTAAGGCTACCACAGTAGGTCAGAAATGGTGGAATACCATTTTGAAGGCGAGGAGAAGAGTGAGCTTTCAGTTTCCCAGCACCTATATGTGATTTGTAGACGTTTCTGCAGGGAATGGCAATAGGCCAAAAGGGCCCAAAGTCTGAGAGAAACCAATAATTGGGATGAGGAGGGCAGAGAAAGGATGTCAACAGGAACCATGGAAATCAGAAGGTGCTGGAGCTCCACAAATGTCCAAGTGGATCCATTTCCAAGGACACACAGTGCAATGGATATAAACATCCATTTCAGAGGCGGCAAATAGGTATCTCATGATTTCATGAGAACCAGATACCCTTCCTCTGATGCCATGTAGCTACTAAGTCTATGCCCCTCTGAACCCAGCCACCATACTGGAAAGAGGACAGGAAGAGGAGACTTCTTGAGAGGGGAAAATCACCTGGATAGAAAGGCTGAATTTTGGATCGACTGGATTTAAATCCTCAATCGACTATTTACACCAAAATGATTGTGTTAACCTGGACGAGCTCTTGTAAACTGGAAATAAAGTTATCTCCAGTAGGCAAGTTTAGGGTTATTCCCATCCCCACCAGAGAGAAATGAGGGCTCAGTGAGTCATGTCGTGCTGTAGAAAAATAAAATCATCTTTTCACAACTGAAAAATTTAAGCCATCTACGTATCTTTAAAAGTAACGTGAAACACTTGATTCCACCAGACACCTATCTGAAAAGTGCCCCACAATGTAAAGAACCAGAGACAATGCACAATATTTACCACTGGGCAAATAAGGCATGGAAGCACAAAGCACCAGACTCAATGAACTGAGTCCTTCATGGTTGATGTGAATTCTAATCTCACCCTTTCCACCAATATGCAATGATATCTTGGAGTGCCTTTAACCATCTCTGCATCTCAATTTTCCTGTTAGTAACAATAAGTAAAACCCGAGAATATTAATCATAAAACACGTTGAAAAAAAGTGGAATGACATAATTAGATTCAGACAAAAACAAATCTTATTTCTACCACCCCCACCCCTTACACCATGCCTAATATGACTCTGAGAGATTTCTAGAAGTGGGGGTGGTGGGAGAGTTGCTAGCAGAACTCAGAAAATCTGCAAATTATTTATGCAAAAATTCAGCAGGACAGGGCTTGCTATTTGAATTATGCATGCTTCTGTTTTATCAAATCCATCCCTCCCACACATATATTACAGGAGATGTCATCTCTTATTTATATACCACAGGGTACATTACTCAAATAAAGAGGGCAACGAGATGTGGTGCATACAGAAAAGGTTTACATGGACAGTGTGAGTATGTATTATCAGTTCAACACATTTTAGGCACTTTTTTAAAAAACTGAAGCAATGCGTGTTGACAATGACTATTACGAAAGAAGTTATTTGTTCCCCTCCTATTCAGCAGGTTACCTGGATAAGCACACCATTTCTAAGCTATAGTTTGAAATTTTGCACTAGTTCCAGCTTTTTGATCAATCTGAGCCTGTTTTCTCCTATGCAAAACGAGGATAATGAGACCTCCCTTGTAGGATTACTGTGAAGATTAAATGACAGTCTGTACATACAGCATTCGGTGTATGAGTCTAGCACACTGTGAGGACCTTTCCCCCTTTATCCCTGAGTCACCAGTGTGGCCCTCTGTTCTGGTTTCCCTAGCCCTGTATTGTTAAAGGAGGATGAGAGGAGTTTTTGGGGGCGATGAAGCCTTTACAAATAGCATGGCTTCTCCCTACCTGACCCAATCATGAGTATGGCTTTAACACACACACAGATGAATGTTATTTGAATAAAGCAGTAGAAAGACATGGAAAGTATGGGAAAGGGGAGTGGTAAGAAAGCAATATAAAGACATAGAGGGGCGATTCATTCAAAGGAATTTTTTCCCCTCCATTTCTTCATCTTTGGGTACCATTTTGCACCCACATACCCCCATTCCCATACCCTATTTTCGCCCGAAACTGTGTTCTAGTTACAGAATATACAAATGTCTCCTCACCCTTTAAGGTCTCTGTGATATTTTCCTTGAGTCTCCTAGACCTATAAAAACAACTTTTTTCCCCATAAATGATCCCAAGAATATCTGTATTTCCATATATGCCATGTTCTGATTACTTATTTTAAATCCATTGTATCCATCAAAATGAATACAAATTTCCTTGAAATTGATATTATAAATATATATATATATGTTATTACTGTTTACTATACACCAGGGAAATAGTTTTACTAGATATGATCTCATAAATATTCACGACAGTCATTAGTTCAGGTACTATTATCATCCCCTTTTAACAGATAAGTCAATGCAGATTCAGAGAGGATAATGAATCGAAGGTCATAGATCTTGGAAAGAACAGAATGGGTATTTGAGTCTAGGCTGTCAACTCAGGAGCCTAAGCTCCTGGGAACTATGCTGTGATGTCCACATCTCATAGCTCTTCCTCACCAGAGTCCCTCAGGAGGCTTGGCAGAAAGTAGACACTCCATTCATGGCGGTTGTCTGATTTCAACCTTGGGAGTATAGAACAACACAAAACATGGAAAGTATAATCATTTTTTCTCCCATTTCTGGTTTTTAATTGCAGAACCTATATGTAAAACCATGTTGCAGCTTTTCTAGCCACAACCTTCCTCTTTCTCTTTTGAAGTTTTTCAGAATGGCTCCCACATGTCACTAAAGCATATTCTGTAAATGACACAAGTCAACACTCTTGGAAAAGTGCAATTACTATGAGCTGGGAACCCAACCCCATCTGCTACTCCCAGTTTTCACCTTCATTATTTAGTAATAATCGGTTTCCTTTCTAGTTCCTTCATACCACATTTCAACATCAGGTGAGATAAAAAGATGATTTGGGGAAACATCAACTAGAGAAAGAAAAATAGACTCTTCCAATGTTTTGATCCCATTTATGTATTTTCACTGGACTTAAGACTTGCTGAAAAACTTTAGCAAGTTGATTTCAAATACGGACTCCTCACTATATATGACTATAACATCATCATAACCCCCACCATCATCATTAATGTATATTGAATATTAGTTCTGTGCCAGTCAGCATGCTCAACCATTTAAATACATAACCCACTTAATCTTCACAACAACCTATGACATATTATTAACTCCATTTCACAATGAGGGAACTGAGGCTTAACAGAGATAAATACCTTATCTGAGGCCACCTGCCAGCAGCAGATGCAGGACTCAACCCCAGAGTTCTCTGCCATCAGAGTTTTTGCTCTGTATCATGAAGTTTTGCCTTCCAAAGTTTATGTTGCCCATCTACTTAACTGCAGCCAAATCTTTTGAAAGCTACAGTTAACTATTAACACAATTCCATTAATCTATTTAACTTCTTCATGAGAAACATGCCATACCTTTAAGAACCCAAAACAATCAAGGGGCACAGAGGTGGAATATAAGTCCAAGGCAGTTAACATATGTCTAACAAGATTTTTCTGCTATTTTCAGGTATTCCCTTTAACACAATAGGTGCTTAGTAAGTATGTTGATTGAATGAATGAACAAATGATTGATGAAAGCAACTTGACTAGGCATGAAATTGTTGGTCCATATTCTTCTTGCTAAAAGTCTATGTAGATGTTATTCGGTTTCTTCTGGTACATAATGTGGCAGAAATTGGACACTAGCTTGATTTGGGTTTCCTTTAAGATATTTTTTAAATTCCTGAAACAAAAAATCATCAGATTTGTATGGAACCACAAAAGACACCAAATAGCCAAAGCAATCCTAAGAAAAAAGAACCAGACTGGAGGTATCATACTCCCTGACTTCAGCTTATACTACAGGGTAACAATGATCAAAACAGTGGGTATTGGCAGAAAAACAGACACACAGATCAATGATATAGAATTGAAAACCCAGAAATAAGCCCACATAAATCTGAGCAGATAATTTTTGACAAAGGAGCCAAAAACTTTCAACGGAAAAGAGCCTTTTCAATAAATGGTGTTGGGAGAAATGGTAAGCCATATGCAAAAGAACGAAACTAGGCTGCTATCTGTCACCATGTACCAAAATTAACTCAAAATGGATGAAAGACCTAAACATAAGACCTGAAACAATAAACTGCATAGAAGAAAACATAGGTACTAAACTTAGGGACCTTGGGTTCAACATTTTATGAATTTGACTCCAAAGGCAAGGCAAGTAAAAGCCAAAAAAAAAAAAAAAAAAATGAATGGGACTATATCAAACTAAAAAGCTTATGCACAGCAAAAGAAACCATCAGCAAAATAAAGAGGCAAGTGACAGAATAGGAGAAGATATTTGCAAACAATGCCGCCAATAAGGGGCTAATATCCAAAGTATATAAGGAACTCATACAACTCAACAACAACAAAACAAACAATCCAATTTGAAAACAGGCAGAGGACATAAATAGACATTTCTCCAAAGAGGACATACACTGTTGGTGGGAATGCAGATTGGTGCAGCCGCTATGGAAGGCAGTGTGGAGGTTCCTCAAAAAATTAAGAATAGAACTACCATATGACCCAGCAATCTCTCTCCTGAGTATCTACCCAAAAAATCTGAAAACATTTATCTGTAAAAATATATGGGCTCCGATGTTCACTGCAGCTTTCTTTACAGTGTCCAAGACATGGAAACAACCAAAGTGTCCTTTGACAGATGAATGAATAAAGAAGATGTGGCATATATGCACAATGGAATACTATTCAGCCATAAGAAGAGATGAAATAGTGCCATTTGCGACAACATGGATGGACCTTGAGATTATTATGCTAAGCAAAATAAATCAGACAGAAAAAGTCAAGAACCATATGACTTCACTCATATGTGGGATATACAACTGACAGCAACAAAGGAACAAGACAAACAAATAAAGAAACAAAAATTCATAGACACAGACAATAGTTTAGTGGTTACCAGAGGATAAAGGGGGAGGGAGTGGGTGATAGAAGAGGGTAAACGTAAATGGGATCAAATATATGGTGATGGAAGAAGAACTGACTCTGGGTGGTGAACACACAATGTGATATATAGATGATGTATTACAGAATTGTACACTTGAAACCTATATAAATTTACTAACTATTGTCATCCCAATAAATTTTAATTTAAAAAAATTCCTGGATGTTTACAGGCTTTGTATGTTTGCTTTGTGAGAAAAATTTAGTTACAGTGAATTGAGAACTGAGTCTCCATTATTTTTTTATGAAATGGGATAAACCTTTTCAGTTTGCATCCTTGATTCTATTCTCAGTTCTAGCAAGTTAACTGGAATTAAATTAAGCACTTGAAGCCTGCTGGCATAGAGGTCAATAGAACAAGGATTACAGCCAGACTGCCTAAATTCTAATTTTTACAAGCTGTGCAATTTTGGGGCAAGGCACTTAACCTTTCTGTGCCTATTTCCTATATGTAAAATGGGGAAAATAATGGACTTCACTCATGGAACTATTATGAGTTAATACATGTAAATCACTTAGAAGTGCTTGGCACTTAGTAAATATATATTCTTCAAGGACATTTAGTATAATTGCCATGATCGAAGAAGCTTTCATTTAGCATAGATCCTCTGGAATGAGCAGATGTGTTCTTTCCTTACTGACTAGACTTTTAACACTATTTATGGAATAAATTAACAGAAATCCTCACCCCCTCTCTCACCACCAATGTCCAAGTACTCAAGTTCTTCCTTTACCCTTTAGTTACCAGTTTTGTTGTCAGAATTCTGTCTCTAAAAACCCTTTGCATCACTTGTGTTTCCCCAGCTCAGCCTGCTTTCCCTTATCCCCATTCTTTGCCTGTTGATAGGGGAAAAAAAATGATCTCAGAATAGATGGAGTTAAGAGAGGAGCTAAGGACTTGGGCTTATTCAGGAGGTGACTAAAGGTAATGAATCAGATTAGAATTTACCAAGAACACTTACAGAAGGCATGGTAAAGATAGAATAAACTGGCTGTGTTATGAACTAATATCCACACAGTTAAAAGATGTTCAATTTTCTGCCTGGTTTAGACCCTAGGATGGAAGTGAGAAAGTGTTTTCTTACTTCCTTCACACTGGCGAATGACTTCAGATGGCAGGCTGCCTGTTGAGATTCTCAATTCAGCTTCATGAGATTTCAAGTGTGTGAAAACTCTTCTAGAAATATGATAGTCTTTCTTGATGTTTGGAAGCGTTGTAGATTTTCTCCTGTGCTTTTAGTGCAGTATGGAGTTACCTCTAGCTAAATGTCATTTTTATTTCAGATGACTTGCTTTGTTTTTATCCTTCTTTAGCAACTTGATTCTAGCCTTTGGGATCCAGCCTTCTCTCTACTCCAAATCTGCAGATTTTGACCCATTTATGTTTACATCTTCTCTATTCCAGTTACTATGCTGTGTAACAAACATCCCAAACTTGGTATGAAGCAACCATTTCAATATGTTCATGGATTCTGTGAGTTTCTCACAATATGACGGAGTTCCAAAAGCATATGTCACCAAAAAAAGAACAAAAATAACCAAAAAAAAAAGGCTGTAATTCCTTCTGTGAACTATCCTCAGAAGTCACACAGCATCATATTCACTGTAGTCACAAGTTATCCAGATCCCACGTCTTGGAGGGAGAGATGTCAGAGTCCTATTATAGGAAGAGCATGAGGGATGATCATATTATTGTGTCAATCTTTGGAAAATACAATGTGCTCCATACCACTCAGACTCTAATTAACCTGGTCGGGTGTTTTCTCTCAAACATAATATCATCTCATCACTGGCTCCTCACAGGTGGTGTCCTGCCATTCCTCTTCTGGACACTTGTATCCTAAGGCTTCCATGTCATCTTCCTTCCATGGCTATGCCCTGAGCCCAGTTGCCCACCTGTGCTTGGTTTTGCCCATCACCACTATTTTCATTCAGAGTCAGTTTTATCCTTTATCTGTCTGTCTCTTCTCCAACAAGGAAGCAAATTCCATTTATTTCATCATTAGTCATAAGTAGTATTACTAGTTCCAGACACTAATGTTCTTATTTATTTTTCCCACAATCCTGGGCATATATGATTAAGTATAACTGAATGCATTGATGGCCCTGTGTAGTCAGAGAATAAATCTGGTTATTTCCTAACTTGGGGCAGAACTAGAAAGAGAATCATGGATCAGCCAAGACTGAATTCCAAGCTACTGCTAATCTAGTGTTAAAATGCCGAAACAAAAGGATTTCACTCAAACCCCACATACTGGGGTTTGTCCGGGTGGGTACAGTGAGTATTAAGAGCTATCAGAGAAAAGTGGAGATTACAGATCGATCTTAGAGACCCAATTGTTTTTTAAAATCCACTATTTCAAGAGGATACCAAAAAATTCAAATGAAGAGAGAAAACAGATGTTAACTGCAGTAGATAAGCTATTAGACAAGTTTTAAGGCAGAAACTCATGGCCATGGACTTAAAAAAATAATTTTACTTGATTAAAGAAGATTACTTGGAAAGTACCAAGAATAAAGAAGGAAATCAAAACCACTCATAACCCAGAGATAAACAGTATGTATATTTTAGTGAATGTTTTTCCTGGTAATTTTGTACATATGATTTTTTTTCCATAATTTTAACAGAAATGGCATATTACCCCTACAGCTAAGTATCCCTCTTTTTTGACCGTATTATTTCATGCCCTATGTTATTAAATATTACTTGAAAATCGCATTGCTAATGACTGAACACTATTGAATTGTATGAACATAATTTATGTAATCTCTTTCCTATTGTTTTACATGTAGGCTGCTTTTACTGTTTTCATATTTTCAATACCATAAATACACTGTGAGGCACATCCTTCTCTACACATAAGGTTTACATATTCATTGGATCCCAGCCACCATTACCGGTTTAGAGCATTCCACCCCCACACGCTCAACAATACTGGGTATTGTCATTTTTAAAAACCTAAGAAATTATGATCATTGAAAATTTGTATTTTATTTTAGGTCGCACTTATTTGATTACTAACAGAGCAGAACATTTTTTATTTTTCTACTAGCCATTTAAGAGTCTGCTTCAGGAATTCTGTCCACAGTCTACACACATGAATATATTGCTGGTGTGTGACAATAATATCTGAAGCATAGATTTACACATCAGTCAGGGCTCTTAATTGCAAGGAAAGCAAGGAAGAAGGAAAGAAAGAGAGAGAGTAAAAGAGAGGGAGAAAAAGGGAGAAAGGAGAGAAGGAAAAAGAAAGGAAAAGGATTATGATAAAAGGATTTGAGATAGTTCATAGGGCTTTAGGAAGGCTTGAAAACCAACCTCAAGGCTAAGCAGCCAGGAAACGTGACAAACACCTTCCTTGTCAACTGATTCTGGTGAAAAAATAGGACCTCCAAGGCAAGAGCCCCCAGACAGAAAGATTTCCTTGTCCCCTGTGTCTCATTTCACTGGCTTGTGAGTCAAAATCCAATACCAGCATGGCCAATTTACAGAGACTTCATGGGAAAGAGATTTGTGTCTCTTCCCGAAGCTCCTAAAATGGAGATTTCCCAAATATAGACAAAAAGGTGTGGTGTTGAACTGCTGAAACAAATGTGAAGCGCCTGCTACAGCTTAGAGTGGGGGTCTCTTCTTTATTTCTTTGCCCTTGGCATGACCCACTGTATTAAAACAAAGCAGAAGTCAGTGATGACATGGGCATCCATGAGGATTGCCTTAAGATAAAATCACCTCCCAGTGACCCCTGCAAGAAAGATGTCATTTATGTCCCATTATAACTCATTAATTGATCAGAAGCTCGTCCAGCCGGGCCTGATTCCCCACCACGTCTAGATGGCACCTTGCAGTCATTCCTTGTGTAATGCATCAAGATTTCCAAATCCAAAGGAAACCACGAGGGCATGATCACTTCTTCTGAGAAAAGACATCAGTGCCTCTGATTAAACTTTCTCAGCTGTGCAGCCAGCAGGCCAGGCTGAGTGAGTAAGCAGTGAGCCAGATGTGCACAGCTGAAAGCACACTTTCATGCAATCGACAGTCATTTGGCCTCGCCATTTATTTTATCTAATGAGATAGGAGATCCACTGGAAACAAAAGCCCACAGCATAATCAATCAACGACACTGTTTTCTTGTTCTCTGCATGTCTCAGTTTCCTCTACCACCCAGAAGCCTTCCTGCTACTGTCTTGATGGTTTTTCAGGCTTCAATCACCTTTAATTAAGCTTTTCACAAGTCTGATATTAATTTAACTGACATTTCCCAGGCACTTACCATGGATATATCCACTTGAGCTACTCCAAAGCTTTCAAAATCTAGGTTATTGTGGAATATGTTATGTTCTGCCTAACATGTATGCTACTTAGATGGTCCAAATGCTTCCACATAAAGAACTCAAAATTGTGCTGAAGAGCTTCCATTCTCCGCCTCTGATCCACTGTCTACCCGTCATTGCTCTCTGCTCAGAAAGCTGACATTGCCCTCCGGCTTCTGGCTGGGTTTGGCCAATGGGGAGCATGAGCAGGAGACTGAAGGGAGAGAGGAGGGTGAGGTTGGCATTTATTCCCCCAGCTTCTGCCCTGCACTTTTCCTGTCAGGCAGCCCCTTCCACCACAGCTCTGTCTCCAGTTCTAGTGAGCACTCTTTTCTCTTGCCCCTCCAAGCCCCAGGGGAGTATTGGTGCCCCACTGTCCCTGGGCACTGCCCCATTGCCATCTTTGTGAATAGTTCTCAAATTGCCCAATTTGGCATGCCATCTCTTTCCTGCCAGGACCCTCAGATACATCAACTAATAATACAAGACTATGACGCTGCTCAAAGAGATTACATTTTTTCCTCCATTTTAAATATCCTATCACCATGTCTGCAATTTACTTTGGAGTTTATGTTAAAAAGATACACTGGTGGATAGAAATGTGATAAAGCAAGCATAGTAAAATGTTAGTGGTAGAATCTTGGTGGTGAGTAAGTATAATACTCAGAAGTGTTCAGGGTAAAATCTTTCCAACATTTCAAAATCCTATCATCACAAATATGGAGGAGACTTAAACTATAAAAGAATGTGACAAGTTTGATGACGTGACTATTGCTGAGGAAATACGAAGTACGAAAGCTGACACAAGAAAAAGCAAACAACTGGAGTTGTCTAATAACCATGAAAGAAACTAGAAAAGTCCCCAAAGTATTGCCCTGTAAAGTATGCTAGGTTGTTATGGTCTTACAGGTAAGGTCTTTAAAGCATTGAAATAATTAATAACCCCCATACAATATCGTCAGTACAATTTTTGTCTGCATTTTTCATTATTTCTTTAGGAAAGATTCCCAAAAGTGAAACGACTAATTCAAAGAGTATGAAAAGGTTTATGCATCTTAGCTCTCTTGACTGATGTATAGTGGGTGTAACTATCGCTGTATTTTCATTTTCACAACTCTCCCCTGTCCGATGGCCAATCTGTTCTACATGTCCTATACATCCTCTGGCCTTGCAAGCAGTTCCATGATGTCACTCTCAATGTCCTCTTGCAAAGCAAGGCACTCAGACACATTTTTGACATCTGCTGTGATCTTTGTTACTAATTTGAGAGAAAAATGGATAGTAAATAAGGGTAACTTATTAATGAAGAATTAGAATGCAGGTAACAGTATGACCCTATAAAGTAATAGTACCAGACTGCTCTGTAGACCTGCTTACCCAAATACAGGTGTTATGAGAGAGAAAAAAACAACAAGCGTGTCTCTAGATTGGTCAATTCTTTTTAAAACCTTTTTATTTTATAGGCTGAGTAAGCATCATTTTCAGATTCTCCCAAGTCTCATTACTTTAGGGAGGCTTCGTAATAACTGTACATAGTATCTTACTCAAATCATTGAATTCTTGGATTTTAATGATGCTACATGAGTTTCCAGAAAAGAGAAGTGGGTGGGGGAAAGTATATTTAGAGAATAAGTGACACAGTAAGAGGGAAAGTTCTACAGCTTTCACATAATGGCAGAACCTGCCAGGCTACAACTGCCGTAAGGAACAGCAACAATAGTCCAGAGAGATCTGGAACTCCCAGCACCTAGAACACGCCTGTACCAAGTGTCATGCATTCCCAACGTCAATATCAGCTAACATGGGGGTGGGTCCATGACAGTATCACCACAGCCATTTTTCTAGCATGTATTGGGAGGCCAAGTTTCCAGTAACAATCAGAGGTGCTAGGCCACATTATGTGTCCCCAGGGGTGATGTGCATAGACACTGGAACCCCCGTGTAGGGAACCCTGAACCCTCTCCCCTACAATGGCTGAGGACCAGTGAGAAAGGCCCAGTCAGACCACAGGAGTCAGCCTAGGGGAGCACATAGGACAGCAAAGAACAGACATGCTGATGCCGGGAGAGAAATATTCACCAAGCAATTATAAAAGGAGCAAGCAAAGCAAGGGAAAATAGAAACAGAGGATGTAGAAGGAGGGAATGGGGAAGAGACATGCATGCTGTTGTAAAGAGTCTTAAAATGCAAGCATACATTTTGGGACAGTATAAAACACAGAACGTGAAAGCACACAAACTTTGGAGTTAAGTCTGGGTTAAAATCCCAGGGTACTCACTAGCCATGTTATGTTTGGCAATTTACTTGTAAGTAAACCTTTCTGAGCCACTGGCTTCCACTCTGTAAAATGAAATACTATCACCTAAATTACAGGTTTTTCTGTAAAAGTTATTTTAAATAATATACTAAGTATCAATACAATGCCTGGCACATTAAAAATTCTCAAATACTTGATGCCCACTGTCACTCAGATATCAGCTGAAATCTCACTTCCCATATATTAGGCTGGCACCAAAGTAATTGCAGTTTAAAAGGTTAAAAACAATTGCAAAAACCGAAATTACTTTTGCACCATCCTAATAGATTGATAGCTCTAACTTCATACACTGTGGAACTCTAAAGGCCCCTCTATATTTTTTAAATTCTCAGAAACATGTGTGTGTGAGTGTGTGTGTGAGTGTGTGTGTGTGTGTGTGTGGGTGTGTGTTGGAGTGAATGGAGATTTAAGTCAATAAATCAGATGACAAAAGTGTAGCTTCCTTTATTTTCTATTAACTTATCTTTTTCTCATTTTTAGAAGAAAACATGTACATGCCAATTAAAAGTAACACTCTTCACATTAAAATACACTTTCTAGTTATTTTCTCTCCTTTGAGTAAGTACTCTGTCAATTCAAGTCTCAAATTCCCCATCAAGGGTGTTTCTCTCCTTAAGGAATCACCCCCCCCCCCTTCTATAAGAGTTTCTGGCAGCGGGGGAAGCTTACACCCTCCAGGCAGCAGGGGAAGAGTGTCTTGTCCTGATGTCCTTCCTTGTGGTTCCTGTTGAACTCAAGGCTGAGGAAAGGCTGAGGAGCGCTCACTTCACGCAGGATTTAGGCAGCAGGCCTCTGTCCTCCGTGCAACACTGGTCTCCACAGATGGGGTCACCTGTGGTTGAGGCCTGGGTTTTCATTGATGATTCTGTCCTCATCAGCTCTTGCAGGCTCAGCTGATTTTCTGAGCTCTTATGACTCCAATTTGTAGGTGTGGCCAATCCTCCTTGAAGCCCTAGGCCCCAGGGTTGTTTCGGCCAGAGCTTGCCAGAGAGTGCCCATCAGATGTATATGGTATTTCCACTGAGCATAGAGGTCAAGTCTGGTCCTTTCCTAATTATCCATAGGCTATGAGAACAGGGTGGTAGGTGTGAGGGGGAAAATGGTGTCAAGTCTTCACTCTGCATTCTACAATGCCATTTCGATCCTACTGTGGTCACCACATGTGGATATCTGGCATCTCTGTCGAGTCTGTACTGGATTTCTTACTTCTCAGGTCCCGGGAGCCAAGGCCCATGGAATGGAGGCCCTGGATTCCTGGGGTTGGGGAGCAGAGTCCTCACCTCCTAAACTCCCTCCTTCCTCCCCCTGCAGAAGACGTCAATGTCCACTTCTTGTCATGTAGTATTCCCTATATTCACTGTCTGGATCTTCTCAATGCCAGAGTTTAGAACAAACAACTACGATCAGAGCCAGGAAGACTTGAGTCTTGACATATAAAACGGAGATCTTTGTAGTCTTCAAGGCCCTCACAAGCTGCCCATTGACTCTCTCCAATTGCTTTGGGGCTTTAAAAATCCCAACATTCCTTGAGGCAAAGGTTACTTCTGGTCGAATAGGAGGTCGCAAGAGTCAAATGTGAGAGGGGAAAATATATTAATATATTCTAAAACATTCTCATTGTATCAACATCTCTGGGGTTGTCTCTTACCCCACATTCCCAGGTCCTGAACCACCTTGCCCTACAGAGCTTGTTGTCTCTTTCTCACCTAGACACAAAGAGTCCTGGGATTTACACACACGTGCAGAAGCAGAGAGCAGACACATCCACAAGCTATTATGAGATATAGAACAAACTTTATTAAAGGGTCGGGCGTGACACAGATAAGAGATTTATATTTTAGGAAAGCAAACAACTGAAATTGAACATTAGGCAATTTTATCCCTCAAAGTCCACTGGCCCACCCACCCCTGTTGAGTTTTCACTGGCTTCCCCACTACTTAGTCCACACCCCCTCCTTCCTAGCTCCCTTTTCTCCCTCTGTCTTTAGTCTTAACTCTTTCCATCCTGACTTTTCTAAGGCAGTTCTTCTCCAGCTCCAATGTGCATGGGAGTCATCGGGGGATATTACTACCATGTAGATTCTGATCCAAAAGGTCTACGGTGGGCCCAAGATTCTACGTTTCTAACAAGCTGCCAGACGTTACCCATGCTGCTTGTCCAGGAACGAGGCTTTGAGTAGAAGGCTCTTGGGAATTCCATACTTTTCTTTTGTGCAGACCAGTTCTTTTCTTCCTATGACCACGTTACATTTCCAAACCCACCTTTCGCCTTTCCAAAACCAGCTCCCTACGTCATTGCATCCCACTAGCCCCCATCCCAGGATATTTTCATTTAAGGGAGCATTAGTTTTAAGCTGACTTCCTTCCGGCCTGACCATGTAAGCAAAAATAACAAACACATAGGCGAGGAACTTCTTGTCGTTAAAAATAAGAAATGAAAATGCAAAACATCCCAAGCCAATGCGATGGAGTCTGCCAGGGAGGCTTCTAAACTTGTTCTGCTGTGAATTCAAACTGGGACACTGGGAGCTTCAAATCTTAGCTACTTTATGAGGTGATTAGTAATTAAAAAATGCCTCAAAAAAAATGAAAAAAAGTACTGAAGAAGATTTACACCCCACCCCTATTTAGCATCTGAACACAGAAGCACTTGAGAAATGTAAAATGTTTTAATCACTCCAAATTGCCAAAGCACAAACCAGGCCAAGAGTGTCAATTGCTTCTAAAATAAGATGCAATGCAGGTGTTATGAAAAATCTAAAGCAGCCTGCTCATTTTAAATTACTCTTCACTCCCTGTGCCCGTAGGGGAGGGTGGATCGAAGAAGGCATTTTCCATCACAACATCACCAGTGAAATGACAGTGGCAATTCCAAAAAAGAAACAAACAGACAGACATGCCACCCACCTCCTCTTTCTCTTTTAGCTGCACAAACAAGGTTGGAGGACAAATACCTTCAGGGGAACTCTACGACTAAAATCCTAGTGGTAGATTACATCATTGGTCCCATTTTTTCAACCTCCCAGATTCCGTGCCCTTTGTCAAGTGATTTTGAAGTTCATCCCCCTAAAGGTATGGAGTATATTTCTCCACACCTCGATTTTGGGTTTGTCCCTGTTACTTTCATTGGCTATAGAATGAAGCAGCAGGTACAGTGTATTAGCTCTGAGCCCAGGCCTTAAGCAGGCTTGTGTGATGCTTCTTGCTCTGTGGTACTTGCGCCATCACCACAATAGGACATGCCTTGCCCTCCGGTCCCAAGAGGAAGATGAGAAATTCAGGGAACAGAGCTGCCCCAACCAAAAAGAACATGAGGGAGCCCAGACTAAATCATCTGGTTCTCAGCTAACCCACAGACACTTGAGTTAAATAAAGTCACATTTCTGTGCCACTGAGTGTCTGTGGTTATTTGTTCGACAGCATCATTGTAATAAGAGCAAATGGATATAGTACTAAACCAAGGGTGTCCAAACTTTTTTCAATGTTTTTTACCAAGGGCCATATGCGGTAAAATACACAAACAGCCGGGCCACTCACTCGAGGTGAAGTACGTCTTGCCTCACCTGGTTTATTTAAGTAAACTAAACATATTTTTGGAATTTGCTGCGGGTCAATTAAAAATGGATTGCGTGCTGCAGTTGGCCCGTGGGCCACAGTTTGGACACCCCTGTGCTAAACGGAGGTATTAAGAGAGCTATGAATACCCCATTTTTGATCTGATGCTATAAATCTATCTTTCAGTGTGAATGCAGATGCTATATTCCAATGTGCACAAAATTTGGAATATTCATTACCAATACCTCCTTAATACTGGGAGTATCACTTTGGATGCACAATTCATCATTTTCATTTTTGTTAAATTTAAAACACTTTTTAGGTTTTTTTGCTAAGATCCAGGATTCCTTTCATCAATTTAATGTTAACCAGATCTTAAGATGGCGCCTGCTCTTAAAAAGTGCTTTCTAAGGGTTCTCGATGTAGGGTTATGACACATCCAGTGCCCATGACATTTCCCAATGGGGATTGCACCTCTAGGAACTGCAGACATTCTGCTGTTTGTCCTGCAAGAATATTCACTGGATCAGAAAGCAGACAACACTGACTTTGAATTCAAACTTGCTAGCTGTGTGGCCTTGGACAAGTTATATAACTTCTCTGAACCATAGTTATTTGATCTATAAAATGAGATCTCCCAGGGCAGCTACATTACATAAGGGATACAGAATACCCGGATGATACCTGACATATACCAGCACAGATACTCAATAAATATTCATTTCTTTCTCACTCTGACTCGTACTTCTCATCTTATGCAAGGAGCTACTACGGCTATGTGGAAAAATAACCATTTTGGTGTTAAACTAACATTATTTAATAAGGATTTCCTGAATTGCTAATATGTCTCAAGAACAGCATATTACTGTGGATACAACATGAGTAAGACAAGGTCCCTGGCTTCAGTGACCTAAAGTGCAGTGGAGGACACACTGGGTTGGGACTATTTTACATGCTTCACATGTATTATCTCATTTAACCCCCATACCAATCCCGTGAGAGCTTATCCCCATTTTGCAGTGGTCAACCAGCCCCAAATCACACAGTTAATAAGTAGGAAAGCAACGACTTAAACCTGGGTAGTCTGGTTCCAGAGCCCATGCTCTTAACCACTTTGCTATAATATTATCTATTAAAATTAAATATGTCCAGGTTCCAAGTGCAGCAACTCTACTTCCTGCTACCTCTCCTTACACTTGTGTACAAGACAATATGTATACGAACCTTCGCTGCAGAGCTATTTATAATATTGATAAACTGAAACAACATAATGAAGGAATATACTGAAAAATGTGTATTGCATGATGCCATTTATGATTTCTTTAGGTATATATACACATATATATATATATATATATATATGTATATATATACATGTGTAAATACATAAAAAAGTCACCAAATGGGTAACCTCTTGGGAAGAGACCAGGAAAGAAGGTGGGCGGTTCAGAGGCTTTAAGCATTATCTGCAACATTTGAAGTTTAAAAAATGAGACTGTATTTACGAGGTCAGACAATTAAGTTTGTGAACTCATCCTAGAAAAAGTGCTATATACCTCATTGCTAAATATCACTATGGTCACCTTTGAAGTACTCCTTTTGAGAAGCTATACACCAATGCCAGTGCCTAGTCCACCCTTCAAAGCAATTTTGGAACTCTTTTTCTGGAATGGCCATCAGAGCTGTCGTCGTATTACCCTTGATATCCTGAATGTCATCAAAATGTCTTCCTTTCAATATTTCCTTTATCTTCAGGTAAAGAAATAAGTCATTGGGGGCCAGATCAGGTGAGTAGGGAGGGTGTTCCAATACAGTTATTTGTTTACTGGCTAAAAACTCTCTCACAGACAGTGCCGTGTGAGCTGGTGCATTGTGATGCAAGAGCCATGAATTGTTAGGGAAAAGTTCAAGTCATCTAACTTTTTCACACAGCCTTTACAGAACTTCCAAACAATAAACTTGATTAATTGTTTGTCCAGTTGGTACAAATTCATAATGAATAATCCCTTTGATATCAAAAAGGTTAGCAACATCATTGCAACAAGTTCATGAACTTAATTGTTCGACCTCGTATTTATTACTCATTTTATTAAAAATTAGTATTTTTAATCCCTCCTTAACAAAAAAATTGAGAAACTCCAAAGGCTGACTTGCAGAATATTCTATGAGCTTAGCACTAGCTGTGTAACAGAGGAACTATAACAAGCTGAACAAAGACCAGAAAATTGTAAGACCATAGGTAAGACCATTACTCTGTAAATGCTTCATACATACAGAGAGTCTCTGAGGTATTAAGGGAGTAACATGTCAGTACATAGGGTTTGAGAAGGCTTTAAATATCTTACAATTTTATTTCTTAATTATACCTCAATGAAGCTGAAAAAATTAAGGGTTTGACTTCCACCCTCACATTAATGGAGACTGGGTGCAAAAACTTTATAGAATCATTTCATGGGAGCTGATGAAGGAAGAGAGGGAGAATAGGCATTCTTTGTGCTGAACAATTTAAATACAAGCCCTCAAACAGCATTAAACAGTAATTATTAGAAAGAGGAAGGCAGAGCAACTCAGTGGAGTAAACAGCCAGTTTGGCCTGAGGTGACGTGGTTTTTATTCCTGGCCTTCCTGCAATTCAGTTGCCACCTTCCAACATCTAGAATTTTATACCCCAAAGATGTCTTAGAGACCAAATCCTTCTCACTGTATAGATGAGGAAACAGAGACACAGACAGGGAAAGTAGGTTGCTGAAGATTTCCTGTAGCAGCACAGCCCAGACTAGGATCCCAGCCGGAACTCTTTTCTGATCACTGCTAAGTCTCATGGATGAGCCTCTACTCTTGGGTGAGAATGGAGCCACCATAGTGACGCTTGTGCACACCATGCACAGCTGTAACGGCACACATCTGTACAAGGCACTCTGACCTATGTAGAGGAAAGCTTTAAGGCTGAGCTTTTTATTAAGCAAAAGCTGCTCTTGAAAGAGACATGGGAGATCCAAGATACCTACATTCATTTGTTTATTCATAAATTCTTTTATTCCTAAAGTATTTTCTGTGCTCTTATTGGGCATTGTCAGTATGACACAGTGATGACACTTTCAGAGGTAGAAATAATTCCCTTCTCAAGAATGAAATCCAGCAGAAGAGTGTGATGGCTGCGTGTCCACTGCAATGTTAGCAATACAGCATAAAATCCAGCAATATAGAAAAAGCATAATATATCACAACCAAGTGGGATTCATCCCAGGGATACCAGGTTGGTTTAGCATTTGAAAATGAATCAGTATAACTTACCACATTAGCAGAATAAAGGAGAAAAATATATTATCACCAAAAATGCAAGAAAAGTATTTGACAAAATTAACAAACCTTTTCATGTTAAAACTTCTCAGAATACTGAAAATAGAAGGGGTCGTCCTGAGTGCAATAAAGGGCATCTACAACAAACCTACAGCTAACATCTTATTCAATGGTGAAACAATGGCACCCACAATCAGGAACAAGGCAACGATTTCTACTCCCACCCCTTTCTGGGATGATGAAACATATTGTTTGGGGTGGTTGTCACATAAGTGTATATAGTTGATGAAATAATGCGTCGACATCAAACTAAACAGATCTGTATGTTTTATTTGCAAATTTACAATTTTAAAAAGGGTAAAAAATGGTTGTCAAAATCTCAGTGAGGAAAGATATTTGTGTATTCTATTTGCACTCCAATCCAAGGTAAAACATCAATATTCTCCATTCCATTACTAAAATAAGAAATATTCAACATCATTAAGCAGAGGCTATATGTGTCTGTTTCTTTCTTTTCTTCTTTTCTCTCCCTCCTCTCTTTCCTTCCTCCCTCTCTCTCCTGTCTCTCCTTTCTTCTTTTGAGGATCCCTAGAAAACTGGCACAGATATTTTTGAAGAACACGATTTCACTCAACCCAAGAATTTAAAGTTTGTGTGAGCAAAGCGTAAAAACACATCCAAATGCTTGTTTACCAAACCCTTGTCCATGGGTCTGGACAAACAGGGAATAGGATTCCTGTTGTTCCTTTTGATCAGGAATCCAACGAGATTCAAGAGAAACTAGGTTCAAGAGAAAACAGCTTCCGTTTCATGTCAGTGCCTTTCTTATGAGCATCTTTCTGGGTTTTAGTTTCCAATAGTCAAGACGGTCTCAGTGGGCCTGATCGCAACTGATCCTTTTCACAGTAGGTAGATTTATTTTCCTGGTCCCCAATATACACACTCTTATGATTTCCTAGTTGGACAAAGATTGACCTATGCAAAGGCAAGGAGACTTGGCCCTGGAACTAGTCCTTTGTTACCACAATAGCACTGGGTCTGTGCCCACTGAGGTTGGATCCAATTAGCTGACATAAAGAAGACAAATATTATACTTAAGACTGCAGTTTCTAGGAAAAAGCAGATATTTTTGGCTCTTGACTTGTCAGTAATTGCACCATCTTACACAGTACTCTGATTGCAAAGTTGACTCTGCCTTTGTTTCAAGAAGGTTACTTCAGGTGTTTGAAAAGGATCTTTTCCCTCCCGCAGCTTTACTTTCTTTTTCAAAACTTGGACTGGTTTCAAAATCATGTTTCATTGTCCATCTCAGATTCATTAGTTGCACTGTTAAGTAAAGCATAAGTTCCTGAGTTTCTGTTTTGATCTACGTAGTCATTTGTCCTCAAAATTGTGCCTTGTGAGTGTGTGTGTGTGTGTGTGTGTGTGTGTGTGTGTGTGTGTGTGTGTGTAGAATATTGCAACCATTTAATTTTGAAGAATTTGTGTGGGCCTCTGTTTACTGAGCCTTCCACTTCCAGACTGCGCTTAGTTAAATCTATCATCATATATCTGACAATATTTGTCATCATTATCCCTGCAGCCAAGCCTGATCCTTTCTGATAAACAGATATTGAGTTCATATAAAATTTATTGTAACTTTCTTCCTGCACTTGGTCTCATATATCTGCCTTTCTCCGAATCCTCCTCTGGTTGAAAAGCCACTGAAACCAGGAATATATTTGAGATTCAAGACAATTGGTAATTTGGGCTAGTATTTGGACTAGTCCCTCTATTTGCCAAGATATTATGCTTTCCTCCAAGACTAGCCAGGAACTTCTGATAACATAATCTAATACAAATAAAAGGAAAATGACCGACTATGTGGTTTTTATCTATAAAGTCTATTCAATTCAGTAAACAGATCTGGGCTATGTGCAGAACCTCAGAAGACATAAACATTTCCCTTTACATGGTGTCTATACAATGACCATACATTCATTCTATGCAAGTTAAGGTGTTTTACAAAAAACCAATGTATTCCAAAATGCCATTATGACTGAGCCAGGAAATCAAAGGCTTTATACATTCTAAACATTCTATAGATTTCTTTCAGCTCTAATATCCAGTGGTTGTACAGAATACGATGAATCAAGGCAATAGCTAGATCTAATGTTCATATGCACTTTCTGCACTAAGTTATTGGAAGAGGAAAAGAACACCCTTGTGAATGAGGTACATGGGAGGTAGGAAGGAAAACCTACCAAGAAATGACAGAACCTTGGAGAAGGTCCACAAAAGGATGCTCCAGGCATTATCTTTCTTGGCTGATAACTACAATTGTCAATATTTGTTGAATGTTCATATGTGCCAGATGCCGTTCCAAAGCTTTATATGCCTTAAAACATTTCATCTTCCCATGAGGTAGAGGTTATTGTCCCCAGTTTACAAATGAGCAAAATAAAGCACAGAAAACACACCAAATTTCACACCACTAATACATGGCAAAGTTGAGATGTGAACCCAGTTATGTTCCAGAGCCCATTGTGGGGACAGAGCCAGGAGTGCAGTTTCCAGGCTCTCGGCCTCACGTGGAAAGGTGCTGGCTCAGGTAGTAAATGGCCATCAACTGTGATTGGATGGCCATCAGCTGTGGCTAGTTGGCCATCAGCTGTAACCAGTGAGCCATTGGCCACTAATATAACTGCCTTGGGTATGCTAGCAGCAAAATGGGGGCTAGCAAGAAGAAGGTGGCTGAGCTAGCAAGCACGGAGTGTAGTGGAGTGTGGATTGCGGATTCTGTGGCTCCTGCTTCCTGTGTCTCCAACCCAGCCGCCAGTGAGACTATAGTGGTATGACTCCCCTACCTATGGCTCCGTGGTGTGGCCTAGCCACATCCTGCGTTCTTATGTGGGGAGTGGGAGCTGAGACCCTGCAGGGCACCCCGCACGACGCCCATGCTATTCCTAATGATGGTACATGATATCTTTCACTCAGTGGAATACGAGGGTGTGGTTTTTGTCAATTATTTATATTTACAAGATATGGTAGCTTCCCCTGACTTAGACATGTGTGTATTCCACCTGGAAATAGATGTCAAATTTTTGCTTTCAAGGATTATGCAGAGAGAAAATACGATCATAAATCATGTTCTTCCATTTATGTGTTCCTTCCCATACACTTTAAAGAGACCTACTGATAGATACTTGGTTCCAATCCCAGTGCCAGATTCTAGGGTTTCAAAACTGCATTCATGGGAACTTGCCATTTAGGTCCATGGGTAGTGCATATTTTTAGTACCAAACTAATTGTGTGTTTTCCTCTACCTTAAAAATCATTTGTAGAACTCTGCAACACAAATCGGGTAAAAATCAAGAGTGAGTCTTCCAGCAGCATTTCAATCACTCTCTGACAAGAAATGCTTTCTCATTTGTAGCATTCCCAAAACAAGTGAGTGGGGCCCTCCAGTTGGCAAACACCTGGCTGGACAGTGGGATGCAGTGAAAAGAGCAATTGACTGGGAACTAGAAGATTGAATTAGCTTGATGTTGGGGACATTTCTGTCTCCCTGAGCCTTGTTTTCTCTATGTTATAGAAAAGAGGTGGATGACTAGAAATTCTCTAAGGCCTTAGATTGTATAGTTTGTGACATTGTATAGTTGTACAGAATTGGTGCTGGTTGGCTTCAGGACAGAATGTTCTTTAGAGTTTCTACTTTCTGGGGGAAGGGTCAGTGAAAGAAAACCTCTGTGGAATGTCAGAAAGAAACCTTCTTCTAGCCCTCGTTACCTCTCCATCTCCCAACCTCTCTGCTGTTCAATCAGTTACACTCCTGGACTAATTACGTGTAGAATCCACTGAGAAATCTAATACAACCCTCATTTCTCCTAACAACACAGCCAATTTCAAGCAGGTGCTAGGTGTTTAAGAAAATAAAGAGGGAAAAGAAAAAACCTCACACCAGATGTAGCCCATGTAAATGGTACCACACAGGTGTTTGGAGGGGAATAAGTTCTCCAAATTATGCAAATAAGTCTCTTTTTTTGACAACTCAACTTTTTAGAACAGCTATACATATCTCTTCAAGGATGTTTATTAATTTTAAAATACCAATTGTTCACGTTTTGTAAGTTCATTCATGCAACTATATCTTCAAACTTCACTTAAATTCTTGAAGCTAAGAGAATTAAAGGTTTGACCATGTTCTCTGAGAACATAAGAAATGAAAAAAAAAAAAAAAGATGAATGAATTACTTCACACAGATAATGTAAAAGCATAATTTCAACCCCAGCTTCATACTCTCTTCCCATTCAACCCTATCACCTGATCCATTCGTGAAAATAGCAGTTGAGTTTCCTTTCTCCTTTTTGATTTTCCCTCCTCTGATGGACTCTGATGAGCTACTGCTCAAAAAAACAAGCAGCCCCAGGGTAAGAGATAAGAGAACAGAGAAGCACTGATTGTCTGTGCAGAGCCTTGGATAAAAAAATGTTGGCTATGTTTGTAAAGAGGCAGTGTTTAATATTTACCAAACACAAAGGGAGATAGATGCTTTTCTTCCCTTTACTTGTCATCCATAGAGAACCTTTTAGAGGTGGGCATCTGGGGATAACATAATGGTATTCTAAAAGTTTTATAAAAGGGGTTTTAGACATTTTCACCTTCGAATGCCATCACATCAGTGAAACATTTGGAAATAATCACTGCCAAAATTTTCACAAGGCCACAGCAACTTAAAGACCATAAATCCCCAAACCATTACATAATGGTCATCATATAATTTCAACAGCAAATGGGACAAAGCAATCTAGGAGTTGTAGCTATAAAGCCACAAGACTCATTACCTAAAATACCATAACCAATCTATAACATTGTCACTTGTCACCAGCCAGTCCTCCACAAAGGGATGTAAACACTTGGAGCTCAAGCGGCCCCTTCCCTCTTAAGCAGTGTTTCTCAACCACGGCAGCAAATTAAAATCCCTTAGAGAGCTTTAAAAGAAGAGCACTGTCTGGACACTACCCACCAAAATCTGAATTTCTAATTTTAGAAGTTCTAAGTGATTCTAATGTGCAGCTAAGTTTGAGAACCGCTATCTAAAGAAGCAGGGCGAACTGTGGCAATGATATTATCAGAGATCAAAAACAGTAACCACTTTCAACTGTACATACCTATAAAGGATAAGTTTATACTAGCCATATGATCTTAGTATTAGAAGTCATAAATGAGACCAGTACTAAGGCGACTATACATCCTGATATTTCCAAGATAATCTGGGTTCGTGCCTGCTGTTTCAGTGTAAGTATTAATAGCACTCCTTTTCACTTTCAAAAATGAGTGGTTTAGGTGATAATTTATATGTTAAACCTTTTCATGAAGCACTCCAAGAAAGCCAGTCACAAATCCAGCTTGGATCCTATTTTGCCTACCCCTCATCTGCTGGCACTTCAGTAGCCTTCGGGATGCTCTTGTTTAATGCCCATCCTTGGAAACCATCTGCAGTCGACCTCTTTTGGCTACTTTTGCAACTCTAGCCAGTCTTCGCTTTTGACCCTCTTGCAAAATTTAGCATCTATCTGTTTCCAACCTCTGAGTGATTTTCAGGCTGCACATTAGAAATTCCTGGGGAGGTGGGGGCTAAATATTCAATTACCTAGACTGTATTCAAGGCCAATAAAAGCAGAATTTCCAGGAGTGAAATTCAGACATCAGTATTTTTTAAAGGTGATTTGAAGGTGTAGCCAAGATTGAGAACCAGTGCCATCCAAGGTGATTCCAATAAGCAGCTGATGTTGCCAACCACTGAACTCGGTCCAACTCAGATCACAGGGGTCCCTGGATTCAGTCTAAGATTCTGCTGATGACCAAAGTTCTTTTGTTTCTCAAGAACCTTACATCGAAAGGCAAAACTTGTGTCAGATGCTAATGGAAAAAGATGCTCAGAGAAGCACTGTCCCTGATTAAAGCAATTGTAATAATTCTGATCCAATAGAACCTAGACCAGAATATAATTAAAATAGAAAACATCAATGGAAATCCATCCACAGAATGACACCATCATCCCACTCAGCAATTATTTTCTCATTCCTTTCCTTTATATCAAACCAATCACCTTCTCCTGGATGCCATCTATTTCTCCTATACACAGAATAATTACAACCCCAAAGTCATTATTTAGAGAAGCTAAGGCACTTGGGTCTTTAGCTGTTTGTCTTTAAGTAGACCTTCTGTGTTTATACAGTTATGCTAGCACTTCACACAACAAAGCATAATAACAAATGCCTCAGAAGTTATGTGTGGGAGATATAGATGGTCATAATAAAGACCCAATCCACCAGTTAGTAGCTTCTAAGGCCACAGACTTACAAAAGTAGAAAGTATTGCTAAATTACAATGATAGCATTCTGGAAAAAGTTCAGATATTAACTGAGGATTACTGGTTGTATAAAACCCAAGGAGAGGAGGGCTGAGATATAAAGAAGTCAAACACTAATTTAACTCATTTTAATGATTGCTATAAAACGCTAAAAGAAATAGCAGGATCTGGAACAGGAAACCGATGAGACAAAGTCTGCATATTCCTCAGTACTTCCTGTCACTGGGATGGATAATACACTAAGAGAATTAAGACATCTGAAAATTGTATTTAATTCCCTTTATTGAGGCTCTGCGTACATTTTTAATGAAAGATTTAACGGAAACAGTATGGGCGTGTTTTAAAGAATAGAATACTTTGAGTCAGTTAGACCTAAGTTTGAATCAGAAATCTAGGTTGTGTGACTAAGTCTGTCAAACCAAAGAGTCTTAGTTTCTTCATCTGTAAATGGGGTTATATTAATTATGTCACAGAAAATGCTGGAAGGATAAACTATCTAGAATCTTCTGTGTGCCAAGCAGTGCAAAACAACAACAAAAATAAACCACAGAGCTAGCTAGCAATAAACTCACAAATGACAATGAGTCTGTCTTTGAATGAATAATACCTGTTTCATGAGTTTGCCTTTAATACCGGAAGAGAAAGAACCCTGTCCAACAACGCAAATGCTACTCTCCTACGCTGTTAGTACACAAATCCCAAGACTAGCATTTCCTACGGCCTCTGTCATCACTGACTTTGAGCATCTGTAGCCACCTGGTATGGACTGAATGATTGTGTCTCCCCAAAATTCTGGTGTTGACCCAAATTTCCAGTGTGATGGTATTTGAAGGTGGGGCCTTTGGAGGTAACTAGGTCATAAGGGTGGAGCCCTCCTGAATTGGATTAGTGCCCTTTATAAAGGAGACTCCAAGAGCGCTCTTGCCTTTCTGCCATGTGAGGATACAGTGAGAAGACAGCTGTCTAATGAACCAGAAAATGAATTCTCACCAGACACCGAATCTGCTGGTGCCTTAATCTTGGACTTCTCTGACTCCAGAACTGTGAGAAATAAATTTCTATTGTTTTATAAGCCACCTAGTCTATGGTATTCTGTTATAGCAGCCTGAACAAACTTAGATACCACCTCACATAAAAGTGAATTTGAGTTTCATTATTGAGTACAATTATACATATATTAACATTTACCTCCATTTAGTCTTTTTGAAACTAGATATGTATCACCCATCTCTGTGGAAAACCCCCTACTTGGAATCAGGTAGTGATTATGGAACACCACTTGTGGAAGAAATACTTACAAGCTTGGTACCTTTCCATTTGATTCAGTTCAACACAAAGTTATTAACTGTTTCCTCCTCACCAAGACTTTCAAAGACAAATAATACAGTTCTTGCCTTCAAAGAATTTATAGAATCAATGCTCAGGATTGAGGTTTATTCTACCGCAGAAACTCTCCTGATTCAAGGATTCAGGATTGAAGTTGCAAGAAGCCCCCTGCTTTCTGTGAAAGCCAGTCACCTTCTTATGACTCTCAGTTTGGGACATCCCACGTTGTTAAAAGGGAAATAAGATGTTAGAACTGGGGAGAATGCTACTTTCCCTTCAATATGATAAAGAGAGTTCACAGGCATAGAAAATGGACAACCTTTTGCCAGTCAGTATGCAAAGGGATAAAACCTTCACATTAGTCTAGAGTATTCTAGAAAAGTGAAAGAGGGACTCATGCTGCATATTAATGAAGGGAAGTGGGGATACAAATACTTAGTTATCACTCGACTCGTAATTCAATAGTATTTATTCAAGCCCTACTAGTCACAACAGCTGTTTCCCAAGGACTCTGTCCTTTCCCATTTCTTTCTTATATTCTACATCCTTTCTTTGAATAATATTAGTCAAGTGTATAGCTTCAGATAACACAAACACATCTGTGTATTAAAAACCTATATGTGCAACCCATGGATGGTTCTGTGTGCTAGAAATGTATTGCAAGCTGCCTCCTTGATGTCTTTGATACCTTGAATCTCTCATAATCCCTATTCTGACTCTTGAGAATACCGTGACTCCATCTCATCAGCCAAAAGTCCCAGGCATCTTTGACCCCTTCCTCTTCTGACCACCCATGTCAATTTAGACTCCAAGCTCTCTTAATTCTTTCACCAAAATTTCCTAAATTTATTACATTCTCTCTGTATCCCCAAATACCTGCCCTAGTTCAGTCTCCCATCATCTGTTGCCTGAATACCCTACCAGGCTCTTCACTGGTTTGCTTACCTCTGGCCTCTCCCTAACTCATCCATCTTTCCCATGACCACTAGTTTGTCTTTCATCAACCTTCAAGTTTTCATATAACCTTCACTCTGATGCAAACAAATACCAATGATTTCCCAAAGACTTATATGTCTTCCACTATCTGGCTTCAATTCACTTGTCATCCCTCCTAACAGAAAATTATTTGTCTTTTCCAATCATGCCATGCCCTTTCAAGATATTTCATTTTTTAATGCATACTCTTCCTTTTTTAATGCCCTTCACCTCCTACTTTATATGGTAAACACCTCCACATCCTTCAAGACTCCTCCCAAACCTCACATTCTCTGTGAGGCCACCTCTGGTTCTCTCAGGAAGTTTTTTAATCTGTCCCATATATTCCCACATAATCATCCCTATAATTGGACTCATCCCCCAAAATGAAAAGTATTTGTTTACCTATCTCACTCCTTCACTAGACAATGGCTACTTCTGAATAAGGACCGTGTCTTATTCATGTCTGTGCTCCCGCCCCACCACCACCACCAATCAAGGCGCAGCAGAGCCTGGTACTGGGTAGGATATCAGTACACATCTGTGGACTGGAGTGCAACTTAGCAGGTATCACAGGTTGAGTTCTCTGAGCAGCAGATCCAGAGACAGAGCCTGGTGGAGAGGTATGTATTTAGGGGTGTTCTTGGGACCAGTATCTGTGGAAGGGAGGGGAGGAATTCAAGGGTTAAGAGAGGGAGAAATCAAGCGTATGTGGGATCAATGATAGCCACTGACACTCCCACAGGAGCTCTAAATAACCCTTTGGAATTGTCCCAAGTTGGATGAACATGGCTAAGCCTTTATGTGCCTATCTGACCATTTATTGAATATGGGCCACTCCAGTAAGGGGAGTGACTTTGGTTGAAAAGGTTCTCTGAAACTGAATAACACCCAAAGGGGCTGGCAACTAAGGACTGATTGACTACTGACAGCACTGCCAGTGACTAGGCGACAAGTTCTTCCTCATATGGAATCTGGGGGGGGCATATCATACTGTCCACTATAGAGACTCAATTCATTTAGTTATAAATGGATCGCTCAGAAGTTGCATTTAGCTGAGAGTATCAGAGAATCCCCATAACAGTGATGCAAACTCATCAGAGGCTTTATTTTTCTTTTAACAAGGCGTCCTAGGGAGAAGATCACTGACATTAATTCAGTGGTCCGAAATTCTAGAGCTGAGGTCTCCTCAATTCCTCTGAGCCTTTCTCTCATGGTCAGAGGCATGGCTGTGGGCGGAAATGAGAAAGGACAAAGAAAGAGCTGGCATCTTTGGAGAGTCAAACTTTTTCAGAAATCCCCAGCTCAGACTTCTATTTATATCTTATTGGTGGGAACACTATCACATGACCACTCCTAAATGAAAGGGAGGCTGGAAATTTAATGGTTTTCATCATACTTATATCTACTAATCTTTTCCAATTTTTACTACTATATTGGTCATGGTACAATGGCCGCTGTAACTGAAATTATAGAGATTTATAAATAAGGGACAAACTTTCAACCAGAGTTGGTTTCTTGGGTGATGAAGCCAAATACGGACACATAAAAAAATAATAATAATTTCAGAGCAATAGAAGCATGAACTAATCTGAGTTTTGTCTTTTATCGTGGTTTTTAAAAAATTACACAGCATGGAAACGATCATTTCTATAACTGGGAGCAATTGCCCCTCTCTCATACTCCCTCAAAACAGAGTTCTGTTAGTGAAAAAGAGAAAATGGATATTAAATAACTAAGAATTTCTGCCACAGAGACCCAGGTTTAAAAACCCAGGTTCAAAGGAGAAGCAAGTGACATGTAATAAGATTGCATAACATAGAGACGGTAGATTCATAAGGTAATTGCTGTTTTATAAAGTGAATGTTTCCCACTTAGCATAGCAAAATTATATGAATTAATTAAGCCTGCCAGAGGAGAGTAGCCTACAGCTCCTTACTCAGCAGAAAACAGATTGCTGGGACAAAGAATCAAAGTCATCTTAAACAGGGCAATGAGGAGACTCACAAAGAAAGGGGCAAAACAGGAACAAGACACCACCAAGCACTAAAACAAAACAGCAAGTATCAAACACAAGAAGGCTCAAACATCTCAACAACTCCCATGTTTCTCGGCAAGTAAGACCTAGCCAGACAATCAGCTCTAATGCATTTTTTGGAGCAAAAATTAATATAAGACCCGATATTATATTACATTAGTATATTATATTATACTATAAGACCTGGTCTTATAGTAAAATAAGACCGGATCTTATATTAATTTTTGCTCCAAAAGATGCATTAGAGCTGATTGTCTGGCTAGGTCTTATTTTCGGGGAAACACGGTAGTCAGCAAAGCACCTTGGAAATTCAGAAGTCAGAAAGGCAGCTGGTGCTGCTGGGACTGTGTTGAGTTTGTTGCCAGTGTTCATAAAAGAAGCTAAAGGTCACATTTTGAAAATAGAAATAGGTTTCCCTGATGTGAGGGAAAAAATGGAAAGAAGACTGTGACACTCAGGAGGAACTGACTCCCCCCAACGTCCCCTCCTTTGGGGCACGGCTGTTAGAGGAATGGGTAAGAGAAGCTGCAAGGACAGAAAGCACCAGAAGCTGAGAAACTAAGAATCCTTGAATTCAGAATATAGCAACCCAAGGACAAGGAAAACATAAACAGACTTCAAGAATAACAGAATAATGGAATCCATAGTAAAGCCATAGGGCAGCCAATATCAACCCTAAGATGCGAAAGGAAACAGAAAATGCTGAATGAGGCCCTGTGAATTTCAGCTCTAGTTGTAAGGAAAGCGTGAGGCCGAGGATTGCCTTACGAGGTCAACTCATCCGGCCCTCTGGGCAAATGTCAGTCCCTTCCATTCTCTGAAAATTCTAGCAACTTCTCTACCACAACTTCCCTTCATAGTTTAATCACCTCTCATTTTACGCTTGATTTTCATTTGGGGGAGGTAGTGACATGCAGTGGACAGGATATTGAATATTCTGCCAGGGATCCTGGCTTTTAATTCTGACTCTGCTACTAACCAGCTTTATGATCTTGGAAAAATAACATCCTGTTTCTGGGCTTCATTTCCTCATTTGTAAAATGAAAGCGATGGACCATCCATCCCTCAGTTCCCTGCATCCTCTGTGTGGATAAATAATGAATGATAAGTGTTTTCCTTATAATAATCCTTCATAAAACTAATCTCAACAATAAGTCTCCAGAATGAAACTTAACCCAACATTTGCCCTTTGAAGAGATGAACAACTCTAATTCCTTTAACTTGTCTTTATTTTTCTGAATTCCTACCCATAAGAATAGCACTAATATTTTCAAAATAAAATCTGTCAAGGATACGGGACTTAAGAGTTTAGGAAATGCATTTGTATCACTTCATCCTCACAATATGCAGGTGAGGGAAGGTGGCCAAGACTTGTAATTGCACTCCCATATCAATTCTTCTCTTTTATTATGACCCATGACCACCTGAAATAAACCTTACCTTTCTCAGCCTCCCTCCCCCCGCCCCCGACGACTAGGCATGACCCCTCTCTGACAGAAGCAGTGCTACAATTTCCAGAAAACACTCTTAAAAATGGGTGCTCTTCTTCCTCCCTTTCTACTTCCTGGTGAAATGTACACGGATGGGTGGGGTTCAAGCAACATCGTGGACCATGAGGTAGAAACTCCATGTGGCGGATGGGAAAGCAACAGGATGGAGCGCCTTGCTTCCTAACAACTCCAATGAATCTGCTTTAGCAGGCTCTTTAATATGCAATAAAAATAAACTTCCGTTTTGTGTGAATAACTAATATTTTTATTTATTAGGTTGGTGCAAAAGTAATTGCGGCGTTCGCAATTCTTTTTAACCTTTTAAACTGCAATTACTTTTGCACCAACCTAATACTTCCATTGCAGCCCAAATAAGTCCTAACTGATACCAGTACAGGAATTATTGGTTTTATTTCACAGTTTAAATAATTTCCTGAAAACTTCAGTAGGGCTAACATTTGAACACAGGACAATTTTGACACCTAAGCCCAGTAGACTTCCTGCTTCTGTCTAAATAGATAAAAGCAACCATTTGCAGATGTAAGCTGAAATACAAACCCTCTAAAATGGAATTCATTTGAGACTAGAGCATCTCAGAAGCAGCTCGTGTTGCCCTCCACGTGGAAAAACGTTCCTATGACAAGTTAAAGGGGACAATCACCTCCCTAGAATTAAGTAGGGGATATTAGACACCCCCCTTTATGAAGGACTTATTCTCCTCAAAGTACCTAAGTAGGGACTAGGAGGAAATGAGAACACAGGATGAAAAATAGTAGGTAAATCACACACACACACACACACACACACACCTACCTACCTACCTACCTCAGCAGGGTTGCTGTGAAGTACATTTCAAAGGCTTCTGAGAACTAAGCCAAGGCTTCAAAATGAATTTTTCAGGAAATAAGCAAAGACATCTTTACTTCTCCTGCCACCCCCAACCAACCCCTCCACTCTAGCCCCAGTCCTAAAACAACCATTTGGATAAATCTTATCACTTCCAGAAAACGAAGGGTTGGGCAAGTCAGTCTTTATTCTTTCTCCCTGCGCGCAGTGAGCCTGTGAATCTCATGCCGTTGGCTTCCCTTGTAGCGCTGTGTTCTGACAGCCCACAGCAGCTGAAGCATGAAGAGCAAGAAATATTATCCTAGAACCAGTTCTATTATGATTATTAATTTATTTGACCATTTTTCTATAAAACCACTCAATGTTTCCCACAGTAATCTACTCCTCTAAGTAGATAGATGGCATCTACGATGCTCTAAGCAGCTGGGGCAGCCCCTTCACAATGCACAGCAAAGGCACCCAAAGTCCATTAGTCAGCTCAGCTTTTCAATTTAAGGAGAACTTGTGGGCCACGTATCTTCCACTTCTGCATATTTTATAGTACTGAAATATTTTTAGAGAAAAACATAAATAAAAGATGTGGCTGGGTTTTTGTACAATGCACTGAATGTGTTATATTTTATTGTGGTTTTATTTTTTCACAGCACAATCATAACTACATAGATGGTATAGAACTATGGTGGGAGAAGGAAAAGGAGAGAAAACTATTTCAAGACCCACCGGAAAGGATCCTTTTTAATTAATCATTCATACATACTTTTATTCATATTTATTCAGAGTCTGCAGTATACCAGGCACTCTGTTTGACATTGGGAATACAATTAAAGCAAGATACATATGGCCCTTCTCTCCTGGGGCATGTAGTTTGAAAGTCAGTATAGATAATTAATAAGAAACAGTAAAATATGTCATTTCCTGTGACATGAAACGTGTAAGGAAACATATACAGGAGTCCTTAACTTGGTAAGGAAGGGAGACCAAAGTTTGATGAGAGGGGCTTAGGGGAGGTTTCTCAAGGAAATGACAGCTAAGCTAAGATCTACCCACAATGACTAGGAGATGTCCTCATAAAGATGGGAAGAATGTCCTCAGCAGAGTGAACAACATGGGCAACCGTCCAGTAGCATCTCAGTGGGATCATAATATGATATCATCCTAGGTCCCACTTGGCTGCCTTATCCAAAATGGGCAAAAGAGCACTACTTACTAATAATGTGTTCACTCAGTCAGTCATTAAATATTTACTGAGCATCTACTGTGTGCCACACACTGCTATAATTACAGAGCTTAAAGGAATAAATAAGACATGGTCTCTACCCTCAAGGAGCAACCAGTTTTGTCAACAGAAGCAGTCACTGCATAAACTGGTGGACAGGGGCTTTACCTGCTAATAATCAGGCATGAATAGGACATAATGTAGTCATTAAAAGACAAATAGTTATAATTCTGAGGGGAGAGGACAAGAAGGCAGTGGGTGAGAGAATCAAGGGACAGTGAAGGAAAGGCAAGGAGAAGAGAGAAGTTCAATAAACTCTGCATAAACAATTAACCAGCAAGGGCTGCAGTCATTCATTCACTTGTGTATTTTTGAAGCAGCCAACTCCCCAACTTCATAAGTTTTGTTGGAAGCACACTGTTCTCCCAACTAGCTTCTTTTAGAAGTTCTGAGAAAGGACGCTAATGAAGGATGGTGCTACCACGTTTCTTTTTAGAAATCATTTGACTCAGGGTAGAAGACACACTGAGTCATGTTAGAGAAGCACAGGGAACCACCCTCTGGGGATGTGGGGTCATTCAGCCTGGAGAAGACAAGGTGGAAGGGCAATTCAATAACCGCCTTCTAGGAAAAACCAAGCATTTGTTGAATGCCCTCCGTGAAGAGGTCTTAGTGATTGATGTTAAGTGTGGTAGGGGTGGGAAAGGACAATAAGTTGGGAAACCAATCATTAGCCACTTCAATAGTCCAGGGAGAAAGTTCTGAGAGTGGAGGAAAAGGAAATGTAAAGGAATGAAAGAAGGAAGAAGCATTGTAGAGATCAAAACTGGTCCCTGGATCAATCAGGGAGCATAAGGGAGAAAGAATCAGTAATGTGCAGATATTTATAACTGGCACATCCAAGCTGATGGTGGCCAAGTGTTGTACAACTTCACTGAGTAAACACAGAATAGGAGGGTGTGCTCCCTCTACCCTAGGAAGTAATCTTGGTTAGAAAATAAGAATCAGTTGGGATTTTTCCTAATAAGAGTTGAAGGGATTGAAATAAGATATACCAACTGATGAAGGTTGAGTCGCCTCCTTAAAGGTCTTAAAAATAGGGTTGTATTCTCAGGTATCAGCAAGAAAAACATTCTTCAGAATGCTGAAAATTGCCAGATGAGAATGTCTGGAGCAGAGCTGCTGACATCCTGCCATTTTCTTCCCTACCATTTCACACCCAGATCCTGGAACATGTATGATCCTGCTACAGTGAGGAAACTGACTACCCAGAGCATCTCAACACATTCTGTGGGTCCAGACAGAGCAAAAGGTAGAAAAGCCTGTGGACTAGTCAATACCAGACTCCATTTCTCCCAGGTATAATGGCTTCAGTCTGACTAGTAGAAACCATGGCTTTCTTGTGAAAAGAGAAAGACTTGGTAAGCTCAGATGCTTACCATTCAAAGAAAATTAAACACAATGAACTACAGGGAATTGTCTAGACGTAAATCCATCTCATACCTCTGGGACTTTGACTTAACTTTACCATTTATCCAAAATACCCTCTTTCTCTTATTTGTTGGCCAACTCCTTCTGGGCCTTCAGAATCCAGCAGGACCCCCATCATCACCTGTAAGAATGTTTTCCTGACCACCTCCTACTCTAACTATAGGCTGAGTTAGATCCTGTGGCAGATTACATTTTCCAAAGATGGCTGCACTAATATATATCCTGCCCCACATAATGTCTTCTTATATCATGACACTGACATTTCTTTATCAAGAGGTGGATTCTTTGCCCCCCTACCTTGACTTGGGGAGTCAAGTGACTGCCTCAAAAAATACACTGATAGAAGTGCATGATTTCTGAGACTAGGTCACAAAAAGCAATGTGGCTTTTTCCTGGCTTTCTCTTGGGATACTTGGGAACCCAGCCACCATGTTGTGAGGAAGTTCAGACCATAGGAAGAGACCACATGTAGACTGAGCAATGACTCCAGCTAGGCCTCCAGCCGACATATCACACATGTGAACAAATGAGCCTTTAGATGATTTCAGCCCTTAGCCTTCAAATTTTCTGGAACCCAGACATTGTGGAGCAGGGACAAACTCTCCTTGATGTGCCCTGTCTTGACCCACAGAAAATGTAAAATAAATTATTTTTCTTGCTTTAAGCCACTAAAGTTGAAAGTAAAGTTTTGCACGGTGATAGAAAATAAACAGAGATACCATTTTACATGGCCCTACAGTACCCATTTTTAATGAAAGCATAGCTGTTATCACACTGTATTGTAACCCATTTACTTTATCACAATATTGGGAACTCTCAGATGGCTAGAACCATATCTTTTCACTTGTCTATCTCCAGCACCTAGCACAGGACAATAAACAAATATTTGTTGGGCAGATGAATTTTCAGAGGATCCATCTCATCAGGCTATCCACCCCTGATAACTTCTACCCTGTACAACTCAAGGTCAACATAAATAATAAAAACTGATATTCACCGAGCCCCTCCTAATACCAGCAAATGTTCTGTGGGTTTTATGGGCATAAGTTATTTAATATCCTACAGGGGAGGTTCTTTTACTGAAGAAATGTAACTGAGGCACAAAGAAGCAAAGACTCTTGCCCAGATAGTCAGTGGCAGCATAAAGATTCAAACTTTAGGTGAGATTCAAACTGACACAGCCTGCTACAGCCCAGAGCTTCACCAATTCTCAATATTAAAGATCACAGGGTAACAGCTCAGACAGGAATGCAAACCTCCTCTCACCTACCTAGGATTGCTGGTACTACAAGGATGAAATGTAATTATTTAAGAACTAGTGATAGCAAATGTAGGAGCTTAGCTGTCTTGCGGAGTGCCAGCAGACAGCCGGAGCTCTGTGATTGACAGCTTTGGGCAGGTGGGGAGGTATGACAATTATTACGCTTTTGTCTCTCTGTTTCAGATCCACTCGTCTACATCACTGTGTGATGCTGGGGCTAGGACCTCTGAAAACAGCCTTCTGCTTTGGAGCTGGATCCCTGTTAGCCTCTAACAAGAGGGGTTCCTAGAGGTAACTAATTACAAGGCTGTAGGAGGAAGAGGGGGAGATTTGCTCCGTGTCCCCACGAGCACCAGCAGTCTTCCCCCAGCAACACTGCTCATTTGGCAATGTCAGTGTCACTTCATTCCCTTGGCAGCTGCTGAATCTGCTTTGAAGTTCTTCCAGCAGTCACAGAACCAGCCTTGTCACCCCCTTCAGAGACATGGTACAACAGCCTCCTCCTCCAAGGCCTGAGTTTTAGTCAACTTTTTCCCTTTGTTCTTCCAGACCCAAGAGCAAAAGCTGCTCCCTGCAATTGCTATCATGTTGATACTTTAGTGTCTCCTATTTGCCTTTTCACATCTTTATGTCCTAGTAAACAATTTCTTATATTAAATGCTATCTGTTTATTTCTACTGACTGGACCCTGATTGGGGGATGAAAGTTATTACCTGGCGAAGCTGCACTGTAAGATTCGGCCAGAGAACCCTGCCTTCAGGACACACTCATACTTCCACCCCTCTTCCTGATATCCTGATCTTTCAGATCAAGCTTTACCTCTCTGGCTCTAGCGACCTTGAAACCACTCTGAGGCACCTATACTCGTGGAAGTTCACTTACCAAGGAGAAAATTTGGTTGCATGGGAAACTTTGTAGTATATCAGTGTACCCTGTTCATGTTCACAAATATCTTTGAAACACTGACTTTTAAAAAATCATGTTGTAAAACTTATATATATAATTCTTATTTGTCAAACATGTATCAATAGTGCTGGAAAAAAATTTTAAACAAACACCATTTTGCCTTTTATCATCAGAAATTTGACTGTGCTTTTGAAACAGGCTGTTAGGTTTTTGTTGGTTAGTACTTTCATTGTATTTACTTATTAGTGTAGTTAAAACAAGAACTGAGTTACCTGTCCAGGCAAACAAGGTCCCACAGCTACCAAGAAAAAGCAAAAGCAAACAATGTTTTTCTGGTTTATACAAAATTCCAATTACAATCAAATGGAAGGCATGCCCTTCATTTTTTGTGAGAGCTGTTTCTTGCTATGAGACCTTATTTTTCCCTTTTTCATTGAGTGTGTGTGTGTGTGTATGTGTGTGTGTGTGTTTTATCATCAATTTTACTAAAGGTTAATCTGTGTGGTAACTGACAAAACGTGAAGGGTTTAATGGAGCATGTGTGTAACATCCCTAATCAGAAGGAACAGCTAGGGCAATATGGAAGAGGCTCCCTAAATCTGTTCTGAGCACCAGGTATAAGGTGCATTATCATTAGCAAAGGACCCTATTTATCTGACACTGTGTGTTTTTTCCCTTGACCCCAAACCAACACTCGTCTCTCATGTCTTCCTTTTCTTTAGGGGCTACAAAGCAACCACTAATTTCCCAGCTTCCCTTGTAGCTAGTGGTAACCAATGACATAGTTACCATTAAATGACCATTGAAATGTAAGCAGATCAGGGTTCTGGGAAAAAATTTATTGTCCATTAAAAAGGGATTTTACACATGGATGGCATGCCCTTCTGCCCATCCTTATTTTTCCTGTCTAGAATACAGACATGATATTTGGCAATTCAACGCCATCTTGTGTCTAGGACACAACAACTCACTACAGGGGAACAAAGCCAAGCCAAGAAGCTTACTGAGGATGGCACAAAGAAAATGCAAAACAATCGGAGCTCCTGATGGTGATGTGGAGCAGCTAATCCAACACTAGCAACTTCTTGTTACATGAGAAAAATTAACCCCTGTTTGGTTAAGACCCTCTAGCCTTGTTTTCCCACAGTTGAAAGCATTATTTGCTGATATAGAGATGCAATGTGGTTTACTATAAAGCCTATGACATAATATGGATGATCATTGCAACAATTCTTAGTCAAGAATAACATTTTGAATAAAAAAGATATCAATAATATAAATATCAATCAATAATGTATGTAATAATTTTAAGAGTGTAAGATTCCACAGTAAAAAAGTGGTGGCAAAAATTGCTGTAATAACTAAGAATTACCCTGGTTATTATTATAATAACTATTGTAGGACTGAATTAGCAATAGGTAGAAAAGAGAGCAACTGTTGGGGTTGAGGACCTATATGCAGAATGGAGATATAACTAAAGAAAACGTTTATCACACAGAAGCATTTCACAAAATAGAATATCCAAATGCCCAACAGATACATGCCAGTGCTCGTCTTATTCACCAAGGATACACAGATTCAGACCCCAGTGGGACACTAGTACATACCTACCAGAATGCCTATGATTGAGAGCGCTAGATGACATCAAATGGTGGGGAAGATGTGGAACAATCAGGACTCTCATATACTCCTGATGGGAGTGTACTGTTTGGAAATATCTACCGAAGCGAAACCTATGACCCAGCAATCATACTCCCAAGTATTTATCCAAAGCAACACATCCATGTGCTCACCGAAAATCATCGATAGGAATATTCATAGCAGCATTATTCATAATAGGCCTAAACTGGAAACAACCCCAATGTCTATCAGTACCTGAAGAGATAAATCAATTGTGCTATATCCATACAATAGAACAGCACACAGTAATGAGAGTGAATGAACTATACTAATGCAATACCAGGAATCTCATAAATACAATGCTAAATGAAAGAAGGCTGACCCTAGCCAGTACGCACTGTGTGTTCTATTCGTATGAAAATCAATGACAGGCTGTTAGAAGTCACGATAGCGGTCACTCCCGGCACAGGCTGAGGGGCAATAAACAGAAGGAGGCTCAACAGGGGCTCTGAGCAGCTGTGAATGTTCTGTTTCTTAATCTGGGTGCTGGTTTTATAGTTGGGTTCATTTTCAGAAAATTTCTTCAGCTGTACACTTATGATGTGTAAAATAAAAAGTTTACCTAAAATAATTATCAGAGGACATTCCTCCAAAGACAGACTTGAACACAATTTCACACCAATTAGATGACTCAAGTGACAAGAAGACCTATCCTTAAACCATGTGCTATCTAGAGATAAGACAGTCCACTAAGAACAGATGTGCTACAACTACACAGGGACACTGATCTCTATAGAAGAACTTCCAGATGACCAAATTTAGCTCTGCTGAAACACGAACAATCTCTACAAACAAGAGAAAACCTCATTCACCTATACATTCAATTATTTGTTTAGTGCCTTCCAGGTACCAGACACTGTTCTAGGAGCTAGAGATTCAGTGATGAGCAAGACAGATATAAAAATCTTGCCCTCGTGGATTTTACCTTTCCCCACTGTAAGTTCCCAAATCAAGAACACCTAGGAAATTGATTTATTCTGAAACATTCCATCAAAAGTGTAACTGAGACTATGTTCTACTGTTTGACTTCTGGATATCAGTTTCATTTGGTGAGCCCACTAACCAGAGTTAACTCGTATGAGTTAAATCTAAAAGTGTGTAAGTGTGTGTGTGCGTTCATATAAAACACAGATTGACTCAGAGAGTTTGTGAGAGTTTGTCAGTGAATGCAAACCACACAGAGTGTATCAGATTGTCTAAGTGACAAAAATATGATTAAATGAACTGAGTGCAGAACACTATAGGAGAGTATATGGGTAAGGGTGTATGTAACTAAGGCTGAAATAATCCTGAAACTAACATAAATCTATTCCATTAGCGAGTTATTTCTTAAGCTTCGCCATCACGCCCCAAGATGTCCTGATGTAAAAGAAGTCAGCTGTTTCATCTGACGTTACCATAGCCAGTCTCTTGTGGTACATTCATGGGGAAGAACTGGCACATAAGCAATCTAATTTAAACTCAAGACTGCATCAAGGCTATTCTCTATTCAAAGGATTAAACCCTCACAACTGGCCCCTTATCCCTCCTGGAACATTCCTTCCTCTCCCCACTGAGAGCTGTTGAACACCATCTGTGCTAATAAGGCTCTGTGACTTAAACCCATCGACCTCCTGGGATGACTGTGGATTCCCCTTCTCAAAAGGTCTTTAAAAATAAAAGAGATACTCTCTTCTGGGATCTAGCCCAAAAACAAAAAAATGATGGTCCTTTCATAAGGTCCTATCAAGAACCATTTATTGTCAGAATTATCAAGGTTTGGTAATTGGGAGGGGTTAGCCCCTCTTGTTGAAGTCATTGTTTTGCAAATAGCATAATTTCCCCATTTGAAACAATGCTATCCCCTACCTTGTCTACCTGGCAGAAGCATCACCTAAGATCTAGTTCAAGTAGCACCTTCTCTCCAAGACCTTCCCTGGCTCCTCTTCCCGATCTAGATTTGAATATACTTTTGTCTGACTCCTCCAAGCCTATAAAGAATATTTTGATTCACACATTTTTTTTTTTTTTGGTCCCCTGAGGAATATAAGTTTTATGAAGACAAGGACCATAACTCTCCATTCTCTTCTCGTGTCAAGGAGGGTGCATGGCAAATGGTAGGTATCCAATCGCCATTTGTTAAGTGAATGCCAGTGATGAGGTAATACTTATAAAATGGGACTTTTGGAAAATAACTCTCCCCAAAACACGATGAGGAGCTGGCTTAATAAATGGGACAGAAATTAAGCCATCAACCTCATCTTAAAAAAAAAAAAATGTTCTCCTTTCCAGATGTCTTGTGAAAACTCATGCCCTCTCTGATGGACTCAGAGTATTACTTAAGGAGTTTTCTATAGGAGAGATGAGCAGAGACTTGAACGCCTTCAAATGAGCTCCTGGGAATCTTCTTTCTAACTGATCAGAGAGACAGAGAAAGAGTAGATGGAAGACATGGGGTTAATTGAAAGAAGAAAAAATTAACTTACAGAATCTACATACAGTGAATATCATGAATATCATTCTTTGAATAATAATAAGATGAGAAATAAAAGGTTTGAAGTCGAGACTTGTTATGATTGCTATTTTGTTTAGTCAACAAGTTGGTCCATTATTAAAAAGATGTTTTTTAAATAGAACAGCGTAACTTCTGGGTCTCACTCTGAGCATGAGGAAAGCAGCCCCTGATGCCCGGGAGCTAGCTTGCTGTGCTGATTTGCTGCTGTCAGGTTGGCCTTGGTGTTCCTAGGAACTGGCTGGCCTGGCACATACAGCTAGGTTTCTGTGTTCTGCAGAACAGAAACATTTATATTAGAACACCAACATAGTGCACGGCCACTTTGTGCCCATGATGGAACAAGACAAAACCTAGACTTCTCCGCAATCGTGCTTGAACCAGACAAAAACATACACCCTGTCCAAACCACAAAAATGACCAAACATCTCCCATACTGCTTAAAATGAGGGACTGCTGCTTCTTTCCCCATTACAGCTTTAGTCTTAATCTGTTCTTCCCTCCTAGATAAGTTCTAATAAGGTACTCAATTATAGAATTGTTCTGGCTTCCTGAAGCCATCCAATCTGGAGTAAAGTCATCCTTCCTTAAATTCTCCTGAAAACACCTAACCAAAGCTTGAATTCCGTAAGTCCTTTCTTAAACTCTTACTAAGCTCTCTCACAGTTCCCCATGGAGAGTGTTCTCCCTTATGGCAACAAACAATAAACCCAATTTATTCAACTACAGGTGTCTTTCTGATGACTGGAGGGTATTCCCTGACATTATTTGTTCACTAAAGCATAAACTGACTTCTCCAGGATGCTGGAGTTGAACACTAAGATATTAAACTCTCCCGATTAAATTTTACAATGGTATCTATTATCATAATGTATTACTATTGTGTCCCACCTCAGTTAAATAGAATATTTCAGATATTCCTAGAGGAAATGATGATGGAATAAATTATTTTTAAGAAATGAGACAAAGAAAAGGAACAATTGGAGTTTCTATTTTCTTACAACTTTTATATAAGAGAGGGAAACAGCCTTCCATAACGTAGAGCTCTGTGGTGAGGTCATCAACTTCATTCCACGCAAGCAGTATATTTTTCTAAGATCCTCAGCTCATCAGTATAATTTCTACCAGTTCTCTTTGTACAGAGATTTCTCCATGGAGCTGTCACAATATTTTTCTTCCCACTAAGAATACTAGAGTGATTTCTCTTCCCGAGTTCTTTTTATGTTGTATAATGTGACAGGTTATTAAATCAATTTCTCTTCCTCTCTTTAAATAAAGCACAGCATCAAGTACAGTGATCGTTTAGAATGAAAGATGACGGCCTAGAGATGCTCGGATTCATCATTCTTCAGTTCTCACACGCACACAGCACAACCTACATCTCTCTCGTGCATGCTCTCGCTTTCTTGCAAACTGACGCACACTGTATACTAATAAATACATGTTAATAATCAGTTATGTTTTCATTATATTAGTATTTTATATCAGTCATATTATGTTATATTAATAATATCTATATTAATATAAAGACAGTTTTGGAAGGAAGACAGAAGTGTGATTAGAATTACTGAAGTGAGTTCATGTCATTCCAAACCATTACTCGTTCTGTGACTGGGGCAAGAAGGGATGACAAAGTTCCAGGGAGTCTGTATATTAAACTCTAAATACTCAAGATAGTTTCTAATGAATTGCCTCCTTCGATTCTCCCAGTTGTCTGGTGCGGACACATTGGTATGATCATTTCGGATAGGCAACTGGGTAATTTTCAAAGCTTAAAAAGTGTGTTCATCCGAATGGCTCAGCTGGTTGGAGCGCGGGCTCTCAACCACAAGGTTGCCAGTTCGATTCCTCGAGTCCCGCAAGGGATGGTGGGCTCTGCCCCCTGCAACTAAGATTGAACACAGCACCTTGAGCTGAGCTGCCACTGAGCTCCCAGATGGCTCAGTTGGTTGGAGCCTGTCCTCTCAACCACAAGGTTGCCGGTTTGATTCCCGCAAGGGATGGTGGGCTGTGCCCCCTGCAACTAGAAAACGGCAACTGGACCTGGAGCTGAGCTGCGCCCTCCACAACTAAGATCAAAAGGACAACAACTTGACTTGGAAAAAAAAAAAAAGGCCTGGAAGTACACACTGTTCCCCAATAAAATCCTGTTCCCCTTCCCCAATAAAATCTAAAAAAAAAAAAAAAAAAAGTGTGTTCATCCTTTGACCTAACACTTCCCCCGTGAAAACAATCATAAGTGTTCACAGAAGTATATTAATCATATCATTGATGGCTAGCAGTTACGTAATGCTAAGTGCTAGACTCTGTTGTGTGATAAATACTCAATACAGTATTGCAAGATGTATTTTAATTGTCCACACTATACATATGTTCTCATATATATATGGAGGTAAGAGACTCATGTAAGATCTTACAGCTGACAAATAATGGAGCTGGGATCCCCACATAGGTAGTCTGTACCTAGAATCACATGGTACCAGCACACCATACTGTCTCACCATCAGAAGCGCGTTCATTGTAAAATCACGGCTCCAACCTGCTCTTTCCCCAGTATTATCTATCATCATTCACCCAATTGCTCAGCCCTCTGGAATCGCTCTTGATTCCTCTCTTTTTCTCAGACTCTACATCCAATCCATCAGCAAACTGTACAGTCTACTTTTCAGATATGTCTCCTTTCAAACCACTTCTCCTCTTCTCCATGGCTACGACCTGATCCAAACTACCTCGCTCACGAGGACAAATGCAGTCGCCCCTGAGCTGTCTCTAGCATCTGCCCTTGTCTCTGTACACTGTCTGGCACAAGCAGTGTTATCTTTTAATATGCAACTCACTTCCCTGCTCTAAGCTTTCTAATGCCCACCCGCATCACATCTAGAATGAAATCCAGGATCCTTGCTACGGCCTGCAAGGCCCTGCACAACTGGCCCCTAGCTGCCTCCTCAACATCATGTCCTCTCACTCTTGCCTTCTAATCCCATTGCATTCCAGCCACCTTGCCTCCTATTCCTGAAATAAGCTAAAAAATGCCTGCCTCTGCTGGTACCTTCTGTTGGAACATTGTCCCTGTATCCAGATGGCGAACTCCCTCACCCATTCAGGTTTCTGTGCAAATATTGCTTCCTCAGAGAAGTCCTTCCTGACTACAGTTTTTAAACTAGTTCCCCTATCATTCTTCACACACTTCCTTGTGTCATTTTTCTTCATAGCACTTACCACTGCCTGAAAAAACAGTATGTATTTATTGTTTATTTTCTATTCTCCCCACTGGCACAAAAGTCGAGGCCATGTATTGTTCCCTGCTGTATTCCCAGCCCATGGAACAGTGCCTAGCATATAGTAGGAATTCAATAAATGTTCACTGAATTAATGAAAAACTGAACTGTTTACACGTGCACCATTAGTGGGCCGGTAGGTGAATCATGACTCACCCATAGGATGAACTGCTCTCTTGTCAGAAAATTATAGTGGAAAATATTTATTAGGATTGATAAATGTGGTTGGGCAAATCTCAAGGTAGCAGGTGGGGAATGGGCAAGAAACGGATCCAGCAGTAAAGAGATGAAGATGATTATGTTGGGGCTTGGTAGCACTGGTGTCTAAGAAAGGGGCAGAACTTGGCATAATGGGTCCTCAATGCCAATCTGTAAATTGGCAATGAAAATAACAGCCCTGACTCCAGGAGGTTGTTGTGATGAATCCATGAAAACGGTATGGAAGTGTATGCAGAGACTAGCTGCTCTTATTTCTTCTTCTTCTTTCCCTCCTCTTCCTCCTTCTTCGGTTCCTTTGTTGTATCTAGTGGTGGTAGCATATATGTATTATTCTTAAAACTGGTGTTTAAAACCAGGAGAGGGACTTCAATGTATATTTCCTTCCCATTGTACTTCTTCTGGCTATGCATTTCCTAAGTTTATCATTTAGAGTAGCAAGTTGTTCCCTTTACAAGTTCCATATTCGCATCTTTCAAGCTTCTAAGACAACACCCTAAATGGGAATTGGGCTTATAAATATTCCTACATTCCTCCTATCTAGTCACACCCTTTAAGGTGATCGTTGGATCATGTGATAATCAGATGAGGCTCCTTAGCTAACTACCATTTCCAAACATAATCCACGATTTACCATGAGGCAAACATTGGACCCTCTTCCTGTTAAGAAGCAGGGTTTATGTCCTCTGCCTGAGACTGCCACACATGGAAGGCCCCACGCAGATGCTCCAATTGGAGGTCCTACTCTGACATGAGAGTGAAAATACCTTTAGATGATTTGAAACCCCAGTCTTAAATCATCACCAGCCTTCCAGTCTTCCCAGCTGAGACCTTAGACATTGTAGAACAGGGATAAGCCATCCTCACTGTGCCCTATCTAAGGTACCGAGGGACAAAATCCATGAGCTTACTAAAATGGTTGTTTTAAGCTGATCAATTTTGGGACAACTGTTATGCAACAGTAACAAGCTGAGTGAAGCAAATCTCCTATAGGAGAAGGCTTAAATAGGTGCTTCCCCCACCCCACCCCCACACACAAATCCCAGGTTCTCAGAAGCTGTTTTGAAAAGGCTAGAATTCAAAGGGACAAGTGTGTGTGTGTGGGGTGGGGGGGGACGGGGGATGTAAAAAAAGTACCAAATTTTCTCACTTCAATACACAGTTCTAAAACTATAATCTTTCAACAAGAACTAGTCCTCACACTCAAGAAGAAAATATCTAAAACCAAATTCTCAGATGAGAGGAAGCTCTTGAAATAGCAAGTATTTGAAAACTGACTAGCCAACATAGGGTCTTGAACATTCCTGAACTTGAATCAAGATAAAATATTTAATTAGCCTATAAACTGACCCTGAGCACATCTGGAGTTTCCAGAAGGGAAGAATTTTCTTGTCACTTCTCTTTTAAGACTACCAAATATCAGGGGTGGATGTTGGCACAGAAGCAAAGATGGAAAGGTAAGGTTATCAACACGGCCTCTCTGATTCCGGTCCACAGATTGGAGAACAGGGGCAAGGGGAATGAAGTTGCTCCAAGTCGATTCATCTTCTTCAAAATGCAGAGAGTGCAGGGGATAAGGAGGCTGAGATAATTCCCTACCAGGGGACCCAAAACAGATCAATCAAAGTGGTTAATCAGAGACTTGGCAGAAATTTAGAGGCCTGTTAAATTTCCTCACTGAAAGTTCTCTTATTTTACACAGAGGAATGGGACCAAGAATAAGAGTGCTGGGCAACAGACTGGAAATTTGCCTCTGGCATTAAACACCTTAATCTGGTGACAACTTCTATATACTGAGTCCTAGGTGATGTGCTAACCACGTTAGCTTTGCACACATTACCTCCTTTAAACATAATACCACTTAATATTTATTAAGCACTCATTATGCCCCGGTGTACTATGCTAAGCAATTCTTAAGCTCGGTCTCATTTCATCCTTATAATAAACCCATGAATAGGTTTTCCTGTTGCATCTGTTTTACAGATGTTGAAAACTCAGGCCTAGAGAAGTTGAGGCATTTGCATAAGAAAAGATCACACAGATAATCCAAGTGGTCTGATTCCAGTCTATAGCATCAGCCTCTTTACTATCCTGCCAGCCAATCATTAATCCTGACAACCATTTAGACTTGAGGGAGTAGGAAAGGCTCAGAGATGGTAAGTGACTTTCCAGGGTCACACAGCTAACATGTGGTGGACCTATGCCTTGTTTCCAACTAACTTCAGATAGAGCCACCTGTTGTGACAGCTTCCTAAATTGTCAGGCAGTGATTTCAGGTTTAACTGAAGCTTGGCGAGTCACGCCACATGTAGTTCAGTTTGACTCTGAGCTAAACCAGTCCTGAGTTTATTTTTCTTCTCATGGTACTCTCTCTCGGAGTTTTCAAATTTTTTAGCAATGGAACTATATTTTCCCATTTTAAACTAAAATCTTACATAGGACCCCAATATACATAATAGCTAAAACTGATATTTTATTAGCATAAATTTATTGTATAAATTGAAATTTCTGTCATTTACTATAATGTCAAGCTATGGGAACATAATCTGAGAGTTAAGTGGTTTCCGATGTGTTGAAAGTATGTGTGTTCTTTTCTGTTATATATTTTGAATATTACAGTATATTTCAGGAAATGCTCTATATCTTGATTGGGATAGTGGTAACCCAAGTGTATACATATTTGTCAAAACTCATCAAACTTAACATCTAAAATGGATGCATTTTTATGCATCTTATATGCAAATTGCCTCATTTAAGTTGGTAAAAAGCAAAAAAGTTATATTTATATTTCAAACAAATGTTTTCAGTACTTCTAAATAAGTAGGCTCCTTCCAAAACACTATTTGAAGTCTTGAACGCAAACATATCAGTGACTCAGAATGGAGAAGTTGAGAACTGTTGTGTCCTAAGGTTCAAATTAAGACATTGAAGGACTTTAATCTCATTCCAGGAATTTCTATGGCTTATAAAACCCATCAAATCTCTGACAGCTAACAAGAAAAACTTGCTAGCATCTATACTCAGTTGCTTTTGAAAACAGGAGAAAACCAGGTGGAAGGAAGCTGGGTTTTCAGCAAATCATTCACTCTGTCTTCCATGTTGTCTCAGTGAGAGACCTAGGAGGGGAATAAACTCAGATGAAGCCTGGGGTGGAGGAGAGAAGAGGCAGTGAGGCCCCTGGTCTTTAAATACAGCTACAGGCTCTCTTTGCTCTCCCTGCCTCACTCTCCCCATAGGAAGAAGAAAGGGGGAGAGAAGAAAAGAGGAGTGTGAAGATGTTTAAAACCAAAAAGACGTCAGGAAGGAAAATTAAGGCTAAGAGAACCAGTTACAAACCACTCCACAGACCATCCCTGAGTGGTCCTTCAAGCATCATCTCAACTACTTACAACTGCCTTACATACGTTTACCCACAAACAACACATAGACAAAACCCTTTTAGATCAACGTCTTGCCTCAGGCACCCCAATCCTACTTCCATATGAAAGAGATAATAAGCCTAACAAGTGTAGAGAAATTCTTATCAGTTGAGTTCTTACTCTCCTGAATAAGAACAGGATGGTCCTCAAAAATCCAGTGTCTCAGGCGATGAGCATAGGGAAAATGGACCAGGGAAATGAAATCTCATTACTGAATTACAAGCATCCATTGTGCCAGGCACTCTGGTAGACACTGGGGATACAAAATCAATACAGTGGTCACAGCTTCAGCCTCCCAGAGTTCACGTCCCCAGAGACTTCCTACGTCCCTACTACTCTTCCTTTACTAGTCAAGGGGCTCTTTAAATTGCCTTAGTCCTCAGAAAATATGAGGACTGAACAGCACATGTTTATTTAGAAAACATTTCTCAAAAAAATGACACATGTTCAATAATCATAGCACTTACTGAGCATTAACTCTGTTGGACCAAGTACTGTTTTAATCGCTTTACAGGTATTAACTCATTGAACCCTCATAAGAGTCCTCATGAGGTAGGTACCATGAGTTAGATACCCATTTTACAGATGAGAAACCGAGGCACAGAAAGGTTTGGGTAATTTACACATTTAGCACAGCTGGGCTAGGACTTAAATCTAGGCAGTCTGGCTCCAGAGTCTGAGCTCTAAATCCCTGTGCCTGCACCACTGGAAACATTTAGGAGGTCAGGCTAAAACCATCATCAATTAGGTATGAGAAGGATGTTTCAAATACTGACTGAAACAAATTTAACTTCTATTAAAAAAAATAACTGCAAACAGTTTTAAATGAATTATTGACTTATCTGAGGACAGAAAAACATGTTTATTTTAAAGACTAATGGCAGTGGCATTTCATTGGGTTACTCTGCCTCCACAGAGGCCAGGATGAGGGAAGTGCACAGTCATGGCACTGGAGACACAAGGAACTGAGTTCAAATCTGAATACTACTTGTTACTAGTTTTGTGACCTTGGACTTGGAGTTTTCCTATGTGAGTATCAGCTTTCTCACCTGTAAAATGGGTAATCACACTCCCTATCTTCTAACACTGTCATGAGGATTATATGAACATACACGTACAGACTTAGCACAGGGCACACACCAGACACCCGGACACCGGTACTCAGTGTTCTCAGAGAAGGGCAGTGAAGGACAGTGGCAGCACAGCTTCTGTAGCCAAGACAGTTTGAGTTTAACTTGTCATCGCTCCTCCACTTACTACTTGTGTGGCCCTTGAGCAAATTACTTAACTCTACTGGTCCTCTACGTAAAATGTATACAGAACTCAATTTGTAGGCTTGTTCTGATCATTAAATAGGATGACACATATAAAGTGCTTAGGAGATTACACGATACATTATATAACTCCTCTCAACATAGTTAAGGTATCGTTATTAATGAACTACCCATTAATGAACTACTAATTAATGACAATTAGTAAAACAGATTAAGTGGACTGAAATGACCAAGATGATTTTCTGAAAGCGGTGATTATCAATAGTGAGTCCAGTGAAACATTAACACAGGCACCAGGAACTATGCTGAAAACACCTCTGAGATGCTGAAGGTGGTTCAAGCTAGAAGCTCTAAATCATAGATGCCTCCTCAAGCTCTCTCCCCAACCTTAATTCCATCTTTCAAATTCTCCTCATGGGACTTAAACTGCATTATAAAAACCTATGGCGACCAATGCTGAGTCTGAGTGCCCAGAGCGTGGTTTGCCAGTTCTTCAAACTAACGAGGCAGTGACACCCATGCCATGGTGATTTCCTCTCTACTGGAGGCCAGACATTATTCTTCCAGCTGACAAATCATCTTCAGGGCACACAAGAGAATTAACAGTCAACACAAGATTTCAGTTCAAATTGCTATTTCCTCTTCTGCAGCCTGAAATTTCTCATCTTGTGCAATTCTGCTCTCAGACATCATGACATCGACAATTTTGAGATGTCAGTGATAAGAAAGCCACTTAGTCACATATTATGCAACCTTGTCATCTTCCTCCCCTTCATCCAAGTTCATCACTTACAACCCACAGTCTCTGGTCACAGGGATGTGACCTCTGGCAGCAGGGAGGAAACACTTTTTCGTTCTAATATCTAATTTTGTTTTTTCCTCTGTTCAGGGCTTGGGGTAATATGTCTAATATCACCAAAATCAACTTTCTTTTCTTCTCTTTTTTAAGAAAAGAAATTATTCTTATTAAGGACGTGTTAAGGGGGCGGTAGAAGGCAACATCAAAGTTTTCCCAAATGAGAGTTTGATGTGAAACCACAGTGGAAACTTTGTGAACAACTGAAGAAAACTGTTGTTTTTTATCATCTGTCATGCTAGGTGTTAGCAAGTCAGCAAAGTGTGAACAGAAAATCTTTTGAGAAAGGAGTTTGTTTGTGAAATCCAGAGGGAATGCTTTAATTGACTTAACTTTCATTTTTCAGCTCCTGTCTGTGCCCAGCATTAAGAGGTTAACTATGTCTCAGAGACCGAGCCCAGGGGAGTACAGGAGTGTGGTCTACACTCCAACACCTCCAGGGGCCATTCCGGTAGGGAAAGTGACTAGTAGGGAGCCTGGGGACAAACTCATACTCTGGATGTGAGCAGCTGCTAACTCTCTCCAGCTCACTGTTATACAAGGAATAAAGGCTCCATATTGCCGGAGTTTCTGGTAATTCAAAAGAAACCAGAAACCTGGAGTCGTATAAAAAATCTCCTGATCTTTAACTTTTGTCAACCAGTACAAAACGTGTTTGAACCCCATGAAGGCTGAACAACATATGTCTGGAGATGAGATAGAGACCTCCAGCTTCAAGTTTGCAACCTCTGTTAAAATGAAGAGAACATAAGTTTTGGAATCAACCAGACTCCAACTCTACTATTTACTAGTTGTGTGACTTTGGGTATTGGATTAATTCTGCCCAGGCTTAGTCTCCTTACCTGGTTAGTCAAGACTATGTTGCAGGCTCATTGTGAGGATTAGAAAGAATATATGTAAAATGACTACTAATACATAGCTGGTATCAACACATATAGATGGCTACTTTAGCTTGTCATCACCTAAATGTTCATATTGCCTGGTCCATTTTCATAAAATTCTAGCACTTTGGAGCCAATGTAGACATGAATATCTCAGATACAGGTGAAATTACTAGTTTGGACTTCATTCTCCTGCCTCAATACACAAAAGGGTGATGGCTTACCACTGCCCCGAGCATGAAAGAGGCGTGTTCCATGGACCTCTCCCATAAGCCCTCTAGCCAAGAAGGGATTGGGGAAGACGTTCACAGCCCACGTATTTGGGAGTGGGTGAGCCATACTTCCCTTCTGTGCTGCTACCAAGGATGCTATCATAGAGCATGACAACCAAACCCTACATACACGTGGGTAGGTAGGGAGTGGGGAGAAAAGATGGAAAATAATACAGGGATAGGAGAGTGATTGATTTTTAGCCCCACCCCATATAGGTAGCCTAAGCACCCTTAAGGTGGTCTACCCACTGCACGTTCAAGGAAGGGAAGATATTTAAGTCATTTGAGCCCTCTTTCTTGAGGTCATGTGACCGTCTGAGCTTCCAGCCCTCTGTCTCCAAGATGGGGTGAGTTATTTTACTGTACTCTGTGGTCTTTAAGGACACAATCCATATCTTTTTCATACATGCTGGGGTTAATTTCAATGTCTGTACCCCTTATTCACGGGGCTGTTATGAGCAGCAAATGAAATAATGTAAGTAGATGGGTTTTGTAAATATAAAGTGTTATATGGATATATTATTACAAACAATAATAATCTGGCATTACAGTCCACTAATTGATATGTTAGATATAACCACACTAATTATTACTAACAATCATTATTATTATCAACAATCCACCAAAGCACCTGGCTCATCGTAATATGTTTTTATACGGAATTGATCCAAGGATAATTGGTCCTCAGATTTACTTAGAGTTTACTGTGGAGGACCTTAATAACTGTGTATTAAAATTAAATGGTAAAATATAGAATTAAAGGTGCTTGGAGCACCATTGTAGTAGTGTGGGAAATAATTTGGCTTTTTCCAGTGAGGACAGGTTCTCTGCCATTCATACGATCTCTGCCAAGGCCCACAGCATCAAGGGCTTAGCTCTGTTCATGGAGAACAGTCAGCATGACCAGAGAATGGAGCATATGCTTCAGGAAACTGAATGAAAGTCTTTAATTCACAGCGGGCGGCCCTTGCCTTTTGAATCCCTGAGAAGTGTTCATTTATCCTACCAGCATATAACGTTTCCTTTCCAGAAGTTAGTGAACACATCAATATTCACCAGAAGGCAGGAGGAAATCATTCTCACTCTTCACTGGAAGATGAAATGTGTTCTACGTTATCATTACACTGAATTGCACCATATACTATTGCCATGATATGGCCAGGAGTGAGTGCAGGGGGATTTACAAAAATAGTTATCATTATAATTTAGGGAAATTAAATGGTAGGTCTGAAATTCTCAGTTTGCAATGTATTTCCAAGCTACAAGTTTTCTCTTTCTTTCTTTCTGACAGTTACAATCATAGCCATTAAAGATTTACCGAAAGTTTCACCCACTAAATGCACCATCCCATCTCCATATTCTGGGAATAAACGGAAGCATCATCGTCTTCTCAGTCCTCTGACACAGATCCCAAATCCTGCTGGTCTACAAAGAGCAACAGTCTGTTGTGCATTTCAGAGCAATTGAGTTCCAATATTTTAAAGACATACAGATGTATCCTCATTGACTCTTAGGACTAGCAACAGCACAGAGGTCAAATTGTAGGTCTTTTTGAGTCTAAAAATCAGGACATTTATTATTATTATTTATTAAAGAAACCCCCTGCAGGGCTCCCAGATTTTATTTAATGTATTTTTAAAGGACGGAGCTCACAGTGGCCCATGCGGGGATCGAATGGGCAACCTTGGTGTTATTAGCACCACGTTCCAACCAACTGAGCTAACCGACCACCCCCAGGCTTACATTTTTATGATCCACTTTAGAAGTCAAATGTTCTGTTCCATTGCTAACACAGGCTACAGCCAATTAAACAAGCAAACAATACTCCTCCATATGGGAGGCCATCTGAAGTCAGTTCTAACTATTGCAGCAGTAATCTGAGCTGTAAATCAGGGCATAACAGGGTCCTTTCCCTGCTGGAAATTCCTTGCTGGAATTTCATTAGAAAAAGCACAGGCCAGAAAGCATAAGTAACAGAAAGAAAATGTCAATCTCTCGTTACAGCTCCCCCCAAAACACTTAAACTGTAAAATCAATAGCCCGCGGTAACATTTTTACAAACTCCCTTTCGTCTTCTCCCCACCACAGCCAACTTCTCTAGCACACCAAAGATACTCAGGATCTAATATTAAAGATGTCAGTTGTTCAGTTACACAAGCTTCTTTCAAGTGCACACATGTGGCTAGCGACTACCTCACTGGACAGAGCAGACAGAGAACTCTTCTTCCATCATTGCAGGGAGTTCTATTGAACAATGTTCATCTAGACAGAGCCTCTTTTGCCAAATTTTAAAATTCTCTATGAAAGATAAGCTCACTTTGCTTTTCACTCTCTCTTCCTGACCCCCCCCCCAACAATCTCTTTATTATGCAAATCAGTTTGGCCTCTAGATTTGTTCTTTTTCTCTTTCCTTAGTCAACTACCAGATTCCCCATAACTAAGACAACCAAGGAACTGACACAGCCAGCATGAATTCTCTTGTTCAAGGCTTTCTCTCCATTCTGCAATTCTATACATACAAATATCTCTGTAAATCCACACATTTTCTAGGGGTTAGATACAGGAAACTTCGCCAATCAATAAATCTTGTCCCAGTGGACTGTCCACATTTGCTAGCCTTCACCAAACACAACTAGTAGTACTTACAAGGTTCAGTAGACTGCCAGGGGCTTCTAACTTGTAATATAGGATTACTTGCTGAATTTGTAGTGAAAAGTAGGTGTCAGCACTAAATAAATACACAGTACATGAGAGGATGAATGATTTTCCAAGTTACTATGAATTGTCAGGAGGTTTATGTGCCCATCACGTACCTCTTTGCTGTCATACTCGCATGCATTCTATACTCTTTCCCTGCAAACCTTGCCAACTAGCTTGCATCAAGGTTTGGTCAATGGAAAGCACTGACGGGAGACCAGAGAGCAAGAGGAAGAGAGATGCTGGGGTATTTTTATCTCCCATTCAGGCATTTCCAGCCCTACCTGCAGCTCCGCTATCTTTCTGGCTCCCACCAGATAGGCCTTCCTTCCATGAATCTAGCTTCTACTAAGTGGCCTAGCTCTTTGGCTGTGGCATCACTATCTCCTTTTGTCCCTCTCATCTGGTAAGTGTTTAACTGGTTCTGGAGGGGGAGTAAGGGAGGTGAGAAGAAGCCCTGATTTGAAATGTTTGGGAATACCTGTGGTGTAAGTACTCACACTCAGAATTGCAAAATGTCTGAATAGGTCACAGTCTATTCCAGCAAAGCCCATACAAGCTGGCTTCAGCACACTACTACTCGCCCAACGCAAAGTGGCAGTTAAGTAACGGTTCCCTCACAGTCCCTCTGAGTTTCTTAGTATCTCCAACTTCTTTGTTATTAGTTACTTCTTGAATTAAATCCTTTCTCTTAGCTACCTGGCCTGGGCTGTTTTCCCGGCTGTATCCTGAATGTATACTGCCAAGAATGTAAAATCTATCAGAGAAGAGTTTCTCAAAGTGCTGGCATAAAAACCAGCCATATCACTAAGCATGCTGGAAGTTCAACTGATATTATTGTTCTTAAAGAGAAAGACTTTCTACATGAAAGAAGCAGTGAATCAATTTACACTGTGGCACAAGTTTCTTATCTCACTGGGTACTGGTAACAAAACATTTGTGGACTGGTAGCTTTGTGAAGATCATACTTTGAGCAACACTGTAGTAGAAACTTCGGAAAAGCAATTTGGCAATATGTATCAAAAGCCCCACAAGTGTCCTATCCTGTGTCCCACTAGCTCCACTTTAACAGAATGTCTCCTAGGAACTCATCCCAAAAGAAGAGAAAGGCCTTATGCACAAAGATGTTCATTACAGCATTATTTAAAATAGGGTATTTTTTGAAGCAACTTCAAAGTGAAAAAATAGAAAAACAATGAAATAAATCCATTTGATGGAATATTATGCAATTTTTAAAATTATAATTATGCATATTATAGCACTATGGGAAAAGCATATACTACTAGGTCATAAAATCAGAAAAGAAAATTTTACATGTGTGATAAGAATCATATAATATAAATGCCAGACGGACAAGACTGAAAAGAAATTATCAAGTGTCATAACTGAATTATATAAAGAGGGTATTAGGAAATGAATTTGTTTCTTCTAATTTTCAGAGTAGCTTTTTTCTAACATAGGTATTCCACTTAATTTTGTTAAACTAACTAAATAACTAAATAAATAAATAGATAAATAAAATCCACTACCATAGTCAATGAGAATATTTAGAAGGGGAAAAAAAGGGCATTATACATTAAAGATACCTGCAAATGCTGTTTTATGTTTATAATATGAGCCTGAAGTTAAATTAGGATCCGTGACCTTTCCATCTGTCACTCATTCCCCCCCTGCACGGTGCCTGTTCACCTGAACACATTTGCCCACCAGGCCCTATGGAACCTCCCTTTCAGAGAAGTGGCTTTGATCACATATGTACAGATAAGCAAATGCGCCGCCTCCAGGGTCTTTTGAGCTGTCTTTCTCCTGCAGAGTGGAAGACTCTGACCCCTACAAGAGCACCTTCCAACTGTTTGCAAACAGGTGGGAGACGTACTGAAAGCTTGAAGAGTTTGTCCTCAGGGATCCAAAGCAGGTAATTGTCTACTCTACTCAGCACAGCTTCAAACCCAGTATCCAAAGTCCACCCACTACCTGGTCCCCTTAGGGACAATTAATTGCTTACTCTGCTGTACCCCATTCCTTCCTCTCCCCCCATTCACCTCCGACCAGATCTTTAGAAGCATAGCTTACTTAGACCAGGAAGCTCGAAGTGAAAAAGAGAAAAACAAAAGAACTTGAAAACCAGTCCTCATCCAATTTGTTTCAACTTGTAAATAAACAAACCCCAGCTGCAGAGTGCAACCTGCAATACTGCCACACAGCCATTGGGCTTCACAGCTGCCCACCATAAGTATAAATATTATAGCATTGAAGAGCTCAGGCTCGGGAGCTCCGCTGGCTAGGTGGATGCCAATATTAGATTTTCCACTTACCATCTGAATGATCTTGGGCAAATCCTTAACCGATCAGCCTTTGTTTCCTCATAGGAGTGTTGTGAAGACTAAATTAGTTATTTGACATAAAGTCCTTAGAACAGTGCCTGGCACTTGATAACCACCCAATAAAATAAATGTGGTGTGATGTGGTCCCTGATAAGGCAGCCTCTCTGCACTCCCCAGGGACCATGATGTCCACAATGAGCACACAGACTAAGGGTACATGTCAAAATACCCACAGCACTAAAACAACCACATCGAAACATCATGATATAAGCAGAATCGCAATCATATTCATTTCTAGAATTTTCCATCTCATCAAAATAAACCACCGAAAGATGGGAAATGCCAAAACCTTTTTGAACCAACCCTCCAGCCGTGCTTCTGTCCATGTGTTTAGACAGGCTTACCTCGAACCACTGCCCGTGGGACTGCATCTTGAGGATGACACAGGGGTCTGGTTTGGAAAGGGCATCTCTGTCCGAAATGCCTTTGCAGGCCACACGCAGCTCAACTTTGGTCAGGCAGGGGCTGTTAAAGATTCCCAGTGTATTGGCAGCAGACTCATAAATGTTGCTCATCTTCTTCATTCTGTTTCAGGCAAGAAAAAGAGGAAAAAAGACATGTCAATCACTGCAATATTTGTCAAAGAAGAAAGCTTCCCCATCACCCTTCAGGAAATTGTTCAACACACCATTTCAAATATTGAATGTATTTACTCTCACTTTCCACCCCAGTGGCACAGTTCCAGTGAAATAAACAAATAAACAAAAACCCCCAAAAACCAAAAAACAAAACAAAAAAATCCCTACAGGTGTTGGTGCATTTGGCTAAGAACACTGTTTTCCTATATGATTTGCATACATTTGCATAGTAAAATTTTTAGTCTGTGAAATAAAATTAATGAATCAGTGCAATAGACTGCAAACTATAATCTAGTTCTATATTAAGGGCATAGACTGTGTGAAATTTTACAGGTTTGTTGGTTAATCAATTTGATCACATTCCAAGTTTTTAAGACCCCTTAAAAAACCCAGCTCCCCTTTTCCTTCTACGGGATGGCACAGAGATAGATGTATGTTGCCCCACCTGAAGAAACAGTCCGAATTTCCTTTCCCTAAACCCTGGCCCATCTTCTCAAGACACCTTCAGGAAACCAGCTCCAAGACAGAGGTCCAGAATCTGATTTCCTGCCCAGTTCCTAAGTTCATTCTCACCTTTCCTTTCTCCACTCCTCCTGCAACATCAGGATTCAGAATCAAAATGGGGAAAGCAAGGGGCAGACTGACTGTGTGAGAGGAAAAGCACAAAGCCTATGATTCTGGACTCATGGGAACTGCAGCCACAAATAGGCACCACAGGCCCCTTTCCATCTCCAAATGATAACCTTTCAATAACACTTTGCATCAGAAGGTCCAGGGCTACAGGGATCCCCCAGAGGCCACCTTCTCTGAGGAGGACTGGACCTGTACAGACACTGGAAGTTTCTCTCAGGAGCAAAATTCAATATCTTTCTCATGAATTGTTTCCTTATAGATTCCTTAAGAACAACGGCAATGGCTTCCTCCACCTCACGTGACATTGGCCCCCTGTAGTGGAATCTCTTCATCTATAACACGAGAATAATCTCTCTCTCTTCCTTCCCTTCCTCCACAAATATTCTGTGAGTTTCCTCTTGATAACGGGCACCATACTAGGTTTGAGTATACCTCACCACCTCTTTCACAGGGTGATGACATCTCTGAGGCCTCTCTCTTTCTCTCTCTCTCACTCGCTCTCGCTCTCGCTCTCTCCAAACTTAGCTTCTAGTTCCATGCCAAAGAACTTTTCCACTCTGACAATGCCCCTCTTTCATGGCTGATGTCACTGGAATTTGTTCTCCCAATGCCCTATCACAACACTCTCTACGTTGCTCCCCATTTTTCTCCTTTCTTTCTTTCCTTTCCTCTTCCCCTCCCTCCCTCCCTTGTTCTCGTCCTTCCTTCCTTCTTTCTTTCTTATATTTCTTTCACATTCTAACACTCTAGTATCCTATTTATCTAATTATTGTGAACATATATTCTTGCCTATGTATGCTGAAGGGAAATTGCACTGAATGCCAAAAAGTTATGTCCTATAACAAGAGTGGACAAACTACGGTTTGTGTGCCAAATCTAGCTCATCGCCTGTTTTGATAAATAAAGTTTCACTGAAACTCAGGAATGCTCACTTATTTACATATTGTGTATGGTTGCTTTCACTCCAGTTGCAGAGTTAAGTAGTTGCAACAGAGACTGCATGGATTGCATAGCCTGAAATATTTACTATATGGCTCTCTTCAGAAAAGGTTTTCCAAACTCTGTTCTAAAATATCAAGATAGGGAAAGTTGTGGTTGGAGAGGAGTTGGCATTCTGTTTTGTATGTTTCTTTGTTTAGTATGTGTTGGGGGATTCATTTAAGGATAAGAATTGCTGTATTTTTAACCATACTAAACATTAATAGGGACTTTGGGACACTTGCTTTTTTTTACATATGGGAAGCATCAAGCTCAGAGAGGACTGGAACCTTACCCATGTCACACAATTATTCCAATGGCAAAGCTGGGGCTGGAATGCCAGTTTTCTATCTTTTAGCCCAATGTTATTTTTACCATATGTAAAACCTTTAGCTGGATAAGTATTTGAATCTACCAAGGAACAGTGGATATGACAATATCCTTGATTTATTTCAACCTCCGTACAGAATCATATTTTCCTTCTATTTCTAAATCCATTGTATTCATACACAGAAAATACACAAATCCTAAATGCACAGCTTAATCAATTATTGTTCCTATATTTTATGGGTTGAGAGCAGACCAATTATCAGGGCAACGTAGACGACAGAACATACATGAAATGCAAGTTAGAAAAAAAGTGAATGGAGAGAGAGCGAATAGACTAATGGGAAGATGGCTTATGTGGGAAATGTGAGGTGAACTCTTTATCAACTTTTTGACAAAGACACTTTATCCTTCAATCAATGTTTTCCTGAATTCTGCTTTTTCCAATGCATGAATTGGCTCCTTGCAATCCACGTTGCCCTTCTGCACTTCTGAGGGGCCTTCCCTATCTCTGGGGGACATCTCTAACGCCTAGTCTCAACTGTGAGGTGTAATGAAAAAAAGACGCAAGGAGACACACAGTTCTTTCCAAGTTTAAAGCCTGGCTCCTCTACTCACTAACCATGTAACCCTGAGCAGGGTACTTAATCTCTCTCATAGTAAGGCTTTCCTTGAGGAGGTGCTATGAAGCACCAATGAAACCTATGTAAAGCGGTTAACACAATGTCAGGCATGTACTAGATGCTCCAAACCTGGAACTACTGTTACTACAATCTGACTGCTTTTAGGATTAAATCATTCATTCTCCCACTCCCAACTGGAACTCTTAGACTTCCCACTATTATTATCAAGATCAAAGCTCTACTAGACCCCTTCAATTCATTCTGTCTTTGCAGCCCACACAGTCTGAGCGTACCACCCTCCACCGAAGCGCACACAGACACCCCGCAAATCAGTAGTCTGTCTAAGTATTCACACACATTAGCTGATACCTCTGCCAGGTTCAGAAAGCAGATAGTAAAACAAAAGTGACAATCTAATCACATATGCCAAAAGCTGCCCAAAATAATTTAAAATTATTAGGAAGGCTTCTTGAAATATGGGTTTCCATGCATACTCATTAATGATATATCCTATATTATGAGTGTACTGAGTTATTTATTAGCTGTCAGTAAATTTAAATAGTTTATCAACAAACAAATGAACTGGGGGCATTATTTACATAAGCTAGTGAAGTCAAATATTCAGAGACTTTTTTTTAACCAATGGAGCATATGATCCAGAAATTTTATGGATCATTCCTTTAGGCAATGGAAACACTTGGAGGATTTAGAGCTGGGGAAATGAACATGATCGAATGATCATTTGATAAAGATCAATCTGGTACCAATATGATAGTTGGGCTAGAGGAGAGAAAAAAGTTTGTGACTGTCTAAGGCTGTTATGCTAGTCATTATCTATTCCTCATTTCCCATTGATTTTTCTCCCTTCTCCTGCTCAGAAACCGAAGAGACTGACTTTCATTGACTGCCAGCTCATTGTTGACTAGTATCCTGTTGCTATGGTCTACATGTTTGTGTCTGAATGTATATATACCAGGGGTACCAAAACAATGGACACATTTTAAGAAAGGAAAACTATATTAAAACTGTATTAAAATTGTAATACTCAATATATACCAATAACAAAAGATGAATACAAGTCACGTTTGACTTCTGCAATTACAAGAGGTGCTCAAAGTGGTTACCATCAGTGTCTAGATACTTCTGATTATGGCAAACTACTGCTTGAGCAACATTGACCAAAGTGTCCACTTGTATACATTTTTTGGGTATATATACGCATAGGTATATATATATACAAACTCTTTTAGGTCAGGGACTTTATTGCATCCCCACTAGTATTCAACTTGATAATATTTGCAGACTGATGATGAAACCAACATAAACCCTCACTTCTGGGGGGTATGGTACAACAAAGAAATGTGGGGCTACTAAAGATAAAACTTCCAACTTTTCACAATTATATTATACCTAGGTCCTGGCTTACCTCCCTGTCCATGCACAAATAAAATCTCTGATTAGATGTGTTGGAGTTCATGAGTTCCTCTGGCTGCCCGGAGGTAATAGCAGCCCTGACCTTGACTTTGGAGGTAGTACATAGGCCAGTAAAGTCAAATCGTTTGGCCTTGGCCTGGCAGAAGCTCACTGCTGAAAGGTGATCACAAAATAGGGCTCCGTCAATGAGTGATGAGCTACCTCCAGCCCCAGATAAGTGGAGTAAACAAGTAATTTCACACTCTGTTAGAGAACAGGATTAAAATATGGCCAGATTATCAATACATTTTCCAAGGCCTATTTAAATCCTCTTCAGTGCCTTTCATAAAATATCCTGGTTTTACAGAGACTAATGTCTGTTGAGAATTATTTTGATGAAAGCTGACTTTTGGCCAATTTTAGAAGCGAATTATAATTGTCCTTTCACTCAGATAATTTAAGTTATTTAAAAAAATAAAAATAAAAAAGCCACTTCAGCATATCCGCACTCTCTAACAGGACAAACCGATCCTGAAACTTAATTAGTTTCTGAAGGAGTTGCAAACAACGGCAAGACAATAGAGAGCTCAAGAGGGAAGCGAATCAGCTTGAGTTCACAGGGGAACCAGCTGAGCAGAGCTTGTCTGAAAACTGTGTTAAGAATAAGTGCACAATCACTGTTCTACTCGCTTTGGCATTATTTGCCCTTTTTAAATGTCGAAGTACATCCAAGGAAGCCTGGTACGCTGGATGTCTCTATCATACATTTCCGTCTCAAGAAATATGTATGGGGTATGTGTTGTGTGCCTGGTGCTGTGCTGGAGGCTGCAGGCACTGAGCATCCTGCAATTTCAGCTCAAGATAACCAGTTGTTATTTCACTGGGACTTGTCAGTGTATTTCATAGTCAACACTCCTCGCTCTACTTTTAGATCAAGGGTAAATCTCTAAGGTGGCAAGAGCTGTGCTAGACACTGTACAGGATGGTGACGTGAATGAGACAGTACGTCTGCCTAAAGGTTCACACTCTGGAGCAGTGCTTTGCAGACTGGAACATGATCGTGAGTCACCTGGGGGAGCTTGTTAAAAAGTCGTTTCTGTTTCAATCGTCTGGGGTGGGGCCTGAGATTCTGCCCCTGGGTGTCACTGATCCTACTGGCCTGTGGACCACATTTAGAGTAGCCAGGTTGTTGCGTATAAACCCAGCACCTATAAAATAAGGCAAACTGTTCCCGAGGTTGTTATGTTAAGATCAGACACTGACATGTGAGATACAGAATGATACAGAGAATAAGAATATGGATCTAGCATCACAATATTTGAGGCTACCGCAAGCACTGCGACTTACTTGTTGTGTGACTTTGGGCAAGTTACTTGAATCATCTATGCCTCCGTTTTATCATGCATGGAATGGGAATAATAATAGTTCCTACCTTGCAGAGTTGTCTTGAGAATTATATGAATCAATGCTCATACAGTCCTCGAAGAGTGCCTGGTCCATAGTGAACATTCAATAAATGGAAACTATTATTGTCCTTTTTAAAACCTACACCACTAAGTTCATGTAACATTTATCAACCTCTGAGATATCCGCCAAGCACTGAACATTAAGTCGTCAGTTACTCAGGAGACTTTCATCTGATCCTCAGGATAACCCTGTGGTAAGCCCGGTTAGGATACCCATTTCATAGGCATGAACCTCAGCTTAGAGAAGTGAAACAGCTCTACGTGGCTATCCAGCCACTGTGTGGGAGAACAAGGATTTGAACCCAGAACTCCAGGTCCAGAATTTAGGCCCTTAACCACTCTACTACTTTTTCTTGTCTCCCTGTGGGCTAACTACTTACAAAGACTCAAAAAAGTGGCAACCGGAGACTTAAATATTGCACACTTCCCAAAATTTCTTGACCCCTCTGGTTCCCCTGAATGTCACACTGTAGCTATTCCTTCCTTCCTCTTTCCTCCTACCCCACTAAACTTCCAGCACTCTTCTCTCTTAGTCTTCTAGACTTTTAGATTCTCTAGCAATTGTTTCTTTCACAGAGTCCATTATTTTGTAAATTCATCTGCCTGCTAGATTTATCTCCTCTCACAACCTCAATCTTTACTTACTCTGCTCAGGCCCCCTCAGCTCCCAGTTTGGCAATACAAACACTGACTGACTTCCCAAGAGAGTGCGAAATGGAGAAAAGCTGTGAATATTTATACTTTTTGTCCTCAGTAAACATTGAATGCTTTATAAATTTCTTTTAAAAATAGCCTGCTTTCTTAGCTACTAACTACATATACTAACAACAAACCACACATATATTGTTTCATCTAATCCTCGAGACAATCTCTTTAGATAGGAATTATTAGACCCATTTCATAAATGTAAAAAATAAAACTGACGGTAGCTAAGCAACTTGCCCCAAAATCATAGTTGGCAAGTGAGAAGGACAGGAATTAAGCGTAGGTCTAATGGACTCCAAAATCTGTGTTTTCGACCATTTCTTATCAAACGACTTACATTCTTAATTTGCTTAACTATTACTTTTTCCGAAATCATGCAAAGGCCAACTTCAACCCTGTTCCAATCTTAATAAATCTCTCAGACATAGTGTGTACACTAACGAAATCGTGTTCTAGCAGTCTTTAAAAATTCATTTTTCTTTTCTCCCCTTACTCTCAAGGCAGCTCGAGTCACTCTTGGAACTCTATAATGGCAGCCTCATCAACAAGTTGATGGGTCTGGGAATTCAGTGTCCCTGCTCTGATCGTTTCGAACACAAGCATTTGATGATGAGTTATGGATGGTGGAAACCTGGAGATAAAACCATGTGAGCCACAAAAGGCCCTGGTTCTAATGAATATGATTTAAAACTGACAATATGTGTATGTGAATGCTTCTGTGGTATACACTACGTCAAATCACTCAAGTGTAGTAAATTATTATTTCAGGTCATTTCCTGAGCTTTCTAATTTGAGACAATGGAGAGACCAAAAGGAAAAATCCAGCAGAGATCCTATTTCCTGAAAAACAGCTTTCTTGGGAAAATGTGCATAAGGAATCAGCTATACTGATGTTCTAGGAACTTCCGGGCTCACATTTTTGTCTCTAACAATGAATCATAAAGATGAGATTTTTCTAGAAAGCAATTATGTCCATTGCATTTCATTCGCATTAATTTTATAGCACTCAAATGTCATCCACTTTTATGAGAACTGGATTATAAAGTTAATTGGATAATTATAAAGTGATGAAACTTTTCAAAGTAAAACTAATAAAATATCAAAAGAAATCACATAAATAACCGTCTCTTCCTTGTCACAGCCCCTTTTTCCTACCATACCAAAGGCAACTACAGCTCCTGAATGAGGAGAATAAAAAAGCAAATTCAGATGATGTTTTTATTATTTTGGCACTGAAGTAATTTCCTCCCGTTTCTCAGGCAACTACATTTACCATAGAAAGATCAAATCCTAGTCTTACTTTGTTCAATTATTTTGCCTTTTTAATATAATCATAGGTTGGATCCTTCTGCTCATGTCATGTTAACAGGAAGCTGAGGGCTCACAAAATGGATTTTTGTGCTTCTGGTCTCATACTTGTGGCTAAATTTAAAAGAAAAGGAGCAAGATTTTTATGTTTAACAGGCGCAACAACAGACAGCATATGAAGCCAGAAGCCAATTTCCTTGAAAAAGCATAACTGATCTACTTATGGTGTTTTTCTGCTCCTACACCTTCTCGTTTAAGACTTACTTTGAATGACATCCTAGCATTAACATGCTTTTGCTTACTGGGCAGAGGACAACATGCTGTGTTTGGAGAAAGAAGAGGGGGTTGAGTACATGACAAAGTGCAAAAAGAAATACCTCTTAGGATACAGACTACAACCTCTAGTTCAGCGCGGGCCAACAGAAACCTGAGTGATGAGGGAAACGTTCTGGACCTATACTGTCCAGGACAGTGGCCACTTGCCACAGGTGGTTATTCAGCACTTGAAGTGGGGCTAGCTCAAGTGCTGAAATTTTATTTCCTCTTTATTTAAATTTAAATAGCCACCTGTGGCTAGTGGTTACCATATTAGATGTGTACGGGGCATATCATATTAGATGACTGGCCATAGCTTTCTTTTACTTCTTTGTTTCTCCTGAAGACTAAAAATGAATGGTGTTGCTCAGAAAAACATTTTCCGACATAAAGGCAATGTTTAGGACCTTACCTCAAAGCAATTCATGAAAACAGAGAAATCTCGCTTCCCATTACTTACTGGAGACCGGATGCACCAGTGTTAAAAGGACTGAATAGGTCCAAGTTTAGCTCATAAAGGCTTTCCTCATCTGTCAGTGCCAGGTGACTGGTGGTGACTGCATGGAAATAGACTACACAAGAAAGGCTGCATGATTAATTAACAATGGCTGCCATCCAAAAGCACGAAAGAAGAAAGGCACAGCTCAGGGGCTGTATTTTGCTGGTACTAAGAGAAACCTTAGGTAAAAAACTGGAGTGAAGCTCTCCTTAGAACTTCTTCTTAATGTGGCATTACCTTTACGTCCCATGTGTGATGTTGTTTCTACTAAACGTTTCAGAATAGTAGATTATAAGTTTTGTGGCAAATGGCCTTGCGAGAGCAGCTCCGGATGAAAACAAGGGAAAGACAAGAATTTAGCATGTGAACTGGGTGTGTTTTGGGGGGGTTGAGAGAGGGATGTTTGAAAGGGAGGACATTTTGGAGGATAGCATATTATGTTTATCTCAGAGATCAGTCATGTAGCTAGCTAACATAGACACATGGATGATGCTTTGGGGAAGAGGAAAGCGATAGCAGATACGGAAAGAGGGATATCTGTATGTGAGCATTCACATATGGACACACACATATACACATTTATCTCTCTCCCTCTCCCTCTCCTTCTCCCCTCCTCCCTCCCTCCCTCCCTCCCTCCCTCCCTCCCTCCCTCCCTCCCTCCCTCCCTCCATCTCTCTCTTTATTGGAGGACTCTGAGGTGTAAAGAAACAGAGTCTCCCCACTAACACAGAGAAACTTCAGGGATTCTCTGGCAGCAGGAGGGGATATTGGCTGAATCGATCAAGACCATGACCTGAGCAATGCTTTGTGGGACACATTATTAGATGATGAAGAAATTTTTTTTTAATTAAAGATTATTGGGGTAACAATTGTTAGTAAAGTTACATAGATTTCAGGTGTACAATTCTGTATTACATCATCTATAAATCCCGTTGTGTGTTCACCACCCAGTCAGTTCTCCTTCCATCACCATATATTTGATCCCCTTTATCCTCATCTCCCACCCTCCCTCCCCCTTTAGAAATTTGACAGATGCCAGGTATATAGCAGCTGAGAGTTCTGTGGATTTCAAATCCTCACTGAATGTGAGGAGAATCTGAGGGAAGGAAAACCTGCAGGCCCCAGTGTGAGCAGAGACAGACCAGAGAAACAAGTGTCATGTGAAAATAACAACAGGAACAGCGACACCGACTATAGCAACTGTTTTTGGCTACGTATGTGCCCAGCACTGTGCTCAAGGCTTCCAGTGACATTATTGCATTTCATCCTTTCCATGGTTGTGACAGGTAACTCGACATTATTTCAGTTTTGCAGATGAGAAAACTAAGATTCAGAAAATCTAAGTAAATTGCTAAATCACGTAATCAAAAAATGGAGGAGGCAGGTTTTTTTTTAACTCCAAAGTTCAAGATTTCCTCTGTAATGTTTTTCTGCCTCCTGTTGCACACATTAAGATCTAAGTTCCTTAATGCTGTCAGTCCCAGAGTGTTATATCTCATTCATTCACTCATTCATTCATTCATAAAATATTTATTGAACACTTCAAGTATGTGCTGGAAGCCGTTCTGGGTACTGGGAGATACAAAGATGAAAAGACAGGGTCCCTACTTTCAAGGAGCTCACAGGCAAATGAGAAAACACATAAGTAAAAATTTACAATCGATTAATTTTGCCTGTTATGCCTTCTGCCATATTTCCATTAAAATAGCCATGGAGAAACTCAGAAACTGACAATAGCACTAGAAAGGTCGAAACACCCAGGTGGAGTTTCCTCTGGATGTTTTGTAGTAGGTATTGGTGCGCTACAGAACTATTGTTCTATTTATTGTATGTGGTACTAACAGACATTCTAAAGGAAGTGGTAGGTTTTACAACATAAAGGAGGTTTCTTTACAGCGAGAAGTTTCAGTCATTACTATAGGAATGTGTTCTCTGAACCTCCAAAGAGGAGCTATGGTGCATAACGTTTTCCAAACTTATTTAATCACAAAAAAAGTTTCTTCCGAGGACACACTAGAAGATAAATGATTACCAAATACAATACAATACAATACAATAAGAACTTTGGAAAAAATGGTAGAGGTTAAAGGACAACAAGCAGAGGTATATTGTATTGGGGGACATTTTGTTTCCCATGAAAACTTTTCACCAACAATTCATGGCTCTTGCATCACAATACATGGCACTGTCTGTGAGAGAGTTTTAGCCGGTAAACAAATAACTGTATTGGAACACCCTCCCTACTCACCTGATCTGGCCCTCAATGGCTTCCTTCTTTACCCGAAGATAAAGGAAATATTGAAAGGAAGACATTTTGATCACATTCAGGACATCAAGGGTAAAATGACGACAGCTCTGATGGCCATTCCAGAAAGAGTTCCAAAATTGCTTTGAAGGGTGGACTAGGCGCTGGTGTCGGTGCATAGCTTCCCAAGGGGAGTATTTCGAAGGTGACCATAGTGATATTCAGCAATGAGGTAGGCAGCACTTTTTCTAGAATGAGTTCACGAACTTAATTGTCAAACCTTCCCTAAGTTCCTTGGGCCCTTGCCTCAACCATCTGAAGAAAGTACTAAGACATTCCCCATGTATAGAGTGTAAAGTCTCAGACAATTTGGGCAATTTCCCCAGAGTCCCACAGCAAATGAGCACTTGAGCTGGGCAACCAACATAGGTATTCTGACTTTTGGTGATTAATCACCATGTTATCCAGCATTTATTGAGAATTTCAAGGAATCTAGGGATATTTGACATATTTTGACATATTTTCACCTGCCTCATCAGGAAAGTGAGAAAGTCAGAAATAGGGTTGATTTTTTCGTATCTGCAGATGGAATGAAAAAGGTCTTCAGGTCTTGTGAAAGTTCATCTCTAAGTGACATCCCAGTGGTAGGGAAATTTGCTCATTCTGGTAGGTTTCAATAGCAAGGAAGCCATTTATGGGAAGAGGAAAATTAATTTGGTATCATAACAATTAAAGATTAGTAGAAAAAGTTCTATGGTCTATCTAAGATAGTTCTTTAAAAAAAACAACAACAACACAGACACAACATTTAAAGCTTATTATACTCAAGTTAAAATAAAGTGTGATTTTTTAAAGGTAAATAATAAAATGGCTAACTAGCCTGAACTACAAGCTGTCTCCCCTAGAATTAACCGTGGAATCTACAGAAACAAGAGGCAGGTATGAATCAGAGGGATTAACAAACAAATAAACAAAAAATTTGTGAGAAACTCCAAAGGGGGGGTGAAAAGTGGAGAAAAAGTTGTGTTTTTCCTGCTTTACCCCCAAGTTAGTATGTGACATGCACTGTAAAAGAAGGGCAATTAGCCAATAAACATTTGTCGATTTGAAGCAAAATTACTGAAATAGATGCACCAATAATTTAAAATGAGTAATAATACTAATAATAATACAAATATACTTAAAAATAAAGATATGATCAATAAGAAATAAGAAGAATTATGAGAAGACACAAGTGGGGTTTTAGAGGATAAAAGAAAATAAAAACATGAATAAAACAAGCGAGGGTTTTTGAGGAGGAGAAGGAGGAAGAGAACCCAGAGAAGGAGACTGATATCTCTGGGTCCATTACCAACCCATGGACCTTCCCTGGAGAAGCACACCCTGATTGTAGGTTTATCTATTTTAACCAAGAACGAACTATTTTAAGGTTTGTATCTGCAGATTTCACTTTTCAAAATGTCAGAGACTGTTAAAAACATTCTTTTAAAGTTGGTCTCCCAATTCTGAGTGAGAAAATTTCCAATCTCTCCTGTCTCCAAAATTCTTTTAATACTCTAGAAAAGGATGAATATTTACGTCAGGTCTTGAAGGATAGTCCATAGGTCTCAAAGCTGGCAAGAGAAAGAAGACAGCATACCGGGAAGATGGAACAGCTTGAGCAAAGGAGTGGAGGTCTGAGGGGGTGGTCACAGCGTGGAGTACACTGACTGATCTATGTGGTTAGAATGTAGGGCGTGTTAGAGAGGAGGGAACAGGACTGAGAGGAGGCTGGACTGAAGGACCTTGTATGCCTTGCAACCAGTAATAGCCAGCATCATTTACTGGACATTTTATTAGGCTTCAGTGATTTTTGCCTCACAATTTAGTTTCTTTCTCATTTAAACTCCACAGCAAAGTGATAGGCAGTTATCACTCCCATTTTACAGATGGGCAAACTGAGGCTCCCAGAACCTTTTTTCTTTGCTTGTTTGCTCTTTAGTTGTTTTGTTTTGTTTGTTTTTCAAAGGATCGTGCAACTGTCTGATGTCACAATCTTGTTTGTTTCCAATTGTACTGGGCAAAATACAAATGTGAACAGTTAACTCCTCTCTCTGTAATCCGTCAGTGGACTCCAGGTGCTTTCAGGATTAAGAACAAACTTCCTAGTACAACACACAGAGCCCTCCTTCCCCCACATCTCCACAAATGCTTTTCTCTCCAACCACTGCAACTGAGGTGCTATTTTTCACACATTCATGTGGCTCAGTCACAACTCTTAAGACATCTTATTGTGTTCTTGAGTTATTCATCTCGTTCCCACCCCAGTCTGGGTGATCTTGGACGTCAAGGCTGTGTCCTATTTATGTTTTTATCCCATTGCCTAGTAGGATACCTGGTTCAAAATGAGAACTCAATCAATGTTTGCTGAATGGATGAATAATAATAATCAATCAATCAATCAATCAATCAATCAATCAATCAATGAAACCATCTTTGTGTTCTTCTATGTAAAACAATCCTCCAAATACATTCAGCAGGATAATTTACTCTCTGGTCTAGATATTAACCAGAGTTTCCTTTTTCTCTGCCTGTCCTCACTCTCATCTCCCCATCATGGTTTTTCTGGTTTATCTTTATAGTAGGAGGTAGAGGTAACTGATTTATGTTTGAGAGAACACTCATTCAAGGACAACCTTGCAAACAGGCAAGAAAAGTAATTTCATTTCCTTTTCTGTTCGCATTGATGTTATTTAACTTTATATGTAAAAAAATCACTGCAAAACATATTAGATGCATATATAGGATCAAAGCCCAGGAGAAAATACACTACAATGTTAATATTAGTTTATTTCGGACTTATGGTATTATAGGTGATGTTAATTTTCTGTGTTGTTCATTTTGATATTTTCTAAATTGTAGATAATAAACATGCATGTATTACTTTTGTAACAAAAGCACAATAAGGATTATGTTTAAAGCACTAAGAAAACTCTGCAGACATGAGTTCTTGTAAAATATTGATGTTTAAATCTAAAATAAGCCTGTGTTAATTATACATATATCAGTGAATTAAGTAAGTTCCAGATCATTTAAAATGTATGTTTCCTTTTCTACAAAAATTGGTTGCCAATAAATATCAGGATTGTATTGAACATAAAAACTTTGTAATTCATGCTTTAAATCTACTTGGCTGTGACATCCTAAGGAAATTTCATCATAAAAGCAGCCCATTCAAAGGAAGAAGTGTTTCAAGGGCCCCCACGGCCCTTATTCCTTTGCCATTCAACAATAGGAGTTGCCCGTCCGTTACAGACAGGGGTCTGAAGGGGCAACATCAGGGCAGTGACTGTCCATACCAACCATTGCAAAGCCCATCTCAAGACTTGAAGCTGTGTCCGAGTGGCTGTGCCTGAAGTGTGATCTCTGTGTGTCTCCAAGCTGTGTCTTTTCCATACCTGCACTTGGCCATGCTTGCCCATACTTTCTAAGGCAAACATCCTGGAGTGACAACTCCACTGTCCACACTCACTCCAGGCCAGATTGGAACAGATGGAAGAGCGTTAGGTCTCCCAGGCATAAGCCAGGGGCAGCTGTCATTTGAGAAGCTGTTGTGGCCCTGACACCTCAGTCAGGACATGGAAAAACTGAAGGAAATGAGCAGCAGCTGGCTACTCAAGCATCGAAGCCTGGCTTCTGATACTGACAGTGAGTAACAAGGCTCTGGACACAGCCCAGGGGAGAGGGCCAATCCTAGGATGAGCTGTAGGGAAGCAGAGCTAGAGAGTCTTCCCAATAACAGCTGCAAATAAAGTCATTCTGATTTCTAGTGTCCATTAAATAAGCCTTGAGGAGACAGGAGACTCCCTCAGCCTCTGGGATGGTTAAAAATTTTCAGGATAACCAGATTTATACATCGTACATCCTGCCACCCTCTCCTTTCATTACCAACGACCAGCCCATAACTAGTCTTCACACACACACACACACACACAGGTTTGCTGTGTTCCAAAGATACCAATGTGTTGACTGCTGCATTTACTTGCTGTTTATTCATTTGTGCCAGAGAAGAAGCATAGGTGTCACCTTATCACAAACACCAAGCTCACCAGGGACCAGAGATTCCCTGTAAAGACCCAGATTTGAATGTCCTTTGGTTCCATCTAGGTCTCCGAGTTCCTTCACACCCACCATTACACCAGTACACAGATGTTGACTGAGCACTGGGAAAAAGGGGTAAAGCCTGTGCCCTCATGGACTGTAAGAGCACCTGGCTTGATGGCTGGCATGGAGGCAATGTTCAACACACATTTATTGACTTGGTCAATAAGTTAACTTTGACCTTCAGTGTACTGTTCAGTGCATTATCTATTTTCTTCAGTGAAGGGGTTGGTCAGCATGAGCAGGAAGGCAACCTTGACATTATTCCAGGCCAACTTCAATTTTCCATCCTCCCACCCCTCTCTCCCTTCTCCATATACACTTAGCATACTGGCTCTCACCCTAATAGACCATATCCCCTCCTGTATTGTAATTATCTGTTCATCAAGCTGTCTCCCCCGCTCTCAGGTGAGCCTCATGAGAGACTATGAATGCTCCCGACTATGGACCCAACACCTTACCAGTGGTTGGCATGTAGTAGACACTCAAGAAAGATTTGTTCAGTAGGTGAATGAATGACAAATGGGGCCCAAAGATGCTTCTGAGTTACACAGTCTGGGCCAGTTCTAGCCAAACCCGAGTCAGTAACGTTTTCCTGGCAACCTCTCCCCAATAGTTAATAGCACTCCTTCCTTCTCTTTCTGCCTAATAGTAATAATAACCAGAATGGCTAAATGGCCCTTAATGTGTGCCAGGAATTGTTCTAAGTACTTTATTTGAATTAAGTTCTTTAATTCTAACAGCAAACCTGCGAACTATGTATTATTAGTAGTAGTAGTATTAGTATTACCCTAATTAGAGATAATGCGACTGAAGCTCAACCAGTTAATGTAATTTAGCCAAAGTCACATGGATACTAAGTATCAGGGTCTAACATCAGAGCTTGTTCTTAACCACTGGCGTCCCTTCTGTGGCCCCACCCACTCTACCGAGTATCACCTCTCTCCTTCCATTCCATCTATGGCATTCCTATTGAAACCATGGCTGTGAAGTTAGGACAAGGATGGTACTAATACAGGCCCCAGTGGTTTCTGGGTAACTCCTACCACACACAACCCTGGGCCTAATTTAAGGGAAAAACAACTAAAGGATGGGTACGCACCTTCCAAAAGTTTGCCAACCCCTCCTGGTTTTGTGATCTCTGTCCTGGAGACATCCTCCAGGTTGCCAACCCGCTCATAATAATCTGTTTTGAACTTCCCTTTTGCTGGAAAATAAATAGGAGATCTGAGTGATTCGTTATCATGAGATGGAAGAATTAAATTCTAAGCATGAAGATGCTTTAACCAGAGACCTAGAATGACCTCATCCAAGGCCTGCAAGGGAAAACCTGTCAGGCAGGTGGAGATTTCAGCTTTGTGCTCCCTATCTCATTTCTATCCCCCTCCATGTCTTCACATCTCCTCCATTAGGCAGAGCCTTTGGCCTCCCAGAGCCCCCTCACAATACCCAGTACCACCTGCACTGACTTGCGCCTTTGGCAAAGCTCCAAACACTGTTCTGCACATTCTCCCTTATCAAAATTCACCTGTTCTGTGACCCATTCTCTCCTGCCTAACTATCTTGTTAAAAAGCTCTCCAACTAATTAGCCATTCTGTCAAAAGTGTGTACTCCTACTCCTTACAGGTTTCTCTTTTTCTTTTTTAAAAAAATCTTTAATGGAAGACTCCTGGAGATGCAAAGCCTTAGTGCTAGCGAATGAATCTGCGTTAACAGCATTGGCTGCCTGACAAGCTCCCGAGACCGGAGGGACCCTTTCTACAGGACGAACTATTCTAGTGTATCTTAATGAGCAATCACTTGAGCACCGTCTATAACATGGACAAGCAGGGCAGGTCCTTTTGGCTTCAAGTGCTACTGCAAATGTCCTGTGGAGAGTTTGCAAGTTACATGCACCACCTTGGAGGCTCTTGCTAGTCAGTGACTGACTCCACTTGACTCAAAATACAGTCGTGTTAACATATTAACACTTTTCAATGGGTGTTAACAACAAGGAACGGAAGGGACCTCAGCTTTCTCGTTCAGATGGACCTCATCTTGAAATCTAGCCTGCAGTAGTCAGGGTCCCGACAGGAAACAAACGGCACATCCAAATTAGGGGCTTCAAGGACAGCACAGCAAAGGCACAAGAGAATGAGCTAGAGCCCAGAGGGACAGACTTATATAGTAAAACCTGTCTTGAGAAGAGTAGGGACACAGCCAGCCCAGAGTGACCTTGCAGGGAAGGAGCCAAGGGAATACCTATCTGGACCTCATCCTTTATTCTGAACTCTTACTGGGGCTCCCCCCACCAAAAAAAAAAAAAAAAAGAATTGGAATCTAAAGGACTTATATATGGTCACGGCTATTTATGGGGCAGTTGTAGTAATTGGAGACATAAAGACATCTCACTGCACAACTTTCAGTGGTACAGTTTTCAAAGACTGCAGTACGAATGGTGCTCCCTGCAGTCATGCGATATGACAGCCCTTTTAAACACTTAGCATAGTGACAGGCAGATAGTAAGTACTCAGTGAATATTAACTCCTTTTCCTCTTCCAACTGTGCCAGACGAAACTGAAAGGTGCCAATTATATGTACGTCTCCTTGCGTCTTCACAAATAGGAACCTAAAGAACACAGCTGCCACCCTTCAGGTCACCTCTTTGCCTTAGGTAGTGAAGAACTTGCTGAATGGTGGGTAGCTCTCTATCCTGACGCCTGTAATCATAGAATTTTTCAGAAACAGGTGCTTTCAAACTTCCTGCTTCCCATCTTGTGCCTTTGCCTCTCTCACAAGGTGGGGTGAGGCAGATGAACTGTTGTGAGGTGAGAAAGAATGAGCTCACACACAGGAAACTAAGGGTGTTGATTAGAAATATTTCCAATCAACGCACAGGCCAATACTTCATACAGGAAATATCGCTGCCTGATATTTTAGCAAAGGCAACTTACACTTACTCATTCCTCATAAAGTTCAGGGCATTTTTAATCATGGTAGGAAGTACAGCCAACAAAACTTGCTCTAGCAATTAGACTGGTAGAATCTTTTACGACACACTCCTGAAACGCAACCACCACTAAACAAAATCCTCAGCATAGGAGTCGTGAAAAATGTGTCAGGAAAGTAAATGAAAATCATGTCAGTGAAGGATAAATTGGCGGACCCATTTCATTAAAAGGTCAGGGGAAAACTGAAGTCTCATCAAGTAGAATACTAACCTTATCTTGACCAACAACACTCTTTTGCAAAGGGAACCATATTCATCAAACAGTAAACTCTATCCCTAATTACCTCAATGTTGAGCATCGTACCGGTGAATGTGGCAACCATGTTTATAGGGCTTGTACCAGTGCTTCTGGTTTATATGACTTCTGAGGTCCCCTTCAACCCTGAGAGATGAAGAACTTGAGTATTTCTCTCTAATCACAGAGACTATGACCCCATCTCCATTTTATCCCCACCTTCATTTTGCTCTAATCTTTTTACAACTCGGAAAAAAATTCCAAGAAAATCAATCTAAAGTCAGCATGCACATATTTTTGTTACTCAGATAAATACCAGGGGTAGTGGACAACAAGGGTCACACAACTGAGTGACCTTAGAAAAATTACTTTAATTCTCTGCTCTTTAAATTTTTTACCTGTGCAATAGAGGTTTAGATTAGAGCTGTAAAGTGCTTCCCTATTCTGACATTCTATGAATTAGGAGAGAGGAAACATTCCTCTTAATTCTTACATCTCAAAATTCATTGCCTTTCAAAAATGCTACTCCTCTTTTTCTACTTCTACTTTGGCACCATGATACCAGTGGGCACCAATCAGATATGGCTGCAGCTACCACAGTGAAAAGGCAACGTTCCCAGTGTACATGGTAGTCAAAGGAAGGTTCACAAGACTTCCTGAATGACGGGGCTGTGAATATCAGAGAGATCTCACATGTCACTTAATGGGTTTGGAGGGAAGGACAGGAGGTCTCAGAACCTAAGGTTAATAGTTTAAATGGAAGTATACACATGCTGACAGTTTGAAAGGTCTCATTACCATAAAATCAGCTGTCTCAGTTACAAGGTCAAAGTATAGAACCCTGAAACGAAACATGGTTATCTGATATATGACAGATTAGGCCACTAAATACCTCGGTCTCAAAGCAAGGCTTAGCCTAGATCCAGTAAACAAATATCTATTGAACTCCTGCTTTGTGCCATGTTCTGTGAGAAATGATGGTGATTAAGAACAAGATTGATCTGGACCCCACTCTCATGGAAGAGACAGAAATTAAATAAAGAAGTATACAAATACATACCTACACAACTGGAAAAGGGCCATGAAGAAAGGGTAAATCGTCGGCTGAGATAATATAAAAGGGGTACCTTTTGGCATTGGAGAAGGATTTTCTGAGAAAGGGACATTTAAGTTGAACCTGGAGTGGGGAAGACCAAAATCTGTCACATAAAGAGCTGATGAAAGAACATTCCATATATGCAAAGTCTCCAATCTTGCCTGTATATAATTCGGTCAATGTGGCTGAGGTGCTGAGACTAGGAGGAAAATGAGGATTGAGAGACAAAGTTCAAATCACACTTGGTAGACCATATTGAAATTTTTTTATTTTAAATGTAGTGGTGAGTGACATGACACATGTAAGTTCATAAAGGATCACTCTGGAGCAGTGTTAAGAGTGGAGTGGGGAAGACCAAAAATGGAAGTGAGGAAAACAGTTCGGTAGCCATTACAGCCATGAAGTCAGAAGAAGTTGAAAGCTTGGACTGAAGCAGTGGCAAACAAAGAGAGAAGTGGGCAGATTTGAGAAGGATCTTGGGAGAAAAACGGGCCATTCTTGTGCTAGGTGGGATATGTGAACAGAAGATGAGGAAGATGACAAAATGATATTGCCTATATTCATGACATGACCAAATGAGTAGAGAGACGCTAGGAAAGGAAGAAATATAGGGACCAGAGGTGGAAGGAAATCAAGAGTTCTGTTTTGATAGACCTGTTAAATGTTACTGTGAAGTAAATGCAGATAAGAACTTAAAAGGGACCATCTGGATTTTGGAAGAACATTGCTGACTTGAACAAGATTGGTTTCGGTAGAGTCACAGGTGTAGAATATAGATTGGGCTGAATCAAAAAGTGAATGGGAAGTAAGGAAGGGGACCCAGCACATGTACAAAGGTTTTTCCAAGAAGTTTGCTGTACAATGTCATAGTGAGATGTAATATCAAGGGAAAGTATTGTAAAGCTAAAGTTTACCACGACATGGATGCAGGCTGCTATGAAGGATCCAGTTAGAGAACAGAGATTAAAGTTGTGGAGCTCGAGGGAATACCTCGCAAAGTAAGGCATGGGGCCTGGAGAATCTGTGTAGGCCCTGGCTGCTGACTAGGAGAGGGATATTTCTTCCATTGAGCAAGAAGGTAGGAAATGCAGGTAAGGCTGTGGATATGGTGGTGGAAAGGAGGAACGTTCCCACTTGATGGCTTCTATTTCTTCTGTGAACAGAAAGATGTCATTTGATAAAGGTTGAGGGGATGAGTTTAGAGATTTAAAGAGAATGAAGGAGACGTAAAATACATTTGGTGATGAAGGAAAAACTCCATAAGGAAATTTAAATAAGATATTTTGGCATTGTTGAGGGTCCAATTGGACACTGATGCTGATAAATCGAGAATGATACCATCCTTTCCCAATGTGTGATTTTCTCCACAGACCTTGAGCTACGTAGCTCTTTGGATTAGGGCACAGAGTTTGATTCCGTTGGGCTGAGATCAGGCAGTTACAATGATGGAAAGAAAGTTAAGGAAATTGAGGAAAAGTTGAGGAAATCTCTGCAAGAGAGAGATTAACATGAAGGCCGGTGGAATATAATCTGGATAGGATAGAAATGAAATCGGCAGTGGCTGATAGAGAATCTGGACATCTCAACGAGGTTTCAGAATCATTGTATAGAGACAATTGAGCAAGTGAGCTGGAAAGTGGGATGGTTGAATTAGCAATATGGAATGTTGGGCACTTTGTATTTTGAAGAACGTCATCAGCATGAAAGAGGGTAAATGGAGTAGAGGAGAGCAAAAGATCATAGGGGATAGGAAGGAAGAAAAATGAGAGGTCTGAGTCCTTTGAGGGATGTTTAAGTAGATATCAAATTTTCTAGAATGATAGCTGAAGGTAGGGAACTGTGGAAGGCTGAGTCAGGTGTGAAATGGTGTGACGTGTGACCAGGAGGTAAGGGGAGAAGATAGCCTGGATTGATAATATGGCTTTGAAAAATGTTCTCTGCTAGAGAAGGCTACAGGGAAAGGGGTATCTTAGAGGTTCAACCAGATGTCAATCTAGGCTAAATGGAGAATGGGATGTTTACATTAGAAGCAAAAGATTTAGGGAAGCTCACTGTTTGGAGAATTCTAGGAAACACCCACTGGACGTGGGTTTTTGGAGAGAGAAAACAGTGTTTGGGGTCTGTAAAGAGTATGGATGCATTGGTGGAGGAGTATGAATTTCCCTTTATACAGTAAGAAAACCCAGGAATGATTTAAGACTGGGACAGACAGTGTACAATCCCGTATTACGGGCCTCCGACTTTGTTTTGCTTTGTTTTGGCAGAAACAGTGTTCAGGATATGATAAGATATATGATACGATATAATATGATAATGGCCACATAAGTCAGCACTTTTCTCCTCATGAAAATCATATAAAATAAAGAAAACTTTCAAACTCCATATTTAGTGAGATCAGGAGGCAGATTTAATCCACAGAGCCTCAAAACATGTAAAAGGTCTGCTAAAAGCATCTGAGTGGCAGCAGAAGCTGTCTGGGAGGGGGGAAAAATGACATATAAAAACTCAGAAAAAAGAAGGAAAAACAACAATATATGAAGAAATGAGCTGGCAGAAACTAGGAAACAAGCAGAAGGAAAAAAAATCACAGACATAAAGATGAAATTTAAAAGGCCACTAGAAGAGTAGACAGCACAGATAGCACAGTACGGGACATAGAGACTAGAAGTGAGAAAAGAAAAAAACAGGAGAAAAGGGCACATAAATGAGTTAGGGATTAGAAAGAATGAAAAATATGATAAAAGCAAAGAAGATTCAACCTATGAATAATCAGAGTTCCAAAGAATAAAACTAAATAAAAGCTAAACAATGAAACAATAATTAATTAAAACATAATCAGGAAAGGGCGGCTGGATGGCTCAGTTGGTTAGAGCGCGAGCTCTCAACAAGGTTGCTGGTTCAATTCCCGCATGGGATGGTGGGTTGCGCCCCCTGCAACTAAGATTGAAAAATGGTGACTGGACTTGGAGCTGAGCTGTGCCCTCCACAACTAGATTGAAGGACAACGACTTGGAGCTGATGGGCCCTGGAGAAACACACTGGTCCCCAATATTCCCCAACAAAATTTATTACACACACACACACACACACACACACACACACAACATAATCTGGAAAATTACCTGAAAGAAAAGCTTTGAATATAAATATATATAAAAAGAGTATTACATGCACCAGGAAATTGACGTAAAAATACTGACACATATCCCAGTATGTTTACACACATTAAATAATTTTTTGGTCAACCATGCAAAAATATGGAGGAAAATCACATTGGCATAAGATTTCTCTACAGAGAAATTCTACATCAGAAGACAATGTAGCAACACTTACAAGGTTTTCAAAGAATAAAATTATGAGTCAAGGATTTTAAATACAGCCAAACTGCCCTTCAGGTATAAAGGCAACTGATTAACATTTTTAAACTTACAGGTTTTAAGACTATATTGTACTTATGAGGCTTTTATGTTATAATACAAGAGACTCACTTCAGCTTTAATGACACTTACAGATTGGAAGTGAAGAGATGGAAAAAAGTATTCCATGTAAATAAAAACCAAAAGAAAGCCAGGGCGGCTATATGTCTATCAAACAAAATATACTTTAGGCTAAAAACTGTAATAAGAAACAAGGCTATTATAAAATAATAGGGAGACCAATTCATCAAGAGGATCTAATGATTCTAAGTATTTATGCATCCAACACAAGAGCACTTAAATAGCTAGAGCAAATATTAAAAAATCTTAAGAGAAAAAGAGACAGCAATACTATAGTAGTGGGGGACTTCAATACCTTACTTTCAACAATAGATAGATTGCCCAGACAGAAAACCGATAAACATTGGACGTAAACTACATGTTCTATCAGGTGAACGTAACAGACATTTATACAATATTCCATTCAACAATGGAAGAATACACATTCTTCTCAAGTGTACATGAAGCATTTTCAAGGACAGATCATATGTTAGACCACGAAACAAGTCTTAACAATATTAAGAAGGTTGAAATTATATCAAGCATATTTTCAGACCACAATGGTATGAAACTAAGAATTCAATTGCAAGAGGAAACTGGAAAATTCACAAACATGTGGAAATTACACAACATGCTCCTGAACAAGCAAAAGGTCAAAGGACAAATCAAAAGGAAAATAAGAGTATCTTGAGACAATAAAAATGGAAATGCAATGTACTAAAACTAATAGCATGCAACAAAAGCACTTCTATGAGGGAAGTTAATAGCAATAACAGTGTACATTAAGAAAAAAGAAAAATCTCTAATAAACAACCTAACTTTATACCTCAAGTAACTAGAGAAAATGAAAATAAATGAAATAAAGATTATAAAGACAATAGAGAAGATCAATGAAACTACAAGGCAGTTTTTTGAAAGGATAAACAAAATTGACAAATCTTTAGCTAGACTAAGTAGAAAATCCATCAATACACCACGTCAACAAAATGAAGGACATAAATTGTATGATCATATCAGTGGATGCAGAAAAAACATTTGACAATATTCAATATCCTTTCACGATAAAAACTCTAAACAAATTGGGTATAGAAGGAACACAATAAATGCCTCAACATAATAAAGGCTACATATGAGAAGCTCACAGCTATCATCACACTATACAGTGAAAAGATGAATGTTTCTTCCCCTAAAATCAGGAACAAGACAAGGATGCCCACGCTCATCACTTCTACATAGTACTGGAATTCCTAGACAGAGCAATTAGTCAAGAAAAACAAAAGGCATCCAAATCAGAAGTGAACAAGTAAATTATTTGTTTGCAGATGACATGATCTAATTTGTAGAAAACCTAAACACTCCACCAAAAACTGTTAAGAACTAATAAACAAATTCAGGAAAGTTGAAGGACACAAAATCAATATACAAAAATCAGTTGTGTTTCTACACAGTAGAAACAGTTGTGTTTCAACAGTAACAAAGAACTGTTGGAAGGATAAATTAAGAAAACAGTCCCTCTACAATAGCATGAAAATAAAATACTTAGGAATAAATTTAACCAAGGAGGCGAAAGACCTATATGCTGAAAACTATAAGACATTGATGAAAGAAATTGAAGAAGACACAAATAAAAGGAAAGATATTAAGTGTGCATGGAAAGGAAAAACTAATATTGTTAAAATGCCAATACTACTGATTGCATTCTACAGATTCAATGCAAACTAACAAAATTCCAATGACATTTTCACAGAAATAGGAAAACCAATACTAAAATTAGCATGGAACTACAAAATACCCCAGATAACCAAAGCAATCTTGAGAAAGAAGAGCAAAACTGAAAGCATCACACTTCCTGATTTCAAACTATACTGCAAAGCTAAAATAATCAAATAGTATGGTAAAAGACAGACACATAGATCAATGAAACAGAAGAGCCTAGACATAAACCCATGCACATATACCTAATTAATTTTTGATAAAGGTGCCAAGAATATACAATGAAATAAGAATAGGCTCTTCAATTAATGGTGTTGAAAAAAACTGAATATCAAAAAATAATAAAAGTGGATGACTATCTTGCAACAAAAACAAAAATCAACTTAAAATGGATTAATCATGTGATGACGTCATAAAAATGGTGGACTGATGTGAGCCTCTTGAAATCTCCCCTGGAATTTACAACAAATTGAACAACTGTAACTCCACAAAGGACTCCCTGCGCAGCAGACAGGCAAGACGAACAGGAGCACTACTGAAATCATCTAAAGGTGGGCAAATTGTGCAAGCAGGGGAGGAGGAACGGGAGGACGCAGACCTAGCTTGGTGCTCCAAGCTTGCTGCATTCCCGAACTACCGCAGCTGCAGGAGAGGGAAGAACTCGGACTGCTAGGGCTCCACTTACGGCCCACAGGGCTGAGGGGAAAGCATATAACATGGATGAACCCAACGCTCATGGCAGAGACTTCAGAGCAAAGACTGAGGGAAGAAGGCTGAAAACAGTGCTTTAAGCCCTCACTGCTGAGCAGAGAACAGAAACCTTAGGCACTAAAACTAGCCGCCCCCTCCCTACCCTCCCAGAGCTCACCCCACCCCCACCTGCCCAGTGCTAGAAGTGGAACAGTAGCAGTGTCAGATCAAAAAAACAGAATATTTGCAGTTACTCACAGCCCAACTAGTTCGGCAAAGGGGAGGGAGCCGTGGAAACAGGACTGGCTGTGGTGGTGGTCACAGCCATTGCTCTGGGCCCAACCCACCCCTGTCCCCACCTAGAGGGGCAGATCCCTGCAGGAGTAAACAGAGCTGCTGAAACACACAGGCTCTGAAACTGGTGCAGGAAGAGCTTTGGAACTTCAGAAGCTCCCCCCCCCCAAGGAGGTGACACCCCAATGACCCAGGTGAACTGTTCACAGATAAGCCCACCTTCCAGGGAATCCCCACATTGTGTAAGAAGCCAGAATAGTGCAGAGAAAATATAACACTACAACATGAGAGAGAATAAAAGGCTGCAGTCAGAGAGAAAATAAAACATTCTACCAACACCTAATGGAAAACAAAAGAAAGACTTCTTTCTATCAACCTGTTGCAGAACCCACTCCTGTAGATGTCTAGGAAGAGAAATAATAAATCATTAATAGCCATGAATAACCAAGGTAACAAGATAACTCAGAAAGAAAAAGTCTCCAGAAAATGAACTTAAAGACATGGAAATATGTGACTGCAAGATTGCAGTCTTAAAAAACTCAACGAGATGCAAGAAAACACAGACAGGCAGTTCCATGAACTCAGAAACACAATCAAAGAACAACATGAACATTTTAACAAAGATATTGAAATTTTAAAACAGAACCAAATAGAATTTCTGGAGATTAAGAACTCAATAAAAGAAATGGAGAATGAAATAGCCAGCTTAGGTAGTAGAGTTGACAGAAATCTGGAAATGACATGGATGGAAGAAGAAAGACACATGAGACTTAAAAGAAATGAAAGAACTCTATAAAAACTTTCTGACTCCATCAGAAAGAGCAATATAAAAATAATGGGCATACCAGAAGGAGAGCAAAGAGAGAAGGGAACAGAGAGTATATTCAAACAAATAGTCGATGAGAACTTCCCAAACTTGTGGAAAGAACTGGATCCTCAAATCCAAGAAGCAAATACAACACCTAATTACCTCAACCCAAACAGACCTTCTTGCAAAGCACATTGTATTGAAGCTGTCAAAAAGTAACGACAAAGAAAGAATCCTCAAGGCAGCCAGGGAAAAGAAGACAGTAACCTACAAAGGAAAGCCCATTAGATTATCGTCAGATTTTTCAGCAGAAACTCTACAAGCCGGGAGGGAGTGGAATCAAATATTCAAACTATTGAAAAAGAGAAATTATGAGCCAAGAATAATATATCCAGCAAAGATACCATTTAGATATGAAGGAGGAATAAAGACCTTTCCAGACATACAGAAGCTGAGGGAATTCATTAACACACAACCAGCACTACAAGAAATACTGAAGGAGGCTATTTGACCAACATAAATAGGAATAATTTGTGACAACCATAAAAGGGTGGAGAGTAAAGGTCTGAACCGGAATATGGGAATGGAGAAAGTAAGCATGCTGAAGAAAATGGAATACTCTAAATATCAAACTTTCTTTTACATAAACCTAATGGTAACCACCACCACCCCCAAAAAAAGAAATCCAGAACTGAAATATGTAATGTAATAAAAGAAGAAACAAAGGGGAAAATCATAGAATACCACCACACAGAAATTAATAGAAAAACAAACAATCGAGACACAGTCTTACCAGAAAACCAAAGATAGAATGATAGGAAATCCTCACATATCAATAATCACCCTAAATGTAAATGGACTGAACTCACCAATAAAAAGGCACAGAGTAGCAGATTGGATAAAAAAACTAAACCCAACCATATGCTGCCTCCAAGAGACACATCTCAGCTACAAGGACAAACATAGACTCAAAGTGAAAGGGTGGAAATTGACACTCCAAGCAAATGGTATCCAGAGAAAATCAGGTGTAGCCATACTGATATCAGATGAAACAGACTTCAGGATAAAATAACAAGAGACAAAGATGGACATTTCATAATGATAAAGGGGACTGTACAACAAAAAGACATAACAGTCATCAATATTTATGCCCCCAATCAGGGAGCACCAAAATATACCAAGCAACTACTAACAGAACTAAAGGAAGAAATTGACCAAAACATAATTATATCAAATTGACCAAAACATAAATACATCATTGACAGCTATGGATAGATCATCCAAACAGAAAATAAAGAAAGAAATAGCAGCCCTAAATGATACATTAGACGAAATGGACATAATTAACCTTTATAGAGCACTTCATCCTAGAACATCAGACTATACATTTTTTTCTAGCGTACATGGAACATTCTCAAGGATAGACCATATATTGGGACATAAAATCAGCCTCAGCAAATTTAAGAAGATTGAAATCATACCAAGCATATTTTCTGATCACAAGGCTTTGAAATTGGATATCAACTGCAAAAAGAAAGCAGGAAAAAACACAAATACATGGAGATTAAACAACATCCTTTTAAAGAATGACCAGGTCAAAGAAGAAATAAAAGGAGTGATCAAAAGATACATAAAAACAAATGAGAATGAAAATACACCCTACCAACATTTTTGGGATGCAGCAAAAGCAGTTTTAAGAGGGAAATTTATATCATTACAGGCCTATCTCAAGAAAAAAAAGAAAAATCCCAGAAAAAAAACCTCATGTTACACCTTAAAAAACTAGAAAAGGAAGAACAAATGAAACCCAAGTTCAGCAGAAGAAAGGAAATAATAAAAATCAGAGCAGAACTAAATGAAAAAGAGAACAAAAAGACAATAGAAAAAATGAATGTGACAAAGAGCTGGTTCTTTGAAAAAATTAATAAAATTGACAAACCCTTGGCTAGTCTCACTAAGAGAAAAAGAGAAAAGACACTAATAAACAAAATCAGAAACGAAAAAGGGAAGTTATCACTGATGCCACAGAAATATAAAGTATCATCCAAGAATACTATGAAGGACAATATGCCACCAAATTCAATAACCTAGAAGAAATTGAAAAGTTCTTAGAAACACATAGGCTTTCTAAGCTGAATCATGAAGAACTGGAAAATCTAAATAGACTGATCACCAGTAAATTGAATCAGTCATCTGAAACCTTCCCAAAAGCAAAAGTCTGGGACCAGATGGCTTCACTGGTAAATTCTACCAAACCTTCAAAGAGGATCTAATACCTGTCCTACTCAAAGTCTTCTAAAAAATTGAAGAAGAGACAATGCTCCCTAACTCATTTTATGAAGCCAACATTACCCTGATACCAAAAGTTGATAAGGATAACACAAAAAAAGAAAACTATAAACCAATATCTGTGATGAATACAGATGCAAAAATCCTAAACAAAATTCTAGCAAATCGAATGCAATAATGCATTAAAAAGATTATTCATCACGAGCAAGTGGGGTTCACCCCAGGGGCACAAGGATGGCTCAACATATGCAAATCCATCAATGTGATACATCACATAAACAAAATAAAGGACAAAAATCATATGGTTATATCAATTGATGCAGAAAAAGCGTTTGACAAGATGCAACATCCATTTACGATTAAAATAATAAAATGGTATAGAAAGAAAATAACATAATAAAGGCCATATATGACAAACGCTCAATTAATATCATAATTAATGGTGAAAAACTGAACCCCTTTGCTCTATGTTCAGGAACACGACAGGGCTGTCCCCTAACACCTCTGCTTTTCAACATAGTTTTGGAAGTCCTCGCCAGAGCACTCAGGCAGGAGAAAGAAATAAAAGGCATGCAAATTTGGAATGAGGAAGTTAAAGTGTCACTCTTTGCAGATGACATGATGCTATATATAGGAAACCCTAAAGACTCCACCAAAAAGCTATTAGAAACAATCAACGAATACAGTCAAGTTGCCAGCTAAAAAAATTAACGTACAAAAGTCCACTGCATTCCTATATACTAACAATGAAATCTCAGAAAAAGAAGTGGGAAAAAGAAAAAAAAGCACAACAATTCCTTTTGCAATTGCAACAAAAAGAATAAAATACCTAGGAATAAACTTAACCAAGGATGTGAAAGACTTACATGCTGAAAACTATAAGACATTTTTAAAAGAAATTGAAGAAGACACAAAGAAATATAAGGACATTCCGTGCTCATGGATTGGAAGAATCAACATAGTTAAAATGCCTGTATTACCCAAGGCAATATACAGATTTAATGCAATCCCCATCAAAATCCCAATGGCATTTTTTAAAGAAACAGAACAAAAAATCATCAGATTTGTAAGGAATCACAAAAGACCCCGAATAGCCAAAATAATCCTAAGAAAAAAGAACAATACTGGAGGTATCACACTCCCTGACTTTAGCTTGTACTACATGGTAACAATAACCAAAACAGCATGGTATTGGCAGAAAAACAGACACACAGACCAATGGAATAGACTTGAGAACCCAGAAATAAACCCACATAAATATGGACAGATAATTTTTGACAAAGAAGCAAAAAACATACAATGGAGAAAAGACAGCCTCTTTAATAAATGGTGCTGGGAGAATTGGAAAGTCATGCACAAAAGAACGAAACTGGACTGCTATCTGTCACCATGTACCAAAATTAATTCAAAATGGATCAAAGACTTAAGCATAAGACCTGAAACAATAAACTGCATAGAAGAAAACATAGGTACTAAACTTATGGACCTTGGGTTCAATATTTTATGAATTTGACTCCAAAGGCAAGGGAAGTAAAAGCTAAAATAAATGAATGGGACTATATCAAACTTAAAAGCTTCTGCACAGCAAAAGAAACCATCGACAACATAAAGAGGCAACCAACTGAATGGGAGAAGATTTTTGCAAACAGCACCTCCGATAAGGGGCTAATATCAAAAATATACAAGGAACTCATACAACTCAACAACAAAAAAACAAACAAACCAGCTGAAAAATGGACAGAGGACATTTCTGAAGAGACATTTCTCCAAAGAGGACATACAAATGGCAAATAGACATATGAAAAAATGCTCAACATCACTAATCATCAGAGAAATGCAAATCAAAACCACAATGAGATATCACCTCACCCCAGTCAGAATGGCTATCATCAAGACAAATAGTAACAAGTGTTGGAGAGGCTGTGGAGAAAAAGGAACCCTTATACACTGTTGGTGGGAATGCAGATTGGTGCAGCCGCTATGGAAGGCATTGTGGAGGTTCCTCAAAAAATTAAGAATAGAATTACCATATGACCCAGCAATCCCTCTTCTGGGTATCTACCAAAAAAATCTGAGAACATTTATCCATAAATACATGTGTGCTCCAATGTTCATTGCGGCTTTATTTATGGTGGCCAAGACATGGAAAGAACCAAAATGTCCTTCGATAGATGAATGGATAAAGGGGTTGTGGTATATATACACAATGGAATACTATTCAGTGGTAAGAAAAGATGAAATAGTACCATTTGTGACAACATGGATGGATCTTGTGATTACAATGCTAAGGAAATAAGTCAGACAGAAACAGTAGAGAACCATATGATTTCACTGATATGTGGGATATAAAACTGAAAACCACAAAAGAACAAGACAAACAAATGAAGAAACAAAAATTCATAGACACAGACAATAGTTTAGGGGTTACCAGAGGGTAAGTGGGGAGGGGGGCGCGGGGCTCTAGAAGAGGGTAAACATGGTCTAATATATGGTGATGGAAAGAAAACGGACTCTGGGTAGTGAACACACAATGTGAGATATAGATAATGTAATACAGAATTGTATACCTGAAATCTATGTAACTTTACTAACAATTGTTATTAATTTAAAAAATGGATTAAATACTTGAACACAAGATCTAAAACCACACTCTTAAAAGAAATCATAGGGGGTAGGCTCCTTGTCATTGGTTTCACTATCTCAAAAAGATATTTGTACTCCCATGTTTGTTGCAGAATTATTCACAATAACCAAGATATTAAAGCAACCTAAGAGTGTGTTGACAGATGAATGGATTAAGAAAATGTGACGTGTGTGTGTGTGTGTGTGTGTGTGTGTATATGTGTATTATTTAGCCTTTAAAAAGAAGGAAACCCTGCCACTTGCAACAAAATGGATGAACCTGGAGGACATTATGCTAAGTGAAGTAATCTGGATAGAGAAAGGTAAATACTGTGTGATATCACTTATATGTGGAAAGAAGGAAGGGAGGGAGGGAGGGAGGGAGGGAGGGGAAGAAAAAGAAATGGACTAAGCATGTTACCTAAATTTATAATTATCAAGATAATATCAGAATAAAAACACAGATCTTCCTAATTATCAGAATATAAGAAAAAAAGGAAAAGACAACATTGTAAAAGGGTTTTTAAAACTTGATAAAGCGTAATACAGTAGTAAAATATGGACACTTACCATTTTTTTTAAAATCTCAACTCAAAAGACTGCATTAGGTTTAATAGGCAAACTCAAGGGGCATCTCACTAAAGTCAGGAATAAGAGGGATAATCACCGTCATGACTACTGTTCAGCATATTATTAAATTCAAACTACATTAAATACCTATCAAATTGCCAAAACAATAAAAGGTTGCCAATATACTATTGTCAATGCCTTGGGGAAACGGGTGTTCTCAAAAACCACTAATGCAAATTGCTACACAGCTTATACTTGGAGTCTCAGCAATACTGTTCAAAACCATAAAGGTATATACTGTTTGACCCAATCATTCCACTCCTCCACACCTATACATGAAGTTATTCATTGCAGCATTATTTGAAATAGCTAAATATTGCAAACAATCTACGAGTTCAACAATAGAGAACTGGTTAGATAGTTAATGGTATACCCAAATAACGGTCAGATCTACAATGAGGAAAAATGAAGAATTACTGATCCAAGGAAAAGCGGGCAGTGAATTCCCGGCGTGAACTGGAACAAATGTTTACAAGGAGAGATGAAGACATCAAGGTCTTTTTTCCTCACACCCAAGCGGACCCTTCTCAGAAAACTGACCAAGAGTAAGTGAATCATGCTCACTACGTTTTCCTGAATATTCTAAATAATGCATCTAGCTAATTTGTTTTTGGAGATGGTGATAAAACTGGAGAGATTGTCAGGCACTCGGAGGAGGAGGATGGGACTTAATAAAACATAAAGGAAGAGAAGAGAAAATAAAGATTTACGGAGGACCTATGAAGTTCCAAGGCACTTTTAGGCATTTTTAAAATTAATGATTTCCTTTTAATCTTCACAACACCTAGTGAGTAGTATGCTGGAGCTGGCTTGCACTGGCTCGAAGAACCAACTGTTAAATTTTCAGGAATTTTATAAAATTTAATTTGTTAAACACAGCCATTATTTAAAATTAAATTATTTTTAAAATAATGGTAATAAATACTCAAAACTCATCATTTCCCAATTATTTTACACTTTACTATTATCTACACTCTTAAGGTTATTTATATCATATATTACTTTTACTATTACATCTAATATATGTTACGATAACATTACATCTATTATTATATACAGAGTGTGCCAAAAAACGTATACACATTTTAAGAAAGGAAGACTGTATTAAAACTGTAATACTCAATATGTACTGATAACAAAAGATGAATACAAGTCACATTTGACTTTTGCAGTTACAAGAGGTGCTTAAAGTGGTTACCATCGGCGTCCAGACACTTCTGATTAAGGCAAACTACTGCTTGAGCAACAATGATCAAAGTGTCCACTTCTATACATTTTTTGGGCACCCCTGGTATATACAGTAAGGGAGGAAATACTTTATACTGTGCTTTGATGTTACCTTGGTAGCTTGAAATCAGCCATGGTGGGAATATTTATACCTCGGAAATTAGGAAATATGACAACTCAGAGCATTTTACCCCTTTCTTTTTTGAAGGCTATTTGTTAAACCTTTACCAGCACACCGCCAGTCACATTTCTATGAAACAGAGCTTATTATCCCTAATTAAAGATGAGAAAACTAAGGCCCAAAGAGAAGTTATTTTTGGAAAAAATCGTGCAGTATATCTGATGCTATTCACTGTTCTTTTAAGGCAAAATATTATAAAGGTGATTTGATGAGAGGTTGAAGAAGGTTAAAACTTCTGGTTCAGAAGGTATATATTTTAAAACCCAAGAGTAGGCCTGACACTTTCTTAGAGTCCCCTGGTCATCTTAGCACACATCAGGTGCTCAATTAAAAATTTGCCTCCTGTGGCTTACAGATGTTTTGTTGTTTACTCTTAATGTGCATAAAATGTCATAATAATACCTTGTTTGACAGGAAGAGACTTTTTGTTCTCTCATTAAATCCTAACATAAGTAAAGTTAGGTTTTAATAAGCTTTGAAAAACTGCCTAAACTCTTTAATGTTACTGGAATGCGTATTACATTAAGTATTGTTTTATTTTTACCAAACAATTCATTATGACTTGGAAAGCTTTTGATTCTTTTAAAAATTTGCTATTGGACTGGTAGAATTTTAAAAAATTGAAAAATATTTTGGAGTACATGAAATAATTCCAAGTAGTTAACAAAAATTCTACTTTTAAACTTTCCAGTATTCATGGGCCACTAGCAAGTGGGATAAGAAAGTTGTCTGTGGGGCGGGCCCGGTGGCTCAGTTGGTTAGAGCTCTATGTTCCTAACTCCAAAGGCTGCCGGTTCGATTCCCACATGGGCCAGTGGGCTCTCAACCACAAGGTTGCCAGTTCAATTCCTCAAGTCCTGCAAGGGATGGTGGGCTGCGCCCCCTGCAACTAGCAACTAGCAACGGCAACTGGACCTGGAGCTGAGCTGCGCCCTCCACAACTAAAACTGAAAGGACAACAACTTGAAGCTGAACAGCACCCTCCACAACTAAGATTGAAAGGACAACAAACTGACTTGGAAATAAATCCTGGAAGTACACACTGTTCCCCAATAAAGTCCTGTTCCCCTTCCCCAATAAAATCTTAAAAAAAAAAAAGTTGTCTGTGAATTGAACACATCAATAAATATTCACTGACTGCCTCTTATCTATAAGGCACTTATTACATTCCCTCTCCCTTAAATATGTCATTTGCATCCAAAAAAAAAAAAGAGAAAAAGGTCAAAAGCGTATTTTCTAATTATAAAAGAAAAATGTGACAAATTGTGAAAAATCTGTAAAGCTTTACAAATCAAAACCAAAATAGTCTATAAGCTTGCCACCCAAGGTTTACCACTGTTAACATTTTGGCAGGGTTCCTTTCAGAGAAAGAGAGAGATAGAGATAGAGACAGAGAGACAGAGAGACAGAGAAACACATGCCATCATTTTATTTTTGTGAGTTAAAAAGTGAGGACCACATATCTCCCCTACTTGCTATCCTCACTGGCTTGCTGTCACTGACGCCAGTAAGTCCAATAAGTCTAAATCATTCAGTATGATCTATGAAACCAATTCTCGTCCTGCTCCATTTCCTGCTACATCCTTCATTGCACTGTACACTCTAACAGTACCTCCTTAAGTCCCCTCAAATACATAATACCTTTGCAGAAGCTTTTCCTTCTGCCTGTGATATTAATCTGTTACCCACTTGATGAATCCAGTCAGCTTTTAATGTCCCCTTTGAGCAGCAACACCTGCTGGCAACCTTCCCTGATGCATTCAGATACTCCATCAGACATACCCCAAACTGTTATCCTCTCTGCTGTCGCTCTGCCACACACGGTACACAACTAAATTCTGCCATCACATTTATTACAGGGGATTGCAACTTGTTTGCATCTATGTCTACCTCTTTGCAACTCCCAATTTCTAGCACTTAGCCACGGTATTCTAGCACTTAGTCGGTATTAAAAATGATTACAGCACTGAATCCAGGGTTTAACACTGTGTTAGAAGGTTAACCAGGCACCAAACGTTAATCTCCATAGCAAAGCAGAACCTAGTTCTTTTTTTTGTTAGAAAATAATCTGTGCAGGGAAATCCCAGAGGAGACCGCTTGGTGTCATCCCTTGTGCAGTGGAAGCTGACAAGTGACTTCAGGATATGGGCAATTTGGGGTAGCGAGAGATGGGCGGCCCTGTGTGTGCCTGCGAAACATCCCGAAAAGCATCCTAAGTGAGACAAATAGCTGAGGCCACAGAGTGTCCTGTGTGTCTCCACTGACAACAGGTTGCTCCTGGCTGTCAGTGTTGCTAACAGTAATAGCAGCAGGGGAAACGTAAGGGCCAGAGCTCAACTCAGGCCCTCAGTGGCCTACCTCCCATGACTCCAAAGCCCCAGACAAGGAGCAGCTGCTATCCATCCATCTCTCTACAGATGACAAGGGAGAAAGGGAGCCATTCCCAGTCTGGCTGTGTCATCTTGGTGGGATTGTATGGTAGAAGTAGTGAGATTTCAATGAAACCAACTGACATGCCAATTTTTTTTCCCTCCTAAAATAGTGTTCATCAAAGATGACTATTTCAGTGCTGGAAATACTGTCATCCTTCCCAAAGCCCCAAATGCCAATAAGTGTCTAATGAGGAGAGAAGATGCTTGGTACTTCTCTGTGACGTGCCAAAGGAAAGTAAGACACAAGGGGATTAAGTAAAAGCTACATATGTGCACACCCCAGGGCTGGCAGATGTTTCTTTACAGACAGCTTTACAGGATGCAGGGAGTTCTCGTGCAGTCTCTACTTCCAGGCCTTGGGAATACTTAGATAAGTAGGTGCTTAAATGTAGTATGTACAGCATACAAGGTTACGCTGGGTTTCCGTCTTTCATTTGCCACTTACTAGCCATGTGGCCTTTGGGAAAAACTATGGCATTTTCTCTGAGTCACAGTTTTCTGCTATGTACAATGGGAAAAGGAATAATGGCCAATCATTTCTATTCATTCCAGATATTATGCCAGGTACTTTTACTTATGTCATCGTATGTAATCCTCCTGAAACCTGATGATGGAGATGACATTAACTCCATTTTGCAAATGAGGTTCAGAGAGATTATGAGACTCCTCCAGTATCACACTGTGATGACCATGGAGGTGTACTGGTCACATCTTCCTTCAAGAGAACCTACTGCCAGGAGGGTAGTTGGTGAACATCCTCCAGCTGCCATTCCTTCGAATCCACAGCAGCATTCATCACTGAGCCACACTCTCCCAGAGGTGCTCCCATCCAATGATTGAGAATGATTCCACAAAGGAAAAAGGAGACAGAGATGGGGTCATCCCAGCCCCAAGCAGACACCGCTGACAGGCAATCTCTGCTCTGGGGATCCTCACTGCCTGGCTGAGATTTTCCTCAGAGATGCACTGAAGTCCGAGGCTCTTCTTACCCATTCCTCCTTCCTTCTTGATCTCCCTTCATAGGCATCGGACTTGCATCCAATCTGAAAGCTCTTCCTACCTAATCTGTTCTCTTCCGCCTTTATTCTTGGCATGTCTAATTCTATCTTGGCACCTTGGAAGACCAAAAATGACACACACATAGTAAACACAATTCACTGAGTCAGGTCCTAAGAGGGTTCAATGAGAGCAGGAATGGAATAATGAGATGATGCTTGTGAAAATTCCCAGGACACTGGGAGGCCAGCAGTTCACAACCCTTGGTACACCTGAACCATTTTTGCTATGTTTTCAAAATACATAGTCGGTATCCAACTCAGATCTATTACAAGCTCCGGTGAAGGGTCATAATATTTTTAAAATAATTTACTGGAGTGAAATTCACAAAACATAAAACATTTTAAAGAAAACAATTCAGTGTCGTTTAGTCTCTTTACATTGTTAGCTGTGAGTTTTTCAAAAATGCTTTTTATCTTGTCCAGAAGGTCACATCTTTTTGTAAAGCACTGCAGAAAAACTGATGGAGGAGATCATTAAGCATCCATTAAATTGAAAATAATAAGTGGTTTGTCCTATCTGCTGATATGCTTTGGCATGGAGATGCTGAGTATAAAATGTAATGTAGGAAAAAGCAAGCAAAAAGAAACAGGCCGTTCTGAACACACTGGTGAAGACTCTGGGAGCCAGCACCACTATATGAAGAAAAAAGCACATGTTTTCACATCAGACCAACTCTGGGTTGGAATGCCAGCTCTGCTATGATTCAGGCTGTATAACATTGAGAGACACATATAATTTCTTTGCAACTGTTTTCTTGCCTGCAAAGTAGAGATAATATCACCCTGGCAGGGATTTGTTATGATTGCATGTAAAGGACTGCACTAGGTATATAAGAGTTGCTGAATAAACACTAGTTCCCTTTGCTAAGCTTATCCTGACCATATTTGCAGGGCTCAGGGCAAGAGAACAAAATGAGGCCTAATGATCAAATATCTGCTTATTTGAAAATTACAAATCAAGGTAAAGATGGTACTCCCTTTACCCTCTCGGCTTCTTAATTTAATTTTCAAAAATTATTGAGTATTAATTCATGCGCGGTACAACGTTTCACTCAGATTAAGATGCCAATCATGAAACTCCAGATAAGAATGGAGGAAAGCCAGGAATATCTACAACACTTCTTCCAATCTTCTAATTGAAATAATAACACACACCAAAAAATATGCAAAGTTCCTGTAGCACTGAAACGTAGATGTATTAGACGATAGCCAAAATCATATTTAAAGGTAAAACATCAGAGCCATTCATTTTGTAAATATTTACGCATCACCTACTACGATTTGCTAGATTCTGAGTCAGAAATAAAATAAGAATGTCTGCTATTACAATTACTATTTAATAAATTCTAGAAGTTCTCCCAAATAAGGAGGGAAGATCACATTATTATTTGCACCTTTGCATGGAAGCATTCCTTGGCCACCCCATTTAAAGTTTCAAAGCACCCCAAACTTATTTGTTATCTCCCTCCCCTGCTAGTTTTCCTCCATAGTACCTACTACCTTTTAAAATTTACTTCATATGGTTATTTATTTTGTTTATTTAATTCTTCCCATTAAAGTGCTAACACCATAAGGATTTTCCAATGTATAAATATAACACAATGCATTCATCCATTCTCCACATTAAGGATGTTAGGGTGGTACCAGTGGTGCCAAAAAAATGTACACACGTGACTTGTAGTCATCTTTTGTTAACGGTATATATTGACTATTACAATTTTAACACAGTTTTTTCCTTTCTTAAAATGTCTATACATTTTGTTGGCACACTCTGTATATACGTCATCACCATTATAAACAATAAACATGCCTACATGTGTCTTCTGCACATGTGAGAGTTTCTCTGTAGTATACACTGTCAATTCTGATTATTTGCTGTTGTTGTGTTCTGTAAAGTCCCTGGGAACACTGAATTAGCAGATACTGAACCAAAGTGCTGAAGGGAAATATAGGGTTAGGTCTCTGCCAGCCTCTGATCACAGCTTTTTTGTCAACCAATCAATAAACAACCTTGTTTTATGTATGTTTCTGTTTAAAGACACCTTGTTTAAGATATGCTGTTGATTCCTTAACATTGAACTCACAACCAAAAGCACTCTAACTCGGGCCTGAATGACCCTTACGCTTTCCTCTGTAGGCCCATCACAGCCTTCTTGAATTTAGGAACAATAGACAGCATTTCAGCACTATGCTTGAGGGCCATTCTAAACAGTGAGAACACCAACACAAAGCACAAAAATGCAGAAAACAGCGTTACATCCACCAGGACCACGAAAAGGACCCTTGTTTGCAGTACAAGAGCTAATGCAAGAAGGCAGACCGTCACCTTGTTGGACCTCAGCTAGGACTGGGCACCCCGAGTGACTCAAATTTTTTGCCACTCTGCACATGTCTGCAAGTGACTGTGAGAGCATCATGAATGTTGATTTGACGGTCACAAATAAATTTTAGCAAGTAAACAAACATGCAAATATGGAATCTGTGAGTAATGAGGATTAATGACACTTAAGTAGTATTCCTGGATATTAAGGCATAGCCATCTTCAAATTTATTAGATATTGGCAAAATGGTTGTATTATACCTATTTCCCTCCTAAGTTTCACTCCATCTAAGTGTTTCCACGTCCTTACCAACACTTGGTGGTATTACTATTTTTTATATTCAATCAATCCAAGATACATAAGATGGCAATTATGATTGGTTGTTTACCTTTGGATTTACCAGATTACTAAGCGAATAAGAACCCCTTTATATGTCCCATCATTTATGAACTGCCTACTGATGCTCTACGCCCATTTTCCTATTGTTTGCTGATTGGTTTGTCTTGGCTATCCTTGGACATTTACCTCAACACATAAATTTTAGAATAAGTTTCCCCAGTTTTATGAAAAAAGATGTTGGAAAATTTATTAGAATTGCATCAATTTTATAGATTCTTTGAGGAGAATGAACATTATTAAAAGATCTTTTAGATGTTTCAGAGATGTTTTGTGGGTTTCTCTGTAACCATACTGTACAGTTGGGAGTTAAAATTATTTCTAGGCATTGTGTAGCTTTTGTCTTATTATAGTTTATATGTTAAGGCATAACATTTTCGAATTGATTACTGTTGGTATAGGGTTCACTATTGAAAATTTACCCCTAGTTTTATTGAGATATAATTGACATAAACACTGTGTTAGTTTCAAGTATACAACCTAATAATTTGATATATGTATGTATTGCAAAATGATCACCACAATAAGTTTAATTAACATCCATCACTACACACTTATAAGTTTTTTTGTGTGTGATGAGAACTTTTAAAATCTACTCTCCTAGCCACTTGCAAATATACCATAGTGTTGTTAACTACCGTCGCCATGCTGTATTAGATACCCAGAACTTATTTATCTTATAACTAGAAGTTTGTACCTTTTGACCATCTTCACCCATTTCCTCCACCACCACCACCCCCCAAACTCCACCTCTGGCAGCCACTAATCTGTTCTGTTTCTATGAGTTTAGTTTTTTTAGTGAGATCATATAGTATTTGTCTTTCTCTGTCTGACTTATTTAACTTGGCATAAAGCTCTCAAGGTCCAGCCACATTGTCATAAGTGGCAGGATTTCCTTCTTTTTATGCCTGACAAATATTCCAAAGCAATATTCCCTAGCATTGATCCAATTCCCATGAAATTGCAAAATCCCCTGTTTAGCCAAAACATTCTTGAAAATTTGCTATAGCAGTTAGATGTATATATGTAACCATGTTGTGTAATTTCCTTTTATTCATAGTTGGTTAAGAGGTTTTCTTTTTGTTTTATTTATTTTTTATCTTAAGTGTTACATCGCACCCAATGCTTCTTCTGATGGAATTGCATATCAGTTTGATTTTTTGTTTGTTTGATTGTTTTTTGGTGTGTGTGTGTATGTGCCTCCTGTTTCTCTCAGCTGCCTCCTTCTTTTCTCTCTTGGTTGGTACTCCAGCCTGCCCCCAATCTCCCCTCTGCTTCTGGACTAGGATGAAATGCCAGGGCTTAGGATCTGGTTTATTTAGCAGCTGCCATGTTGCCACGTGTGTATTAGGTCTCTATGGGATGACACTTGATCAATGCGAAACAAGAGTTTTGAGGGAATTAGACTGATAAACTTTCCCTCCTGTTGCCCCTCTCTGAACTGCTTCACGTACTCTCCTCCTGCAAACCTCCTAAAGACATTCCCATGAGCTGAGGATTATGCCTGAATGTCTTTGTAATGTGTTTGGAAGTTGTGGCCAGCACAACAACACAATGGCTTCACATCTTTCCTTGTCTGACATCACCTACAATATTTTCCTGACTCTCACAGCTGAGACTTATACCTCTCAAAGTGTCAACATAGTAATCTGTGCCCCAGGCTCTGCTTTCCAGCAGATCCATCCTAGGGTACTCAGAATAAAATGTAGTGTATCTACTGGGACAATGTTAACATTTTTCTCTTTTAATTTCTTTCAGATATTAATATGGTGCTGTATATTGATGCATAGACTGATGTAGTTCCATCCATCATCCCCAAGATACACTCTTCTTGGATATGAGGTACTTTATTTTTATTTATTTTTTGTTATGATGTACTTTTAAAATACTGGATTTGATATGCTGGTATTTTATTTAGGAATTATTCATTAATGAGTCTAAGAGAGATTAGTCTATAATTTCAGTATTAAGGTAACACTTGTTTATAAAACGAGTTTGGTGGCTTTTTTCTTTTTGTGTTCTCTGAACCAAGCATGCATGAGACGGGGATTACCAGTTCATTGAGATTTAATGAAACTTGTGTTCAAATTTTATTGGCCTAATGTATTTCTTAGGATTGATGGGAGCATATTTTTAACTACCGAGTCTATTTCTTTAATGGATATTGGCTTACTGAGGTTTTCTGTCTCCATCAGTCAATAAAATGTTAAGTATTAAAATGGTTTGCATAAAAAATGTAGTTTTAAATTTATGGAACAGCAAAGCATGCTCATACTCTATGATTCAGTACAATTCTACTTTCATGCAGTTTTTCTACTGAAATTATCATAAATGTCCACAGAATTTATACGTAGGGAGGGAAGTTCAAAATAGCAGTTATTATAATAGCAATAATTTTGGGAAAAATATAAATATCTAAAATATTGAAATTGTTTTAAACACTATTATATGCACACAATTGAATACCATATAGCCAATAAAAGTTACATTCTTGAAGAATATTTAGAAATTAGAAGAAATTACTTCAGGTTGGCAGGTGAGAAAAGGCTATATATTTTCTTGCTACTTAATTGTGTTTGCAAACAAGAAAGAGAGAGAGAGAGACAGAGAGAGAGACAGAGAAAGAGAGAGAGAGAGAGAGAGAGAGAGAGAGAGAGAGAGAGAGAGAGGAGAGGAGGAAGAGGAAGAGGAAGAGGAAGAGGAAGAGAAGGAGGAAGGGAAGTTAACAGAATATCAGGATAGATCCTAATGTTTTAACCTTATTATTAGTCTTCATTAAAATTTTATATATTTTATCATGAACATGATGATACTTTTGTCATCAGGAAGAAAACATATTACAAAATATTTTTAAAAGTCACTCTTGTTTTCTATAGCCACTGATCTGGGAGGGGGCGTTAGCTTATCCTGCAGGTAAGGCTCTCTCTCCTAGGTCAGTGCCACGTCCTACTTACACTGAATCGGGATGCACAATAGCCCCACACTGGAACTCAGTAAGCAACTGCTCTCATCTGTAACTGCTATCACAGCATGTCCCCATTAGAGCCCTTCTCTTGTCAGAATGCATCTAGGGCATCCTCCAAAGCAACCCTTTCCAAAGCATAATAATGTCTCCATGCCTGTCAGCCTGATCCTGGGATACACATACTAGCTTCTCGAATTGACTCACGTTGATTTCAAAAAAGAAAAGTCTCCACCGTGTACAATAGCATGTCCTGCATTCCATGCACCATCAGGGGTACAGGAAGGAGACCCTTATTGTAAAATGAGCTACAGAAGAGCATGCACAGAGCCTTTGGTTATCGATATTGTTATCAAACCACTGAATAGGAAATCATTTGATCTGGGGAATGTGCAGCTGTAACAGAAAAGGCATGCATTTAAAATTTTTCAGTTCTGCTTTAAGCCTTTCGAGGCAAGCAAAACTCAAATGGACAATAAATAAGCCACCCAAGTGGCAAAGCTCTTTCTGACCTCGTGCCTTCCAACTCCCTCACTTAGGTATCCATTCACCTGGTGCTGGTTAGGGTCCTGGTCACTGCGGGAGCCATTGTGGAGGATCAAAGATGAGTTGCATGCAGCCCCCATCTTCAAGGAGCTTATTCTAGGAGACTTTTGAAATCAAGCGATTCTACTGCATCTCCTGTGCCAGAAGGTAGATGAGCCAGAGAACAGCTTAGAGATAAAGTTGAGATGCAGAAATTGCAAAGCAAGAGGGTTGGACGTTCTAGCCTATCTACAGGGATGTGGAAACTTCTAAACACCTCCCTTTGGGTTGGAGGGAGAAAGATGTGAGCTAGGGAGCGGCAATAGTTGTTGAAGAAGGGAAAGAATAACTTAGAGCTTGATAGAAAACAACATGGGCACAATAAGCAAATAATGAGACATCAAAAATAGAATATGTGATGTCTCAGAGCATGAGAAAGACTAGCAGAGTCCTGGCCGTGTGATTTCGTAAGAATGATAACAAGAGAAAACGATACAGAGTGAATTCTAGGTTCCAGGCACGCTGTTAAGCATCTGAAATGCTTTATCTCATGTAATCCTCACTGCAACTCTATGAAGCAGGTATAGATGAGCAATAAGTATTAACTCGGAGACAAAGTGATTTCCCCCAGTTCTTGCCCTTAGTGATGGAGCCAGTATTTGAATCCAGGCAGACTGACTAGAAACCCATGTTCTATACACCACACCAATGGTTCTCAGTGTGGTCCGTACACCAGCTGCATCAGCATCACATTGGATCTTCCTAGAAATGCAAATTTCCAGGTCCTTTTTCCAGACCTGCTGATTCAGAAATGGGGCTCTGGCCCAGGAAGCTGATTTAGCAAGCCCTCCAGGGGATTCTGATGCACTTGATGCTTTGAGAACCACTGCTCTATCCCAGACTCTTTGAAATCAGAGATCTGGAGTGAAACTCTAGCTCTCCGATTTATCGGCTAGGTGACCTTAGGCCACTTATGTACCTTTCTAAGCTTCAGTTCTCTATGCACAAAATGGAGTTAATAATAAGTACTGCAGTCCCAATCCTGGAGGGTTTTATAATGAATAAAATGAGATAAATGCCAGCAAAATGTCTAGAGCAGTAAAGGCTCCATAAATGTCACCTGCAGCCCAAGTTTCCTGGCCATAGGCTGTGTGTGAATCAGTCAACAGTCCTCTGACCGAAACCACAAGGCCAAGGAGTTAGCAAAGAAGATTGGAAGGATTGGGGTAACAAATCCAGAGGTCCACAGGAACCAGTCATTACTGGGCACCAAAGACATCAAGAACATCAACCAATAGAGAAATGACTCAGTGAAATATTGTAACATCTAGGCAACAGGGGGGCCTGGTGGGTGAGTGAACAGGCGGGCTGTTTTTAATCAAAAGCCACAAGAGAAAAATCACAAACTCGAACACTGTCCTTTCAGAAGATTGTCCATCACCGAGGCCAACATGCCTGAGCAGAACAGTATTCGAGGTGGCACCAAAGCACAGCCAGCAGCTTCCTAAACACTCTCGTTCAAGGACCGCTGTGGAGCTGTCAAACACACCATCAGACTATGGAAAGGAGGAAACTGAAATACCCAATTAAAACAAAAAGCATCTCTCCTCTACCCAGTCTAGCTTACTTGTGTAACTGCTCATAACACCAAAGAATGATAGTGCTTCTGAAAAAAAAAAGGGAAGGTTACAAAGAATGTTTTCCACTCTCAGATGCAATTTAGGGTGATCACCTTTTGCTCCCCTTTATCACACCCCTCGCATGCAAAACCACCTAAATGTCATATAGTGCACTGAATTACAATGACAATGAGCTGTGAATATGATATCTAACAGAACCTTCTTTCTTTTGCATGACTAACCCCATTATTTTGAGAAATACATCTTTTGGATACTAAAACCCAACAGCATATTCAAGTAATATGTCATACTATGTGGTGCTTCTAAAGATACGGGTCATTAAAATGATTCAAAAACAGCCTTGAAAATAAAAGAATTGTGAGCCTGACAATACCCTGTATGAGGCATATGAGTCACACACACGCACACACACACACACACACACACACACAGATTTTTATGTTATAAATATACAGCACAATATATAATCATATTACTTCAAAAACCCTATTGCTTTGAAAATGCTGATATCTTCTGACGCTGTTTATTTTTATGCAATCTTTGATTTACTTTCCAATCCACAGAGTTGACTTCAAACAATTTAGTCACATTATCATAATCTATACTAGAAACAGCAACGGAGCTTATTATAGCTGGTCAAAACTTTAGAGATGGACAACACAACCTCAGAGTGACGTCAGAGGAAACAGAGGCCCAGAAATGTTACTCTAAGGCCACAGAGGGAGGTAGTTAGGGGCACAACTAGAACTAAACTCTTCATCACTTGCATCTTCACCCAGGGTACTTTGTCCCATATGAACACACTTTTGCAGAGAGAGAACCAAAAACAAAAAGCAAACAAACAAAAAAGACAACCTTTAAGAGTAACTATGACTCACTGAATAATTTCGTTGGTTTATTTAAGGAATCATTTCACAGTGCTACATTAGAATTTAAACTTCCTTACATCCTGAAGGACTGGATTTCAGTAGCTCCTCTAGGACCCTAGGCAAGTAACTTAATCACTCGGAGCCTTAGTTTCATCACTGGTTAAACGGCAGCAATTCTATTTAACTCAGCGTTGCTGCAAGGAGTAAACACGTGTGATATTCCCTGACCCAGGAACTCATTCAAAGTGGTGCACGGCAAATATGCGTTATCATAAGGCCAAAGGAAACGGAGTTGGGCATACACAGTGAGCATGCTAAATTATAGGCTTTCCAAAACTTGAATGGTTAGCTAGGATCTCTGGCTAAAAGGAAACAGTCATTAAAACATAAATTCCATGCAAATCAACAAACAAGTGCTGGGGAGGATGTGGAGAAAAGGGATCCCTTGCGCACTGTTGGTGGGATTGCAGATTGGTGCAGCCACTGTGGAAATCAGTATGGAGGTATCTCAAAAAACTGGAAATGGAACTACCTTATGACTCAGCAATTCCACTCTTAGGTATCTATCCAGAGAAATCCAAAATGCTAATTCAAAATAATTAATGCACCCCTATGTTTATCGCAGCGCTATTCACTATAGCTAGGACATGGAAACAACCGAAATGCCTATCGGTAGACAACTGGATTAAGACACTGTAGTATATTTATACAATGGAGTATTGCTCGGCCATAAAGAAGAATGAAGTCTTACCACTTGCAACGATATGGATAGACCTAGAGAATATTATGCTAAGTGAAATAAGTCAGACGGAGAAAGACAAATACCATATAATCTCACTTATATGTGGACTCTAAAGAATAGAATAAATGAACAGGCTAATCAGAAACAGCCTTTAAAACAGAGATATTAAAAAAAAGAACCTGAGGGTTGCTAGATGGGAGGGGGGTGGGGATGAGGGAGAAGGTGAGGGGATTAGAAAGCACAATTGGTAACCACAAGGTTGCCACAAGGATACGAAAGACAGTTTGGGGAATATAATCAATAATGTTGTAAAGATTTTGTAGGGTATCCAATGGATACTTGTCTTATTAGGGAGTCCACTTCATGGATGGTGTAGATGCCTGACCACTGCAGTGTACACCTGAAGCTGAATAATAATGAATGTCAACTATAATTTAATATATATATAGTCACAGGATGTGGAGTACAGCCTAAGGAATCGAGTCAGTGGAATTGTAACAGCGATATGCAATGCCAGAGGAGTTAGTAGATTGGGGGAGAGGGGTTATCACTTTGTGATGGGTATACTTGTCTAACAATTATTGTTTTGTACATCTGAGACTAAACAAAAAAACATATGCATTCAATGTATCATCCCATCACAAGCAAGTATGTCAGGTTTTTCCAAAAGTATCCTCCCATCCCTTTTCTGTTGTCTGTCCCTGACTCTCAAGATCCAAATCTAGAAGATTGAAGACAGAACATGTAGGATTGAAGGGGGCTTATGGTCCTTCATTACAATCCTCAAAACATGACCTTAATGAAAGACCAGGAAGTCAAAAAGTAGAGTCCATGGAGATGACATCAGCAAGAGTCACACAAACTAAATATCTCAAAATAATTTTCCATTTACTTCCCTCCCTTCTCCCTTTTCCTTACCCAGACCCAGGTAAGCCACCGCATACACCTCACCAATCCTACCATTCTATTTCCAATTAACTTATCATTAATTTATCTCTATTCTAACCTGCTAAATCTAGATTGTCTCATTCATTAGTCATTCATTCATTCACTCACCAAAGATGCCTCTTAAATTCTAGGCCAGGTAGGGCGTACTAACCTGGGGGGAGATGGCTCATTGAAGAATATGCTTGGCCCCTGGGAATGTCCTCACTCTGGCTATCACTGAACAGGTCTCCTGGCTTCCCTTCTCACCACTTAATCCATCCTCTAGGAAAGGCCATTGTTATCTTCCTACTCAAAACAAACACACAAAAAAGCACTGAACTTCTTGAAATTCTCAGAATTCCATGCATATGCAAATGTCCTTGCCTTTGCTATTCCCCTTTGATTAGACTCCCCTTCTACCTTGGCAAGCTCTTCCGCCACAGTTCCTGGATCACAGCTCAGCTCCCAAAACCTTTGGAATTTCCTAAGTGTTGAGAGTGATAAAAAGTGTCTTTTGTTTTGTTAGTGAGGACACTTTTGGAAAGCATCTTAGGATGAAGGGGTGGCTGACAGTGGAGCCAACCATGTGACTAGAGGGTTGGGACTTCTGGCCCCACCCCCTGACCTCCAGGGAGGGGGAGAGGGGATGGAGATTGAGTTCAATCACCAATAGAAATGGTTTAATCAATCATGGCTCTATCGTGAAGCCTCCATGAAAAAAACCCCAAAACAATGGGGTTAGAGAACACGTAAAGATGTGGGGGGGGAGTGGAATGGCACTCCTGGAGAAGGCATAGAAGCTCCCAGCCCTTTGCCCATACCTTGCCCAATACATCTCTTCCATTTCACTGTTCCTGAGTTATGTCCTTTCACAATAAACCGGTGATCTAGTAAATAAAATGTTTCTCTGAGTTCTGTGAGTCACTCTAGAAAATGAATTAAACCCAAGGAAGGACGGGTTCATGGAAATCTCTGATTTATAGCCAGTCTGTCAGAAGAACAAGTAACAACCTTGGCGTGTGACTTGTGTCTGAAGTGGAGGGAGGGGCCACTCTAGATAGACTGAGCCCTCAACCTGGGGAATCTGGTGCTGTCTCCAAGTAGATGGTATCAGAATTAAATTGAATTCTCAAACATCCTGCTAGTGCCTAGGAATTGTTTGTTAGTGTGGGGAAGCCCAACATACACACTAAGAATTAGGCCCAGGAACACCCTTTACTCTCAGTCACGGCTCAAAGGCCTGCCTTTTCCTCAGCTCCCATAGCAAGTTGCTCATGCTTCCATTATGGTTATTCTCACAACACATTATGGATAGTTGTTTCCTTTTGTTTCATCCATTAGACTAAAGGCCTCTCAAGATAAAAAAAATTTATCTTAATTTCTATTTCCCCAGTGCCCATCCAACAAGTGCTTGGTGCTTAGCAGGTGCTCAGTCAAGGGTAGATGATGAGACATCTTTCTCTTTCCCTTGGAATTTGTTACATGTTTCAACCACCCCAACAGCCTACTCTGACAGTTATAATCAGGTCACTGCTTTATTGTCACTCAGTGTGTGATTTTCTCTCAGCTCCTCTGGGTCCAATTCTCATGCTATGAACAACAACACAACAAAATGTGCTCAGATACCCCAAAGAAAAATATAGACCATCTTTTTGAGTGACAGCCATATAAGGAAGAGCATGTATTAGAGTTACATCTCAAATATTCCCTCCTTCTCTTTCCATTCATTCCTTCAACAATATTTATTGAGCACCTAATATGTAGAAGGTCCTGTTCTAGAAACTTCAAACATTTATAATTGAATATTTTATCTAAATCATGGAGTCCTAAGGATACGCTTGTGGTGGGGAATGCATCGATGGAACCATTGAAACTAAAACATTTACAGATGTATAAATACATATTCCCAATAGAGAGAATAGTTCTCAGCAGATTCTCAAAAGAGTTTCTCAGTCAAAAAAAAATTGAAGACCCATTGTTCTAAACTCTACTTGGAACAATACATATTTACACTTGAAAAAGTTCCAAGGCAGCTATTTGCATATAAAAGGAATCTTTCTTCTTTTATAAATCACCTTTTTCAAACTTCAAGAGAAGCAGCATGTATTAATTTACAAGTGGACTCTTTGTCTATAAGTCTTTTCTAAAAGGATGTCTCTTTTTTCCTAGAGTATAATAATCTCTACCAGGATACTGGTAGCTGTGTTTTCATTTTTTACTTTCTCCTCCCAGACCAAGAACAGTGCCCTGAACACATTGGAGACTCTACAACTTACAATATTCTCGAGTCCACCTCAGAGCATAAGTCTAAGAGGGAGCAAAAAGTGCCTCATTAAGATAAAAGTGACCCCAAAATACAAATACAGATATTAAATTCTCCTCACATCATTTTACCCCTTCGAGTTCTTAAATGACATGAATACGCTTGACAAGAATCATGTAAAAAAAAAGCATGCCCTTTGGAATCAGACTTAAGGATCTGGGTCCCGGGCTCTCCTCCCCAGTTATTAGCTGTGACCACGCTCAAGTGGCTTGATCTTAACGGGCCTGTTTTCTACCTAAAAAATGGATTACTGATAGAATTCAGTGAGACATGCCTCGCAGAGTGTCTGCTCCATAATAGATGCTTGTGGTCCTACTTGGTGCTGCTCACCAAGGGCTTCTAGTTCTTCCTTCTTCCAGGCAACATTCCCTGCCCTCTTCAAACTGGAAGTCGTCACATGACTTGCTCTGGCCAGTGAAATGAACATGGAAGTTATCTGTTTCACTCTGAATGAAGTAAGAATCAGTATGTGAGCTGCCATTTCCCTTTTCAAATGCTCTAGGGGGTAGTGGAAGCACACATTGAGGTGATACCTCTGTTACCACGGGTCTCTGAGGAATGTTAGTGAATGGAGACACACACCAACCTAAGTTGGACCTAGCAAGAGATAAACTTATATTAAGTCACTGATATTTGGGCCTTGTTACCATGGCATAATCCAGTATAGTTTGACCAAATTCTGTGCTCAATAAATATTAATTCCTTTTCTTGATTAAGCCTCATTAGCTGCACATTTCTTGTTGCATTTTGTTCTTAGAAATTAGTCTAATCAAAAAGTTTACTCTGGCATAAATAAAATGTTTGTTTTCTTGATGGAACATCCGGGCAAGCAGCATATAATTTATTATGTTTCTTAAAATTAAACTTTCATTTGAAGAAAATTTGAGGTTATGAGGATGATCATCTTTCCCCATGCTGCACTTTCCAGGTTATCGGGCGATGCTGCTCGTTACTGCTTTCTCCATTTCCAGAAATCAAAATCCACCCAGAATTCAACAGCTTCACATTAGAGTTAGTTATCTGGCCAGATCACTTATCACAGAACTGCAAAGTTAAGGTTGTATGTGTTAGTATATGTGTGTATAAGGGTTGATGGAGGGTTGTTGTTACATCCCATTATTAATATGGACTTAGGATGAATGGAAATCATCAATTTGAGAGAGTAAGAGCATTTCCCAAATTTTCTATGGTTGCTTAACAAACTGTACCAAAGCTTAGTGGGTTAAAACAACAAGCATTTTATTGTATCTTAGGGGTTTTCAAGTCAAGATTTTGGGGAGGGCTTTGCTGGGTGAGTCTTCTGTTCCATGTGGCACAGATGAGGCCATTCAGTGGTGTTTATCTGGTGGCTAGTCTGGTCTAGAGTCTAAGATGGTTTCACTCACATGCGTGGCTCCTTGGTGGGAATAGCTGGAAGGCAGGGGCTCATCTCATAGTCGAAAGGTAGCTGGGTTTCTTACATGACAAATCAAGATTCCCAGAAAGTGTTCCAAGGCAGAAATCTGCAACGCTTCTTAGGAGCTAGTCTTGGAAGTCCTAGAATAGCACTTCTACTGAAACATATTGATCAAAAAAAGATCAACTAGGCTATATTCAATTAGCTTCTATGGAGGGGAATTAGATTCTATGTCTCAATGGGAAAAATAGGGAAAAATAGCAAAGTACTTGTTTTGGTGTCTTTACTATGGTGTCTTTATTACACCATAAAATAGCAACCTTTTGACTGTTTCTCTGATTCCTTAAGATACCATTGGATCCAACAACCCCAGTCACTACATTAAGCTTTGATGAGCAAACAGTAATTCCCTTACAAGTTTAAATGCCTTCCTTTTAGCCCCAGAGGGTTATCTGGATTTATGTATAAAAACCCTACTGTGCTAGGTATTTCCTTGCTCTCCCCCAACCCCAATGCACTCTCCAACCTTTACTCCCTCGCTATGTTCCCTGGAAGTCTAACCTGTATGGGCTACATCAGTGGTTCCCTTGCCTCTGGTTTATCCTGGGATGCAGTCCATGGGAAGCACTGGCAAGGGAGCAAAGGGCAAGAGGAGAGTGAAAAAGGGTACTACTGACCAGCTACCTCCCCTCTGAAGGGGGTTGGTCAGGTTCCTCTAGCCAAGCTAAGGTCACAGCTCCTGTCAGGCATCCTCCTCTAGAATGATAGATATTTTCTTTAATTCCAATAACCCCTCTTATTCGTGTCCCTTCAGACCTAGGAGTGACAGCAGCTTCAAGATAAATCAAAATAAAGTACATTCAGACTTTATTAGAACAATTCAAAATTAAATCTATTTGAGGCCTCTTTGAGGTCAGTGTTAAGTAAAAGCATATTCTTAGATTAGGTTTTTTCTTTAAACATCAAAATATTTTTTATCAGAAATCAATGAGGAAATTACTATTGAATTTACTTCTCTAATTGACCCTATGTCAAAAAGCACCAACAAAAAGTTGATCATCAACAGACTAGATGATACGAAATATTTCCTCAGTTAGACTATAGACCTGAAATATTTTAACAAGTAATCCCCAAATTTCAGTTTGATTGATTCAGTTGACCTTACCCAACATTTCTGGAGCACTGTCTGCTGAGCACATGATGAAACCACTTACTTACCTCTCCTCTCACGGTCCAGGTGGGCTCTTATTTGCCTTTGTGCCCCCTTCATTTAGCTCTGAGCCTGGCACTTGGTAGATATGCAATGTTTGTGGAATAAATGGATAGACATAGAATGGATGAGAGAATGGCAAAGCACATACGAGTATAATTAAGAAAAGAAAATGCTCATGACAAGCAAAGGTCAGAATTGGAATTAATGAAACTTCTTATCTTCCTACCCTAAAGGAAAAAAAAGAAAATCCAGAACAAAAAGAAATGCTTAGACTCTCAGAGGACAATAAACATGGTTCTCTCAGGGTCTTTGAAAGCCAATGAAAAGACCAAGGGTTATACACCAACACTTCCTTGGCACACAAAGATCTCACTGCTATCAGCAAGTATTCACTCCAGGATGACAAAAAAAAAAAAAGTCTCTGGAGGTCTCTGTCTGGTGAATTCCCCAAGTTCAGTTGGCCAATTGCAAGCCTCATCATAGCATTAGAATAATCAGTTTCTTTGTTTGAAGTAAAGTAAGTACACAGAACTGGAACCAACACCCATCCCCAGTGGCCTTTGGTTCTCTTTTAAATAAAGAGATGGCATTACTGGGGACACAGAATACTGGTCTTTCCTCTTGGAATTCCATAGGAGAAACATTGCCCCCCACAGGAAGCTGTTGCTGTCATAGAACAAAGGACGCTCTCACCTCTGAAAACCCTCTAACAGGGTCAAAGGGCCAAGATGTCATTGCTATACCTCAGACCAGGACCTAGAAGAGGACGAGAAGGCAGAGGCGAAACGGTACAGAGAACTCAAACCATGAACCGATTTACTTTTGAAGGTAGATCTGGACTGGGCCAGCGGCAACCTGAGTTCTCGTCCTACCTTTGTCCCTCCCTCCCCAGGTTACTTTGGGCAAGCCACTCATGTTTCTAGGGCTCTGTTTCCTCCTCCAAAAACGGGGTGGGCCAGGCCAGCTGTTCTCGATGGACGCATCCCAGATCGGCCATTCTAAGATCGCAAACAAAGCCTAGCAACAGAGCACGAATCTAATGAGTTTTACTCAACTCTTGGCTTTCTCATGTACTTTTTTACAAAGAGAATGAAAGCGTAACAAAGGTCTACAACTCAAAGGTTAAGTCTCACCTACTTTCCCATCCCATGTATACGCACTTCATAACTCATCTCTTGGCTCTAAAACTCCAGCTGGATATAATAGTGTGATTTAGCTTCAACTCCCCGTGCACCTGGTGACTTGGAGAAAAGTCATTTCATATTTCTTATTGGTGGTATCACAACTACCTTAAAAGCTACCAAAACCCAACTGTAGGGAAAAAAAAAAAAAAAAAAAGGCTGGAGATTCTCAGATGTGTTCAAGGAGGTTTTCAGGTGATCTTGAAATAATTCCTGTGATTTCAAGTTCTACCCAGCCTCTGTTGTATGAACTTTACTACTTTTCTTCTTCTCCCCAGGGCTCATCTAAGCATAGGATGAAAAAAATGTCAATTTTTCCCGCACTAAGAATTCAATGTAATAATATTAGAAATAAGTAATGATGACGAGGATGATATCTGACATTTAGGTAGTCCCTAGAATGAACTAAGCATGATTCTAAGTACTTTACATATACTAATTTATTTATTCTTCAGTACACCTCTAAATGATAGAGACTGTTAATCATCCCTACTGGCAGATAAGGAAGCTGAGGATCAAAAAGTTTAAGTAATTTTCTCAGGGTCTCTCAGACAGTAAGTGGCAGAGCTGGGATTCAAACCCTGACTATTTGATTCCAGAGTCAATGCTTTCAACCCATTATATTGAAAGACTTCTCCCCACAGGGGAATCTATTCCAAAGAAATGTGGAAAGAATTATTTAAATAGTGATAACAGTGGGAAAATGAGTGAGAATCTTTATCTCTAAGGTCAATTTAATCTCTATATCTATTTGATAAGGCAGCAAAAGCACTTATCTTGTCAAAAGAAATTGGTTCACGGAACATAGCATTGATTTTTTTGCCCTAAGAATTCAGCACAGATTAGCAAGGTGCCAAGCCACAAAATGTGCATTCTCTGGGCTCTTTACCCAAACTACAGGGCTAGACGATTGGCTTTAAATCACCATGGCAACCAGAGGCAGTGGTGATGCCCCATGTAAACAGACAGGAGAAGAAGGGCTGTCATTAAAATCCTGTTTGTGGTAGAAAGGGGGTATTTGGAGAGAATCTGTCCTGTGGGAGATCTTTCACTTTAGAAAGGAAAATATTCTTGCTTTTGTCAGAACTATCTGTACTCAGATCTTCTTAATATAGCTTTTTGTTCTCTCTTGCAGAAGTTGAAGAGAGATCGTATCTTCTGCTTCCATTCACAGCTGTACATTGTAAAATCTATTATGTATATATATGTGTTTCCATATCTGTGTGTGTATATGCCCACATTCATACATATCTGTGCATGTGTGTTTATACACATGTATAGTAAATGTGCATGCCTATGATACATGATGTGCACATTCACACACATCTAACACCCACGTACACATATATACTGACTTCCCAACATCTCACCACGGCACTCTCAGCTCATGACTGTGACATGACCTGTTTGTGTGGAAGCAGATTCAACCAAGAAAGGGCACCAAGACACATCTCTTCACCGCCTCTAGTGAGAGAAAGGCCAACTAACTCAGCGTGCTCTGATTCATTCAAGTCACCACTGGCAGAAAAAGTCTCCGCTTGCTTGCTCCTCTTATCCCCATGCTGTTAGCAGGGCCAGGCCTGTCTGCCCACTGTTTCCCTTGTCCCCTCAGCCTGTTCAAAAGGGATGCAAGAGAGAGAGAGAGACAGAGAACCATCATTTTTTCCTCCAGAGTTACATCATTTATTTTTACCAGTGCTTTGGAAACCATCATCAAATTGATAGTGTGGCCTCAGAGAAGTTGGTGAAATCTCTTCCGCAAGAGAGAACTGCCTGTCAAATTTTAACTAAGTTCGGGAGATTGCATGAGATGGTGTTTCCGTGTCCCTTTCAACTCTGCATCTACAAGTCAAGAGATCCAAGTCAAGGTCATGAGGAGAAACAATCAACAGCAGGAGAGTCATAGAAAGAAGTACCGTCCAGGTTTCCGTGGCGTAGTAGGAAAAACCCGGGGTGGGGAGTAGGAGGCTCTGCCTCTCACTGGAGAAAGTGACTCAGGCATGAGACTGACTTTCCCTAGAAGTCCAGTCTCTCCACTTTGAGAATGAAGGGTTGGACTCAATTATGACACTTCCTGGTCTTTCACACAGCTACCAGCCGGCTTCCAAGCTATAATAAGCCTGGGTGCTGCTGGCTCCAACCTCTTCAGCCCCCTCACCTCATATCCCAGGAAACCTACTCACGTGGCTTCTGCAGGCTCTGAATTCCTACCTTGCGGAAATAAGCACCCTGACATCTACATCTATGGGGGTAAATGCAAGGCGACCCTGAGAAGAATGAGGTGGCTCTGTACCTGTCGATATCGTAAGGTACTTTGTAAAGGAAGGAAGTCAGGCTGCAGAACTGCATGTTCTTTGTGTTTCCGTGTGTGTATACAACTAATTATAAATATGTATCTGCATGGGTACACATTTATGTCTAGTACGTGGAGAATTTACCCAACAAATATATACCAAGTTAGGAGAAAATGGCATATACATAAGTATAATCATTACAGCAAGGCTTGTCACAGCCAAAATAAATGAATGAATAAATGAATGAAAGCACTGAAATGTCCATTGATAAGAGACAAGTAAAACAGATGATAACTTATCCATGCGATGCAGCTGTGACACAGAATGAAGTAGACTTGTGAATGTTGACATAAAAAGACTTCTAAAGATACACTGTTAGGTGAAAAGAAAAGAAAAAACCTCAGTAAGTTGTCACTATTAGTCTTATTAAAAAAAAACAAAAAACAATGTTCTCGCATTCTTTTCTCTCTCCCCTCCTCTTTCCTATATAGCATTCAATCCTTGGACTACAGAAATACTCCAATTTATAGCAGAAAAGCTCTTTAAAGTTCAAACTATGCAGCGAAGCCTTGGAATTCTAAAGTCTTCTGTACCTAAATATTTATGCAGTTATCATTTGTTCTGTTATTCAAAACCAGTACCTTAACTCATAAAGCGGTAGGCATGCTGAGGGCAAAGACAACAGCACTCCTCAAAATCTGACATGATCATTGCTTGGATTGGAGAACAAAGATGAATGAAGTTACATAGGCATTTGCCCTGCATTCTTTTCCTTCATGTCTGAGGAGCCAAGGAAATCTTCCAGGATGTCAGAGACACTGATATCAACACGGTTTTCCAGGAGGAAACAACTGAGCAGTTGCAGCCACACTCTCCATTGAAAACAAGAGCCACACAGAATCCTTGGGACCAGCTGATTTATATCAATGTGTCAACTCTGCCTTGTGAAAATCCCTGTGCCTTCAGGCTACAAATTACTGAATTTGGAAAATAAAAATGATGAGGCAGTTAAAGATACTAGGAAATATTATCTCATCTTTTTCTCCTTTAAGGTTTTATTTGCTCAAATCAGCATTATCTGTCACTTCAGCAGAAGTGTCTGGGGAAGAAAGCTGAAGTCAGGAATGTGGGCTGAGAGGGAGATTTATTTTCATAAGGCTTAATTTTTTTTTAATATACTATGACTATGGTTTACTTCTCCAATCTAAAAAATGTTTGGTTCATGTACAAACAAGTAAACAAACGAAAACTCAATAACAACAATAGAAAACTTTGAATAAAAGTCACCTAAGCCATTTTTTCCTTTAAGATCAGCCTGTGTGTGGCAATTTGGGTCTGAGACTATAAGAGAAAGACGGTTTTTGTTCATTTGTTTTTACTTTTAAGAACGCAGGAGGAAAAGTAGAAGAAGAAAAGTAAAAAAGAGGAAAGAAAGTCTCCCCCAGAGTTGTGTTCCTGAGATGAATGTCGGAAAATTATGTCTTGCATCAGGCTGCACGATACCCAAGAGGAAAAGTAATTAAGGGAAGCTGGGGGTGGAGGGGAATCATACAAATGATCAAGGAAATTACTTCTGAGTTAGAGCCAAAGAAAATGACCTGGTTGTGTAATGGCTGGTGAAGGATTTGGCAACTGGCTTCTTAATATCTGAAAGGAATAAACACCCAACACTAAAAAATTAATAAGTGATAAAGGAAAAACCTTACCATTCTTGATAAACCCACTTTGGGTGAAACCGACTTCATTCTTTTCCCCAAAATTCTTTGTAAAGATGTAAATGAAAATGAACTAATTCTGTCTGGTATCAAGATTCAATTATCCTGGAGTTGAAGGGGTGAAGTGAAGGAGATACAGCCAGAAGGGTACAAAGACCAGAGGACCTGACAAGAGCAGAGAACGGATGAAAAGTGCCACTTTCCCCACAGTCGTACTTCAATTGTTTAATAAGTAGGCCAAGTCATGGGAAGAAATCTTTACCACACAGGTTGATTATAATAATAAAGCAGATACAGTAATAATTAGCCATCATAACACCTTCTCCTTTCAGGCTTGTGAGAAGCAGCATAAGATAAGGACCTGAAACTAAAGTGGCATCCTGTGTTCAATTCCCATGAATTCATATTTCACAATAAGTCACCCAAGGAAGAAACTACGTACCCTCCCAACCCACCACAGCTGCCCTCCAACTCTCGACCCCCTCCCACCCCCCTCTACACACACACACATAGAAACCACTGCTATGCTATTTAGTTTTAGGCATCTCCTCTAGATGGTTCTTTAAAATATACGATCACTGAAAGCTCTGAAAACTTGCTACATGTATACCTTTAACCTTCCTTTACCGATGTAACCTATGAGATAAATTATTTTACCACTAAGATTATCCATTCAGATTTCTAAACAGGTAGGCCATTTTAAACTACTGAAAAGCAGTTCATAATGTAATTTAGTGAAAACATTTGGGAAGATAAAAATAAATTGTCACAGAGATCAGTTAATGAAAATACCAGAACTCATAAGGATTCAATCAATCTGCAGTTACTCATTACTCACCTTCCATGCACTGAACGCAAACATATGCAGATCCTTCAACTTGCAAAAAGAAAGTGTTAGATTTAGCAACTAGAGTCACATAAAAGGAGTAATTGGTTTCTCAAATGTCATTATCGTAGGCTGAATTATTATTCACTTCTTCTAGCCTTATGATTAGAGCTTACGGTTAAAGGAAGGTCATCACTTCAACTTCATTTGTATACTCCATACATACATATACTGAGTACCTGTAACTACAAATTGGCTCGTAATGAAACTATGTATATAATAGATTCATATGTTATACATTATATGAAACTATATAGAAATATTCTGCCCATGTGACCCTTATGAATGCTCTGAAATTTATGCTTATGTTGAAGTTACACATAATGCTGATTTGAGCACATAAAACCTTCTTAAAGAAGAAAAAGACGAGACAATTATTTCCTAGTATCTTTAATTGTCTCATCGTTCTGACTTTCCGAATCATTTCACCAAAATCTTCTCTAAAAATTGAAACTAGAAAATACTGTAAACACAATTATTAAATGATACTTTTGGTCAGCATTAGATTTTCTGATTAAAAACCACTAACCTATAAATATCTAAGTTTTCAAGTATTTGAGTTTAGGGTCTTGGGAATTAACTCTAGTTAATTGCACATTTGTCTAAATTTAAATTAAAAAAAAAAAAGATACAGTCATTTTTCCCTAACAGTAGGTCCATCTCTAAAATATGTGTAATTTTGCATTGCAATTTAAAACACAGAGCTTGACAGAACTAATTTACATTTACATCATATTGAGACTGTTTCATTGCTAGAATGTCACATTGCATCTTTAAAATATATACATATTATGAATTCCTTACTCCTACAAGAAAAGACTTATGTTGGATAACCTAATTTATAGAAAAAGAGCTCTTTAACGTTCAAAATATGCATCGAAGTCTTGGAATTCTAGTCTTCCACCTAAATATTTACGCAGTTAAAATTTGTTCAGTTATTCAAAACCAATACCTTATGGATGAGTAGAACTTAACTCATAAAGCGGTAGGCATGCTGAGGGCAAAGACAACTACCACCTCCCAAAACCTGACATGATCATTCTTTGGATTTGAGAACAAGGAAGAATGAATTTACATAGGCATTTGTCCTGCATTCTTTTCCTTCATGTCTGAGGAGCCAAGGAAATCTTCCAGGATGGCAGAGATACTGATATCAACACGGTTTTCCAGGAGGAAGCGGAACAAAGCAGTTGCAGCCACACTCTCCACTGACAACAAGAGCCGCATAGAATCCTTGGAACTAGCTGATTTATGCCAACGTGTCTACTGTGCCTCGTGAGAATCCATGTGCCTTTGGGCCACAAATTTCTGCAGTGCTGTGGGTACAGGAGAAACGTGAGGTAATCCTCAAGCCCTACAGGGAATTCAGGAATCCAACCAAAAGCAATCCGAAGCACCTTGCTCTGGTGGCTGATGGAAGACAATGTGACTACTCTGACCTCAGCATCTGAGATAGCCCCTGTTCAAAGCACTGTTCCCTGGGCTCCTCACCACAACAAATTAACGAGAGAGGTCATTTTTCCCTTTCAGTGGAGACTTTGCTCCCTTCAGAGGCCACACAAATAGTAAATGACTGAGTCAAGACTCCACAAACATCTCCTCATCCCATGGTCTTTCTATTAAACCACACTGTCTGTAGACAAATCTGTGCTTCATCATGAGTGGAATGGCTACAACAGCACTGTTTCCTGTCACTACAAGATGAAATTGCATAAGGGTTTCATGGATAAGTGTATGGGTGTGTGATATGAGTCTACCAACAGCAATACTGTTTGTGCAAACAGAAATAGATATGCCATGAGACAATTTGTGACGATCAGAGCTGCCACAAACCTTAGATGACCTAAAGCTCCTTTGCCTATACTCTCCTGCCTCGCTCACAGTATTAATTAGTAAACAGACTTCTGGTACAGAAAACTTCTCCATATCCATCTACCACTACTGAGTGTTTATCAAGCTACCATAGATGTCAAGGCTTGTACATGTCCCTTTGACAATGAACTATTATTTCTAAGCATGTCAGCCCAACTTCCAGCCACCACAACCTACATCTCTTTGCTTGAGGGCTTTCTCGGGGCATTAGATTCTGCTCTAATTGATAAGCTAATTAATAGAGACAGAAGTAAGAACAGTGGTTACCTCTGAGAGAGTATTGATTGGAAAGAGGTAAAAAGAAACCCTCTTGGGTGCTAGAAATGTTCTACATTTGATCTGGGAAGTGGTCACACAGGTAACACATTAAGTTTAGTACATTTTACCAATTTTGCCGTGTACTATTATCTATATATACCTCAACAATAAAGAAGTGGTACTAGTGGGGGAAATGCAGACTCTGATTTAGTAGCTCTGGGTGAGTTCTGAGATTCTAGATCGCTAACAAATTCCCAACAATGCTGATGCTGGTGTGGTCTGATCACATTTGCGTCTCAAAGCTCTACCCTAGAGTCAGGAGTGACTTACAAGTCAGCTTGTTATAAATGTTTACCCATTGCCTATAATGTTCCAGGCACAGGGCTGGGCCCAGGCGCTGCTGCACATGAGGCCCATGAAGAAGCCGTAGGCATATACTGTCCTTGAAGAAGTCACAGTCTACTGAGGTCAAACAATGAGTATAACAAATTCATTCATCGATTAAAAATATCTCAGGGAGTGTCTGCCATGTGCGATAAGCAGGTGCCTGTTCCCTCTCCACTAATGTTTATAAATATTAGGCCACACATACACAAATATTTACCCATCCCAAATGATATAAGTATTACTATAAGAGCAGGGTGAAACAGAGTTGCTGACAGGTGGCCTGTGTAGCTGGAGAGTGAGGAGTGATAGTGGTGAGCAATGAGTTTGCTAATCCAAGCAGAGGCCAGAGAAAGCATGGCCTAGTGAGCCGCATTAAGGATTCTGGTCTTTATCTTAACAGCATTGGGAAGGGGAGGCTGGATGCCTCAGTTGGTTAGAGCGAGAGCTCTGAGCAACAGGGTTGCCAGTTTGATTCCCACATGGGCCAGTGAGCTGTGCCCTGTGTAACTAGATTGAAGACAACAACTTGAGCTGAGCTGCCACTGAGCTTCCAGAGGGGTGGCCAGATGGCTCAGTTGGTTAGAGCACATGCTCTTAACTACAAGGTTGCCGGTTCGACTCCCACAAGGGAATGGAAAACAGTGACTGAACTCAGAGCTGAGCTCCACAACTAAGACTGAAGGACAACAACTTGACTTGAAGCTGATGGGTCCTGGGGAAAACATACTGTTCCCCAATAAAGTGCTAGAAATACAAAAAAAAAAAAAAAAAAAGCAGTGGGAAGATTTTGAGAGGCGTTAAACAAAGGGTGTGGCATAATCAAATTGCATTTTTAAAAATATCACTCTAACTTCAGTGGAGAACCAATTAGATGGAGGCCAAAAAGAAGGCTAGTCTAACAGACCAAAGGAGAAACAATATTAGCATGGATGAGGGAAACAGCTGTAGAGACAGAGAGGAACATAGTTTACAGATATTTATATGGGAATATGGACAAGTCTTGATGATGAATTGACTATGGGGGTGTCAAAGATGACTCTGAGTCTTCTTTGCACAATTAAAAATGGGAGTGTCATTCACAAAGGTGGGGGAACAGTGTATTGTCTCCATCTTTTCCAGACTTGCCAGAATAATCCAAATTTCACGCAAAGTCATTCTTTTCCAGTAAACACAGTTTACCAAATATAAGACATTTCCTAGAAATTAAGCCCATAAATTTCAAAAAAAAAAAAATGTTTCACAACAATGACATCTCTCTTGCAATGGTCAGCCTGGTGTGTTTCCTACGTGAAGCAGACTCAGACAACCACGGATCGCTGTCAGGCCAGGCCCACTTATGTTTCATTGTAAATATTAAGGCCCCAAAGCTCAAAAATTGAATCCACATTATCCTTCTCTCTGTGCTTCCCTTCCTTCTTCCCTTTGGTGCTCAGAAGTCAATAGTTGACTACTATATATGGAGACACATGCTTGGGAAATTGCTTATAATTATGTGCTCTGCGGGCATGCAGTGTGTTGAATTTACTTCTCAGAGTACTGTATTTTTTACATAGTAAAACAGTGGGATTTTCTCCAGTTTTATTGAGGTGCACTTAACAAATAATAAGTGTGTATATCTAAGGTATACAACATGCAAAAGTACATTCAGAGCCCACCTGCCTGAATGCAAAAGGTGGCAGATGACTAACATGACCTCTCGAAGACAAACAGCTGACCTGGATACATTACTGCACATCTAGAGGAAATAAAACCTTTTGGGGGCTACGTATCAAGATCAGATTCAATACCAAAATATGGGACTTCAAAATTGACTGGGGTCACTATAGGTCAACTAAATGTCCTCAAAATTACTCAGGCTTGTTTCAGGCCCAAAATACTGCTCTGGAATATAGAACGCTGAGTTTTCATCAATCACTGTGGGTGTATCACCAGAGGCTTTCGCTACAAATATCTTGAGCACTAACAATGGCCAAAACACAATGCAAGTTTGGGGAATCCATAAACCAAGAGTCTTACCTTCATGGAATTGTAATCTACCAGGGAGAGAGACACAGGAAGACAAAAGATAATCCAGACAGAATAAAATTAGTGCTAAAGAGAGAAAGGAGCAATTTTTGTGAAAGGTAGAGGAACAATATATTTTCTCTTATTGGGGAGACAGGAAATGTATTACAAAGACAGTGAAATTTGAGGTGGTGGTAGCAGAGAAATAAATAAAATTCCAACAGGCAGAGAAAGCCTGTCCAGCCTAAGACTATACCATGTCAAGAGCATCAAGAAGGAAAACTGCATTTAGATTTTTGACAACCGGTGGCAGTCTGGCATGAATGAATTTTGGTAACCCTGGAGCGGGCAGGATCAGAATGCAGCATGGAGGGTGCAGCATCCTGGGCCAAAGAGGCTGAAATGTAACGTATGGCTCTGGAAAGCCATTACAGGTTCTGGAGCAGAGGAGTTATTGGATGATGGGAATAACGCAAATATTGGATTATTGTGAATTTTCACTCCAAGCCCATATTCTCCCCAGTTGAATTGTGATGCTCATGGTTTCACTGACAACTCTGCATATCAAAGAGACATTTAAAATCACAAATCTTCATTGATCATTTTTCACTTATCATACAAGCCACTGTAGATGTATATGACCATATCTCCAAGAGTTAAAAATGTATCTATGTTCAAGCTTCTTGAAGAAAAAAACATAGTCAATAAGTTTTATGTTTGAAAGAATACTTTTAATATCTAAATTGTGATTGTACCTGCTATAGGGTTTTGTTTTGTTTTTTCCCCTAAAAATTTCTTGGTTTTGAAGGCTGAGTTGACTTTTGAGTTCTAACCAATTTTTTAGTGACTAAGTCTAAATGGGCATCATTGAAGAGAGGTACAATAAATGTTTTGTGTGTGAAATAAATATTGTTTTAAGTTCTTTTTCTCTTGAAGCGCCCCCCAGCTAACACAGTAACAATTGTACAAAGCTTTTCAAGGACATATTCAATGAAACATGTAATAGAAATGCTACTTGACTTTATAACAACATTTATGCAAGTATAGAATGATGCAATTATAGAATGAATACTGAAAGAGCTGAGCCTCCTTACTTTCTTTGATCTCTTATAATAAAATAAATATCTGATTTGGAATTTATACTTCAAAAATGGATTAGAATAATCATTAATATCCCTTCCTCTTTCTCCCAGTATAATGTATTTGTCCGGGATATCCACTGATAAATACCGAAAAGAAGGACAATGGAGGATACAGCACATGGTAAAGCTGGAAGAGGTCCCTTTGCAGGGGCTCTGGAAAGATATAAGCAATTGCATTACCATATATTAAGGAAGTGGATCCATACGCAAGTTCTTTTCTCTTTCATGGGCAGTGCTAAGGTTCTAAAAGAAGAACACATTTGCTGTGTCCTTTGCTATATGAAGCTAAGTAGACCGATAAATGCTACCCAGGTTCAGGACCTCTTTAAAAGGGCACAGGAAAGGTGATTTTTATTTCATGCTCAGGATCCTTTTCAAAAAGCAAAAAATGGTCACAGAGAAATACTGTTAATTAGAGCTATTCAAGTGTGGGTTGCCCAAGCGGAAAACACTCCTGTTTTGTGTGCAGGAAGGGCAAGAGATGCCATGGCTTAGAGAGTGATGAGCTGACGCTCTGGTGATCATTAGCCTAACTTTGTGAAGTAGGGATGGCTGGGTAAACTCTGACATCCTAAAGTGTGGCGTGGCAGATACAAAACCCTTGGGTAGACAATGAGCTCCAGAAAGGTTTCTAACCCACAGAGAAGATTCTCTTTTTGCAGTACAGTAATTATGAAAAAATGCATGAAGATATGTTAACAGGCGATGGGCCCTCAATTGACGATACCGCTTTTAGATTTGCTTTAATGATTGATTGAAATAAGATTCCTAGCTTTAAAAGAAACAGTAAGGCACGCCTATTCAAATCATACTAACGATTGTTGCTCAGGCAAAAATGCAAGAAAAAGTAAATAAAAGGCATACAGATTAGAAAGAAATAACACTACCTATCCTCAGACAAAATGACGACCTACATAGAAAATCCCAAAAGTCTACAAAAAAGCTACTGAAATTGCTAGTGAGCTTAGCAAAGTTGCATGATACAAAAACAGTGTTCAAATGTCAATACTATGTCTATATACTAGCCATGGAATAGAAAATTAACATTTTTTAAAAGAACTATTTACAGTGGCACCAAAAAATGAAATCTAAATCTAGATGAAATCTAAATTTAGACAAAGGTCTAAATCTAGCAAGATATTCTGAAGATCTGTATGCTGAAAACTATGAAATATTAATAAGAAATATCAAATAAGACCTAAATAAATGGAGAGATATATGTCCATTCTGAGGATTAGAAGACTTGATATTGTCATGTAGATTCAATCCAACACCAATCAAAATATCAGTAAGGTGAGTTTCGTGATTAAATTTTGAAAAGTATAACCTTACATAAGAAAAAGTAAAGACAACTCCAAGCTTCAAGTGCAATTGAATTAGAGTTTGAAGCTCCTTGCTTCTCAAAGTATGGTTTGTGGAGTAGCAGAAGCAGCTGCACCATCTGGCAGCCACTCCAGACCTGCTGAACCAGAACCTGAATTTTTAACAAGATTCCCAGGGAATCCAATCTGTATACACATTAAAGGGGGAGAAGCAAACTTGTTTGTTAGTGTGATTTTCACCTTCCAGCTCTTCCCTAAACAAATCACTCTTATCCCATCTTTTCTCTTATTTAAGGGGATTAATTAAATTCTTTCAAAGGTTTGTTTATTTCTTTGGAAGAGCCCCATATACTGAGCCCCAAAGTCATCTTTAAGGGCTAAATAAGTTAAAGCAAGTAATTAGCTTAATTAACACCTTCTCCTTCCAAAGGACCTAAACTTCTACAGAGTAGCATATACTCTGGAGGGTGAATAAACAGATGAAAAACAAATCCTTTCTATAATGAAACTGTCCTTTGTAGCAAATGATTAATGTTAAAAAGAGAAGGGTTTTAGCCAAAAGAACATGCTGACAAATATTTTTTTTTAATAAAAATATAAGTGCTTTATCCACCTTACTGTTCAACTTTTGTTCCTCCTTCACTACTACCTCACTGAGTAATTTCCTCTAAGGTAGTTTTTGTTTTATCTGTTCTCAAAGCAGAATACACACACACACACACACAACTTGTTCTTTTGTGGGAGTTCCACACATGGCTATTTCATGGGTTGAGGCAGGTCTTAGGTATTTCTGTAAAATAACCAATATTTTCTTCAAGTTTCTATGTGTCTTATTTCTAAATCCAGGACTCAAGCCATTCTCTTCATGGGTCTCTGAAAGATACCTTTCCTTTCAAGGTTCTGTAGAGGCCTTTGGTCTCCCATGTAAAGGTCCTGTAGACTTCATTCAGGTTGAAAATGCTTCTCTACTTTCTTTCAGAAAGTCCATTCACAAAGCAGCAGAACAAACTATGGCACAATAGATCCTAGAACCGGCACTTTCTCGGCCACTGCATAAGCAAGATGTCTCAAGGTGAGAGAAGATACCATAAAATGAGACCACTCTGGAAGGAAACCAGCCAGTCTTTGGAAAGTCCAAGAAGAACTTGTAAAATGAGGAAGCCAGTGAGAACCATTTCTCCTGGGCCGACATTTAGCCAGGCAACTGCCAGCCTCCTTTGTGGACCACCCATTCCTGAGACATCATCTACACAAGGCATGTTGACTGCTTTTGGAACACTTACTGTTTAACAGTCTCTTCAGTCCATCACCTCGACGTGGTCTCTAAGAGAATCTCCATTTCTCACGTCACAGACTATTTCTAACAAATGAACTGCCATTGTGGTACATTTCACAAGCAGGAACTCAGAATTTGGCATGTTTGCTTATGTAAAAGAAATATTACAGAGAAACATCATAGAAATGACTGGTCCTGTCACTGTCACAGGTATTACAGCTGGGACTCCACAGCTCCTGCTGCTGATTTTGGGAGAAGTATCATTCTTGTCCAATATCTGACATTCATTAGCATGCTCCATTTTTTTTTAATATGTTGTTGATCAAGCCAAACCTCAGCTTTCGTCCCTCTTGAAGTAATTGGCTGTGACTCATCCATTTGAACAGGACATCATAAAATGCTCTCTGTATTTTGAAGAAATTAAATGCCTGATTTAATCCACATGTCTTCCTTTGGAATTTTAATTATTCATTTCTCCACGAGAGCAAAAGGTTGGATGCCTTGGGTTATTTATAGCTGGGGGATGGTAGCAGAACACCGAGAGTAGGAGGAGAAAGAAGAGAACCAGACGAGAAATTCCATTAAAAATACTGTGCACTCAGGCAGGAAGGCAGAAAGGCTGAAGATGAAAAAGTCAACAAGTAGGAGGGAAAGGGATTAGTACACATGGTGAAGACAAAGAAAAATGAGAGCTAGGAGGAGAAACTCAATAATGTCAGAGTGTAATGGGGAAAGTAATAAAGGATGGCAGAGAGAGCCTAGCTGTGGGCATATAAGAAAATCCTCATACCAGCAGTGAGAGTTTTCAGTGCTGTCTGGCACTTTAATCACTGCCTCTCAACTCAGCCATCATATGCCTGCAGAGCCCAGATGTGATATGACCAGATCTGTCTGATGGGTTACGTCATAGAGCAGATTTCACAGGTTCGTAGTTACTGTGGAATCCCCAGGCCCCTGGGATTGCATTGTCACACCCCATAAGGCAGGATCTGGTTTTTGAGTTATGACGGGATAATGAAGGAATGGCCACATCTCTTTGGAAAAGTGTCTTCCTGTCCAGAAATGGAGAGTGAATTTCAGGAGGCCTGGAAAGTTTGCACCAGCATTTTTGAAACATGCCAAAATACGCAAAGCATCTGCTTCAAGAATTACGGGGACCTATGTGTTGATGATGAGAATGACTGGATTACATCAAAACTCTCACATGCAAATCATAATACAGGAATAGATGTAGGGAGAAGCGCTGATACTAGCATTATTACTGGAAACACCTTCCTCTAGCTCAAGGATAATTAAGTCACTCTCTCTACCATAGTTTTGAGGTAACCTAGTTTTATATAAAGGTCTCTAAATTCTAGCATTCCCTCCAACTGTCTAATTCACTTGCCTGAAAAAAATGCTTCCTAGGACATGAAAAGTCTGGTTTTAACCAACAGTGGAAAGGGCAGACAACTCCAGAATGAAACTTTCAGACATTCTAACAGCTACCGTTATCCTAAACACAGAAACCAATTTTACATATCAGATTCCGCCCTGTCCCCAACCTTCCCATTGCATAGACTCGTCCTCACACCTGAGTATGCTTAAGGTTATCAGCAGCAACCAGCAAGGGAACTCCTGAAAAATATTAATTTTCCTCAGTCTTGGCCCTGCTATTTGAGAGCAATGTGACCTTAATCAAGTCCCTAAAATCCTCTATGCCTTATTTATCTTTATATATATGAATAAAATGAAAGGGTTAGCCTAAAAGAGAGAAAAGATGCATATTTTATAGATAAGAAAACTGAAGGTTCAAGGACCCATTTCCAGTACTAGCAGAACTAACACAACGACAATAACTTTGATTTTGAGCCCAGAGCCAGAGGTTCTTTTATTACATGCAATACGAAGAACATTTGTATAGGTAAGGGAAAGCCACTGTAGGTGGAATGTTCAATACGGTCACAGGTATGAAGATAAAAAGGTGAAGCTAATGACAATAAAGTGACCATATTCGACAGGGATTTGAATGCTAGGTCGAGGTGATAACAAACGTGATCTTGCAAGCAGCATAGAAAGACAGAAGGTTTTTGAGGAGAAGAGTGACATAATGAGAGTGTTGGTTCATAAAAAGCAACTTGCATTTATGGAGTAATAGTTGTCAGTGACAGAAATAGGAACATTAGGAAAACAGCCAGCTTGGAAATGACAATGTGAGTTTGATTTGCTGCCTATTGAGTTTGAAAAGTGAGTAAGCCATACAGACAGACACTTTTTAGGAAATCTGAGATATTGAAAGCAGAGAAAAGGTCATGCCTAGAAATATCGATTTAGTAATCCCATGAGTATATGTCATTATGAAACTGAGAGAATAGCTAGACTTCTACTCAGTTAGGGTCCTCGTTGCAAGCAACAGAAGCCCATTCGAGGCTACTTAAAGAAATGCATTGGAAGGACTGGAGATCACAAAATTAAAGAACGTCCTGTCTCAACTTGGTTGGAAGGATTGTTAGACTGGAAACAAGATCCGTGCTCTTCTCCTGGCTTTTCGAGACAACTCATTACCTATGAAGCTTTGGTTAATTTCCTGCTTGGTGTTCCTTAGTTTCCTGGTCTTTATAAAATAGAAGATAGAACTAGATGCTACAGAAGATCTATTTTAAGTCTGGTATTCTCAAATATTTCTATTTTCAATAACTATTTTCTGTGATCATGGCAAGGAATGTCCCAGGAAGAAATGCGAGTTTGGGGAGAAAATACAATTAAAGGCTTTTTCTGTAATGCATGGCAGTCTCAGTGGGGATGCCCACTAATCTTCTGAGTTCCATTTCAATAAATGAGTTGGCATTTCTAAGTGACGTAAACTCAAATTACACATCATCTCTTTTCAGAAGGTTCAACACTAGACATAAAAATTCAAATTTTCTATAGGTGTCATTTCTACCATGTTCTACCTTCTGGAGTTGCAGATGACATGTCTGATGCCAGCCTGACTTTTTTACCTTGCCAGTAACTTCTTGCTGTTTTAAAGCTTTTGATAGCTTCATTCACATTTGAAATCCAGGAACTTTAAAAGCATATGCCCAGAGTGTGTCCTTTGTTTGTTTTTTAATTAACCCTGCTTAGAACTCAGTGAGGACGTTCAATTTATAGACTCAAGTTTTCCTTCAAAGTAAGGAAATTTTCTTTTATTATTTTTAAAAAAATAACTGCCTCTCCTCTCCCTGTTCTTCTGTGAACCTTCTCGATTGCCTCTGTAAAGGTCCTTGGACTGTCCTCTGAGTCATTTAGTATCCCTCATCATTTGGACCATCTACACCAGAACCTCTGAACCACTACATTTTAATTTAGAAATAATTTTAAAATCCCTATAATTCTTTTCTTAATGCTGTAAGTAGATTTCCTAAATACTCTTATTATCACTAGTCCTCTTGTATCTGCAGTAGCTCAGTTTCATTAGGTAATATGTGTCCTAGGTATTTGATTGGGCCCTCCTCCCTATGCTGCACTGCTATTTCCTTTGATTAACCATTACTTATAACCTTTCCATACTCCTCTCACTCTCTAGTAATCAACTAAAACTCCTCCTAGGTAGTCGGAAACTTGCAAATAGTGGAATGTGCAGCAGTTACCTTGGGCCAGTGAAGCAGTGATCAGCAACCACCCATATTCTATTTATTCTCCCAGAAGCCTCTCTGAACCAAGACCTTCTGAGACCCAGGGATTTGAAGGATTTCATCCTATCCGCTTAACTCTCTGACCATTACTTTGGGTCCAGGAAGATCCTTCAAGTACATTAAAGACTATACTTGGGGTCCTTCCTTAAGGAGGTCCTTTCATCTCCTAGGTCAACCTCTAGCCATCCTTTGACCCTGGCCTCTCAGTCTCTGTATTTCCTGGAACTAGTCTAAGCCCAAAGGGGAATAAAGTCCTAAGCTTGATCTTTTATCCAAAAATCCCAGGAAAAGTGGCCTCAATTATATCTCAGGTGTCTGCCACCTTGTCAGTCCCAGCTGCCACGTGGCTCATGAGAAATATATAAGTGGAAGTTAAGAGGGGATGATATGAAGGACACACCTTCCAGCTGCTATCTTCCCAGAATCCCCTACCTCAAACTGTCCCTTAAACTCAATTTTTTTTTTAATACAACTGAATAAAGTCCAGGTCTGTAAAAGGTATAATGTAGGGTCATTAAGAAAAGAATCCAAGTGTGGTCTTTAATGGATCTGATGGATCTTATTCACATTGCAGAATAAACCCTGCTTTGGAAAATATTATTATACACTGCAGAGTAGCTATCATTTCCTTAGAATTACAATAGGCTGATTTAAAACAAAACAAAACAAACAAAAACCTTGATAAATGATTGTTTTTTCATGATTATGCCTACTGCAGAAAGAGAAGCCCACATAAGATTCCCCTCATTCCTCAACAAGCTGCCCTAGATTATTTTAATGCTATCAATTTGCCCATCGCTCAACCCAAGAAATTTACTAGATGTGGTTTAACTCAACTTGTGTAATGAGCAAGACCTTAATAAATAGCCAATTCCTATTGAGAGGGGAGACGCAAGTGTTAACAGTAAAAGGCACAATGGAAGATGGCTGCTTGAGTTTGATCTCGAAATAAGTGGATTCTTCACTTATTGGGCATTGTGGTTGAGGACTTGGGCTGATGGGTGGAATATTGGTTTTGGGGGCTATGTAGCACTTCAATTGTAACTTCCACCTTTCCTTCTTTCATACCTCTGTTTTTAAAATCCCAGACATATATATACCCATGGCCAATGCAAAGAGAAGCTGATACTGGGAAGATTCTCTTTCAATGTCCTCACTTGTTGTCCATTTCTTTCGTGGAGCTACAAGGACACCCTTCTCAATTCACATGATGGGCTGATCCAGTTCTCTGCTGCTAAATAGTACAAGGTCAGATAGGTTTAGAAAGGAAGGACCTGGACATGGATATTACTATACATTCTTTCACTCTTGTCCCTCTCTACCACTCCAGGAACTCTAAGAGCATAGAAATGCTGACTTTTCCTGCCCTTGAACTTCAAAGATCCCCTGTTGCTGTTGCTGCAGGCATCCTAGATAACAATCTATGAGCAAGAGAAGAAAATCATGTCCAATTGCTAACCCCACTGTGTGTACTAATTACCCTGTCAGGTAAGTGTTTCCACCTTTACTCTTACCCCCTTACTTAGGATGACTACCAGAAACCAAATTTGGAGAAATACATGTTAGCATCACTAAATATCAGATCAATGAACCAATCTGTTCACATGATAGCTTACAAGTATGTTTTCCAGTTTGCCACCAGGAATTTTCCCCTGGATATCAAGGCACACAGGGCAGATGTCTCACCTCTCTAGCTCTCACCTATTTTTGCACAGGTTTTGAATATGTTTTAAGAAATTGAATTAACTGCCTTCATATGACAAGGAAGGAAAGAAGATATTTTCCAGAGTGGCGTTTTCTTAAGAGTTTCTGATCTACCAAGAAACTGTTCTCATCTATTCATCCATCAAATACATAGTGTGCCCTTCCTATGTGTTGGATACTGAGAATAAATTAAACTATGAATAAGATAAATTGGGTTCTAGCAATTCAGAATTTAATTTATTTAATCCTATACTCACATCTTCAAATGATTATTGACTGCCTATTATATACCATGCCATTTTCAACCACAGAATAGTCTAAAACAATTTAAAATTATCCTATTGCTCACCATTTTAGATTATGGAATGAGAACAGTAAAGTTGACAGGCCCTATGCCTAGTTTATGTTATGATGGAGTAAAACACAATTATCAGAAGGTGGGAAATGCTAATGCAGATAATTAAAATAGCATCATGTGCTAAAAAGGGATTATGTGATTACTTTAGAATGGGTGGTCAGGGAAGGCTATGATCTAAGTGATACAAAAGAGTCAGTCACATAATGATAAGGGGCAGAAATATTTCATACACAGAGAATAGCATTCCAGACAAAGGAATGAGCTAGTGCAGAGGCTAGTATAAGGAAAATCTTAGTATATTTGAGGACAGAAAAAAGTACACTCTATGACTCAGAAATGTCCATCTGAGGTATTTATCCAAGGTAAAAAAGACAGCTTTGTATACAAATGTACATGAATAGCAGCCTTATTCATAATGTCCATCAATTGATGTAAGGACAAAGTGTGATACATCCATGCAACGGAACACTACTCAGCAATTTAAAGAATGAGCTTGTAAGAACATAGATGAATCTCAGCAACACTGTATTTACAGAATGAGCTTTATGCAAAAGACAGTACATACTACATGTTTCCACTTATACGAACCCAGAAGAAAAAAACGAAATTTATGCTGGAAAAAAATCAGAACAGTGGGTGCAATATTGAACTATAGTTCAACATATGTTGATATGATTAAGAGAAAATGTATTGCTATCTGCAATTTACTTTGAGATTTACCAAAATATATAAGGGATTATATAGTATAACATATATACATATAGACACCTATATACATATATATACACATATATATATTATATATAAATATATAAAAGGGATTCAGAGGCAGACAGAAAGATGGAACAATGGGTAAAGGTGATAACACAATTAAACTAAAATTTTAACAATAGAACCTAACTGGTGGGTACATAGGCATTTACTGTAAAATTCTTTCAACTTTTCTGATATTTTAATTTTTTCATAATAAAAGCTAGGGAAAGAAAAGAAGAAGGCCATTGTACTAGAGCACCCTAATGTGATGAAGATAAGTATTGGTCAAATAACTCACACAAGTAAACGTATTTCACTAATGTATTGTTTTGGTTGAAAATGATACTTCTTTTCCTCTGTCCGATTGGTTTCATGGTTTCTAGTCAGTCAATGATAAATTCTGTACTCACACAGTATTTCCTCAATGAGGATTGATGCAACAATATTCAACGAACACTCATTATGCCCCTGGCACTATGTGGAAGGAAATAGGAAAAAAAAACTATGAGTTATTTTTGCAAGTTTCTAATAAGAAGCTTGCAAAAATAGTTGAGGACATTGACCCAACTCATATGAAATAATCAGAGAACAAGCTAGAAGAGATAAAACTATAATGCTATTATAAAAATGGGATTTAAAGAAGAAAGTGACTAGCCAAGAGACAACTGAGTAGGTCCAGAAAGACAGATGAAATTGGATTCACCTGTAGCATCTAGATAATAAGTGGCAAGACGGCAGTATGAGGTCTCTGGGTCACAGCGTGATGTGTATTAAGCACTTATTATGTGCAGAGCTGAGCTAAGTACAATATATTAGGTGAACAAATATTTATTGTATTTCCAGGTACTAGGGATAAAAAAGGGTACAAATTTATTTTACTTAATAGATCTTACATTCTAATAGGTTGGGAGGAGGGAATGACAGTCAATAAAGTAGATAAAATATCAGTTTATTAGACAGATAAGAGTTAAGACAAAGAACAAAGTAGGGAACAACGATATAAAGTGTTAAGGGGGAGGTAAATTTTTAGATGAGGAAAATTCTGGTTGAGAAGGGAATACTGAAGTAAAACCATAAAGGAATTAGAAAGCTGGTGATTTGGGGAACTGGAGACAGAACATTCCAGACAGAATGAACAAGTGCAGAAGTTCTGAGGCAGCAGCATTTCAAATATTTAAACAACAAAAGATGGATAATACATTATTATCGCACATAATCCCTGAAATCAGCAACCCTATGAGCTGTGTATTATAAATCACACGTATTTTACAGATGAGGAAATAGGACACAGAAATGTTGACTAGACAGCCTTGATCTACTCAAAACAACCCTCAGTAAAATTAGTCACGATCATGTCAGAACAAAGTAGCTTTAATGTATAATTAGAGTCTGTCTGTTCTTTGCTTTGTAGATGCACGCATCTCAAGGAAGTAGAAGTTTAAGGTTCTGAATATTAGAACCTGATCGAGAAAGCAAAGCAAAGTCACCTGAATCATGATTATCAAGTGACTTTTTGTCTGGCTAGAGAACAAGAAGGTCAATTAGGTCACCAAAAGATTATGTGATTTGAATAAATCGGGATTATGATTCATCTTAATTCAGAAGAACAAAATAAAACCCTTTCTTAAAGGGTCAGAGAGGAAATCTTATCCAAGTATGAGGGAATAATGTCAGCAACGTGGTTGCTGTAATCAATATACTACAGATGACATGATAAAGGCAATCTGTTTGCAAATGAAAACTGTAAATATATCACAAGTATGATGTAGCAACTATTAAAGCAGAAACTCAAAGCCTGCTGACCTGGGCAATAAGAAATACCTGGAACCTTCCTAGGCAAGAAAAAGCTAAAGGAGTTCAGCACCAATCCAGTATTACAAGAAATGTTAGAGGGACTTCTTGATAAACAAAGGAGAAGAAAGGACAGGAGAAAGAGGAAGAGAAGAAAAAAATGAAAAATATCAATAAAATGGCAATAACTACATACCTGTCAATATTAGCTTAAATGTAAATGGATTAAATGCTCCACTCAAAAAACTAGAGGGGCGGGGGGGTGGGGATAAGGGGAAGGTGAGAGGTTTAGAAAATAGTCGGTAACCACAAGATGACCACGGGGTTTTGAAAATTAATTTGGGGAACGTACAGAGGGATAGTGGATGGGGGAGGGGGGCTCACACAGTGTGAGGGATATAAATGATAAACGTCTAAGTTTTGCTTTGTCTTGTGCACCTGAAACTAATAAAAAAAGAAGAATAAAAAGATTAAACTTGCTAAGAGACTAGATCTTAATTGTTCCCAACACTAGAAGACATGAGAATTATGGGATGACGTAGAGGGGTTAGCTAATGCTACAATGACAACCATATTGCAATATAGATGTATCACATAAAACGTATACAATGTTGTATGTAAAATATATCTCAATTTTAAAAATCCCCCCCCAAAAAAAAAAACAAAGAAGAGAAAAAGAAAACATAGGAGGGCTGAATGGATAAGAAAACAAGACTCTTACACATGCTGCCTACAAGAGACTCAAGTCAGAGTGAAAGACACACACAGACTAAAAGGAAAGAGATGGAAAAAGATATTTCTTGAAAATGGACACAAACAAAAGCTGGGGTAGCAATACTTATATCAGACAAAATAAACGTTTTTAAAAAGGCTACAATAAGAGACAAAGAAGAACCCAGCAATTTCACTTCCAGGTATTTATCCAAAGAAACCCAAAACATTAGTTTGAAAAGGCATATGCACCCCTATGTTCATTTCAGCATTATTTTCAATAGCCCAGATGTGGAAGTAACTTAAGTGTCCATCAAAAGATGACTACATAGAGATGTGAGATAGATATATATATATATTACTCAGCCATAAAAAATAATGAAATTTTCCCATTTGTAACAACATGGATGGAACTAAGTAGTCAGACAGAGAAAGACAAATACCATATGATTTCATTTTTCTGTGGAATCTAAAGAACAAAATAAACCAACAAACAAAACAAAAACGAACTGATAGATACAGTAAACATTTTGATGGTTGCCAGATGGGTGGAGGGTTGGGAAATGGGTGAAAAGGGAGAAGGGATTAAGAAGTACAAATAGCCAGTTATAAAAACAGTTACTAGGATGTAAATTACAACATACAGAATATAGTCAATAATACTGTAATAACTATGTAGGGTGTCAGATGAGTACTAGACTTCTCGGGGGGAATCACTTTGTAAGTCAGATAATTGTCTAATCACTATGCTGTACACCTGAAACTAATAATATTGTATGTCAACTGTAATTAAAAAATAAAAAAATTGTTAAAGAAAAGAAATACCTGGAATCTTGTAGTTCTTAGCATTCAAAAAAACAAGAAAAAAGAAAGAAATTCCGTCCATACTGAGTATGTGATTCAACAATTTGTAAAGACAGCTCCATGCCTGTATGAAGTGGATAGAAGACGGATGTTAAGCCTTTCTCTTTCCATGCACTCCACAAATGAAAACATCCAGAGACTCAAAGGCTGAACTGAGGCTAAAACCCATATCCATGGGTCATACCATTGAGTCCCTTCAAATGGCAGAAAGTTATTTAAGGCTTGCCCATAGCAAAACAATCACTTGATATTAATGCTAGTAACCCAAAATGCAACTGAATTCATTTTTTTAACTTTCCTAGATTAGCTGCTGCTGAATAGAATTTTTTTCCCCATTTGTGATCCCTAACCAGATGATGTTGTTCCCAGTGAGTCCTAAGCTACTTTCTGAAGGATATCACTACAGATACATCAGTGCCTGCTAACAAAAATCGGTTAGGCTGCCAATCTTGTCATCACCTCTGGCACCCACACCTCCTGTGGCAACAGCTTCCCGTGGCTGCTTTCCTGGCTTCTCTTATTTGCCCCATTCATCATCTCAGTAGCACACCACAGCATTCAGAACAGTCTCAAAAAGCCAAAGACCAACTGCTGCAGAAATGGGGACATTCAATTCAACCCATGCCTTGGCAGAAAGCCTCAGAGGGGCCTAGGAAGAAAAAGCAAGTGACAGGGACCAAAGTTCTCATTAATGTGTAGCTCACTTGTCACTTTCACGAGACTCTTGTAAGTTCAACTCTCATTTCAGCAACTCTAATACAGGCAATGAAGTTCCAGAGGAACTGCTTCCATTTTTCTTGCCACATTTAACTTTTCTTATTATTTTCACTTTTTGCCAAGTTAGTTCACACTAAAAAATGTGGACTATGACAAGAAAGTCTTTGTTCAGCACCTCTGCACAAAGCATTGGCCTTTGTCCCTCAGAAGCTTACAGTTTAAGAAATTAGGGGTGTAGGGTTCATGAGAGGAGGTGTGTTTCTGATAAGCCTGCAGAAAATCAACTCATAGTGCCCATTTGAATACTTCTATTCCCAACTTAAAAAAATATATAAAATAAAAACCCAACCATGAATCAATCCCTTTAAGAGTTATTTGCATATCAAAGGCTATATTAAAGCAATTATCCTTTGCAATAAATAAAAATGTTCATTGCAGCATTATTTACAGTGGTCAAGACATGGACGCAACTGAAGTATCCTTCGATAGATGATTGGATAAAGAAGATGTGGTATATATACACAATGGAATACTGTTCTGCCATAAGAAAAGATGAAATAGTGCCATTTGCAACAACATGGATGGATCTTGAGATTATTATGCTAAGCGAAATAAGTCAGGAAGAAAAAGTCAAGAACCATATGATTTCACTCATATGTGGGATATAAAACTGAAAGCAACAAATGGACAGGACAAACAAATAAAGAAACAAAAATTCATAGACACAGACGACAGCTTAGTAGTTGCCAGAGGGTAAGGGGGATGGGGATGGTAGATGAGGGTAAAGGGGATCAAACACATGGTGATGGAAGGAGAACTGACTCTGGGTGGTGAACACACAATGTGATATACAGATGATGCATTACAGAATTGTACACCTGAAACCTATGTAGTTTTGTTGACCACTGTCACCCCAATACATTTTAATAAAAAATGAACAAATAAAGGAACATATCAAGAAGCCAAGCTTTGCCAATATCCTGATAAGCTGATGATTTCAATGAAGACAAGAGCTGTCAGTTAAATCCTCCACACTCAAAGTGTGGTCCTGCAATCATCAGTCTCAGCACGTGCTGGAAACTTGTTGAAATGCAGGATCTCAGACCCAACTCCAGACCTACTGAGACAGAATCCACATTTTAGCAAGATCCACAGGGGACCTGTATGCACAGTGGGGCTCACCAAGCACTGAGTTCAATGAGTAAGCTGTGGGTTCGGAATGGAGCTCATCTTCATGGACATAGCCTGTTTGGTTAGCCAGCACTGACAGCTGTATGTGGTGAGCACACATGCGACACTGTAAGCCCATGCATCCACCTGGGTCACATATTACAGCTGCTGCTTGGCACTATGGCTGCTGCTTGAAGGCCTCTATGCAGTTAAGGAGATAAGAGAGGGAGGACTACGGTCATCTGTCACAAAGAACAACTTCTCAATTTTGAATGATTATCTCTGGTCAGGGGCTTTGAGCTGTCAATCTGATCAGCCTCTTCATAAAGTTCCCCACCGGTGAGCTCACACTCTGCAGACCCCACCACCTTGTCTAGATAATTTGTTCCTGGGAAGTTCAGTGGAGCTCAGATCTCCCTCCTCTCATGACTCAGGCAGCAGGGCCTATGATGACCTCCACAGCCATGGAGCCCTCTCTCTCCTACTTCCAAGGGAAGCCATCCTCACCTCCTGCTTCTGGATGGCAGGCCTTCTGCATACCTTGAGCACTCAATAATGGGCTGAGAATTAGTGGGAATCAGATCTCAATCCTCTTTGCACCATGCAAACCATCCTAACGCCATGTTTTTAACACATTTCCTTAAGAGGCAAGTAACTAAATTAAAATTCAACTAATAATTCTCCATCTAAGTTTATTGGGATCTGGGAAAATACAAAGATATTTGATAAAAGAGAGTTATACAGGTCCTAGTTACAAAGACAAGGCTGCTGCCAGCTAGGGGCCATGGAAACTGAGATGCTGAAACTTGCTGGTACCAGCATTTTAATTGTAAGATGACATTCATCAGAGGAAACCAAATTAACTAACCTGGAAGAGTAGAAGGGGACAGTGATGCAAGGACTGGCTGACCCTAATTAAATTGGATTTCATGATGGAAATGATTGTCCCTTCATCTCTGAATGGCATCTCTCTCCCCTCCTACTCTTCACACCCTTCTCTCAACATTGTTTCCAAGCTCTAAATAACTTCAAAAAAGAAACAGAGTGAGGGAATAATCTATAATGAGCACCATTTAATTCTATTCTGTGAGACAGAATTATAAACAATACATAAATACTTTTAAATATCCATTCTATATCTATATTTATATATAAATTATATTTTTCTGATAACATATCTAAGCAAAACAAGCTAATTTTTCAAATGGATATTTTAGTATACACTTTTTAATAAAATGCAAAAAAGTATAGAGAAGACATTAAAAGTAACCATTAAGTTCAGAGATTATAGCTGTTAATATTTTGATGTTTGATTTCCAGTATGGGGTGTGTGTGTGTGTGTGTGTGTGTGTCGAGAGAGACAGAGAGACAGAGACACAGAGAGAAATTATCAGAGAGATTATCAGAGAGAGAGAGACAGAGAAATTTGGGATCATATGTATATAGTTTTATATTCTGTTAAGCTCACTTAGCATTGTTTTGTGAAGAATTTAACAATCTGTTGGAAAATATTTTTACACTGACATGAAAAAATAAAGCAAGAACACCAGTTAAACCATCCTTTGATACACTATCAAGAAAATAGAACAATTTCCTGGACTATGACATTCTTGATGGATTAGAAGAAATACCTTATCCTTAAAAAAATACAGCTATTGGTATAGCCAACATACGGAAACTTCAAATATCATGGTATTATAACTGTCACCTTTAATTCTTTCTATGACTCAGCAATAGGAATAAAATGAAGAATCAATACCACTGGGGTAGAGTCTTCTGTAACTCACTTATATCTAATTTTACTCTCCATCTGGGCACAAGGGAGAATTCCTTTTCTCCACATTCTTTGCCGTCTGGGGGGCATATGACTAATTTCAGCTACTAGGATGTGACTAGAATGATGTGTATTTCTTCAAAGATCAATACAAGATAGTCCCAGCATCTATTTGCCTTGCTGTGGTGGCTAGGAAGGAGCCCTTGTGTTGAAATGACAGAGCCAAAGATCAAGGCAGTATCTTGGACCACTAATAATGGGATACAATGGCTCTAGAGAGCTGCTCAGTAGTACTAAGCCACTGGGATTACTCAGCAAGTTAACATAACCTATTTTATCCTGATATAGTTACAAAAAAAAAAAAAAATTGGATATACCATTCCTATCATATATACATGATAGCTGTATGTTGCTATGCTTTACGGAAGAAAGACAATAATCTGTTAATACAACATTCTTCCCCGTCTGTCCACTTGATAAAACAGGGTTGGTCAGAATGTGTAAAGGGACCAAAAGCACAGATCAAGGAGGGTAGACTCCAGGGTTAGTTGACATTTATCCATTCAAATGTCTAGTAGACACCAACTATGGGAAAACCACTTTGCAGAGACTTCTAGAAGGAAAAAATTAACTAGGGACAGTCCCTGCCTTCTAGAAGTTTAAAGTATAACAGAGAAGAAAAACACAAGAATACAAAGATGGGGCACTTGTAACAGCTGTGTGACTCTGAGGAGGTCATTTACCTTTCTGAGTCACAACTTCACCATTGTCAAGTGGGGATAAAAACAGTACTTTCCTCACTGAGGTGCTGAGGTGCTGTGAGCATATAACATCTAGCACAATGCTTAACACAGAGTAATCACTCATTAAATACCTGTTACGATTTTTTATTTACCTGTAGAGGATATTATTATTAACACAGAATTGTTCCTCAGTCTATTTAAGGAAAGTGGCCTCTCCATGAGTGTCAAAATATACAATATTGTAGAAAGAGTATGCACTATCCAATAGACAGTCCAGAGATGAAAAACTTAAACACACATCCTGGGCTATGTGACTTCTGAAGACCTCAATTTCATCACCAACAAAATTGAGATAATAATACCTTCCTTTCAGGATCCTTGGAAATCAAGTGTATAACTCAGAAATATAAATCTTTTCCTCACTCCTCCCCTTCGTTCTTTAAGAAAGATACACAGAACAAAAGATGTAAAGCCTATTTACAACTGTGAGTAGATTATCTCAAAATATCGCACAGGCTCTGAAATTCACACCGAAGTATAGAGCATAAGAAGTAGGACGTTTCCAAAGCAGTGATACTGCCGTCCTCTCCCAAAGTCATGTAACTCACAGTCCTCCATTTCCTGCAACCTTAAAATTGTATTCATTGTTATTCACCACTTTTTTTAACCTGACGTAATTTTTCTTTCACCTTTTATAGTTCTCTGGGCTGAGCTGTTGTATTAAAAAGTTGATTGAAAAATAAATTGCCTTTACGAGCCACGAGCTATCAGGAGCAGTCAGTCAACCCCACCTCCTATGGATTTCTAAGGTCACACAGGGGCATGAAGTGCCAAGATGTCAGCGGGACAGTCCACTGATGACTCAAGGATGGAGCAATATTAAAAGTGAGTTATAAAAGAAACAGCACATCAGAGCTGGGTGTAATCTGCCCACCAAGAAGCTGCTGGTACACTACAATAATAGCTCCTACAGTAACATCCCTGCCCTTCAGCTGGTCCAGGGTTGGTACCTTTTATTTTTTGTTAATAGTACATATGGTATGCCCACCTTCTCCACCAGGTGGGTTTTTCTGGGGTCTTTGATCCAGGATTCTCTTGAGGAGAGGAGGAAGAAGAGCAAAGGGTATGATGCGGTCAGATGGGAGAAAATACGGCAAGCAGCTTACAGAGTTTCTGATTGGAAGCCTAGGACCTTCATGACTGAAAAGTTATCATTTCAGTGTCTTTACTTCTCCTTTGCAACCCCAGAGACCTAAGCATTTGGTTCAAAGAAAATACAAAACCCAAACCATCAAGTTTAATTTTCAAGAGACTGTTTTCTTCTCCAAGCAGAGACTCTGGAGTCAGAGGGGTCTGCATTCCCACAGTCCCCTGCCCCCCACGGACTCACATAGTTAACCTAAGCAGGTAACAACCTCACTGAGTCCCAAACCCCATGCTGCCAAATTGGGAGAACACAACTTAAATAGTGGAGTGTTGTAAGGATTAAATGAGATTGTGTGTGTGAAGTACTTGGCAGAGTCATTGCACACGACCACACAGGTGGAACACTATCCCCATGCTTTGAATAGCATGCCTTGAAGTTGTGCAGTGTGGAACCTGCACAACCATACATGGTAGCCCTTTCCTTTATTCAACAGTTCATTCAAACATTCACAAACTATGTCCCAGGCACTATGGTGTCAACTTCCCTTAATAAGATTTAATGAATTATTCATCCATGAACATATTCTAAATCAATTTTTGGATTCCATGATACCTATCATCGTTTTATATTTTCTCTCTCACAATTATTCATGTGTCCGTTACCCAACACACCAACCATACTGCCACATTCCAGAGCTGATGCCATCACTACGTCCTGCTTCCCTAAGCACCCAGAACAGATGTGGAACAAAGTCTGTTCACAATGGATATCTCCAACACTGAAGGACATACATCTTTCCTGGAGACATGGCTAGAGCAGCCTTGGCATGTAAACTAGCAGCGAGAAGGAGTCTGTTTTCATTATTGAGTCCCTAACGCCTAGATCAGTGTCTGCACATAGTAGGTGCTTCATAAATGTTTATGGAATGACTTAGAGCCTTTGGAGGCATTATATGAAAATAATTCATATTCCTGAAAGATAATTTATCATTCCCTATTGAAGGATAATTAAAAGAAAGTATTTTCAAATGGAAAACATTTATATCCAGTCCTAAGAGAGAAATGGAGTATCAGGTGTAACAGCCTAATTACTAAAGAGCACACTAAGAAAATCAGCTCTATCAGATTTGGTATCTGTTTTACTTAACAATCCATAAGACGATGTTGTGGTAATAATAATAATACCATTCATCCAGAATCTTCTATGCTTTGTAACGTCAAATACATTATCTCTAACCTTCACAACAATGCCATGACATAGGTACTATTATTCCTTTTTTAAGGACAAGCAAACAGGCTCAGAGACCTTAAGTAATTCATCCATGTCTTACCTGTGGAAAATGACTAAACTGGAGTTTGAAACAGACTCATCTGGCTTTTTAAGCCCCATGATCTTTCCATGTGGAGAAAAGAACGTCTGTGTACCTAGGTACAAAGGCACATACACCCCACACTGTCTATGGTTCAGGGTACGCTTATCAACCCTTTCCTCAAGAACAGCGCACTGAACTGAACTTCTACAGATGTTCCCTGGGGGTTTTATTTAGCTCCAAAAACTTACATTCTTTTGGAAAAGCCCATTTAAAAAAACCCATTATCAATCCCCGTGATGACATCGCCCAGGAGGGAGATATCTCGCTCCAGGCATAATTATGAGAAGTCACAGGCAGTCACTTTTCCGGTAAACTATGCCAATGACTTCTCTAACTTTCTGCATCGTGGGATTATTAAACTGAGCAACTCAGACACCTGCTCTGTGACCACTATCCAAGGTGGTTTGTTGCCCCAGAACTCTCAAAACGACGGGCTCCACCCTCAGGAGGCTGTGCACGCAGGACGCAGCGGGTCACTGCTGAGCTGCCCACATCCTCTCACCTAATAGAAGGTGTAGCTCAGCAGGGTACTCGTCTGGAGCCAGAAGTAAGCGTTGGCGCTGAGCCACACGGCTGATCTAGGTCTTCCTCTGTGACAGATGTCAAGGTCTGCAGGATGTGTTATTAAAGAACAAATGCAGTGGCTTAAAGACACCAGCCCTCTTCCCTGCAAAGCCTTGGCCTGTGTGGAGTCGAGATCCCTGAGGAACCCCAGCCCACCTGCTCCTGCGGCTGAGTAGGTCCTGTTCTCTGAGCTTCCGGAGCTCGGAACAGCCTGTCCCCTTCCCTCTATGCTTGTTAGGAGCCCAGCGTGGTTTTCAGAGGCCGTGCTCACACCATATGTTCATGCCACTGAAGCATTTTACAGCCTGAGCAGAGGCATTTAGCACAAGGAAGAGCGCAGTGTTTTCATAGCTGGTTGGCTCTTACGAGTTCCCCAGGAGACTCCAGGCTTCAGGAGAGGCTGTCTGGGAAGTTTGGGGAGATGCCTACGAGATGAGCACAGTTCAGGATGTCAGCCAGGCAGTTAGAAGGGCCCAAGTCATTAATAGAATCTGGGTGCAAAAGAAAAAGGGAAATAATAAAGAAATTACATATGCAGAAGTTTTTTGTTTGTTTGTTTTCTTTACTGGCAAATTAACATGCGTTTACGTCAGTGATTCTTACTTGACCAGTGTCAATTTTGTCTCCTGGGGGTACTTAGCAAACTCGGGAGATATTCTGGGTTGTCACAACTGGGTGGAGATGAGGGTGCTACTGGCACCTAGTGGGTAGAAACCAGAGATGATGCTAAACATCCTACAATGTGCAGGACAGTCCCCCACAACAAAGAATTCTCTGGCCCCAAATGTCAAGAGTACCAAGGTTGAGCACCCCTGGGTTATGTTAACTGAAAAGGTAAGAAAACTCCCTCCTCCCCTGCAACTTCATCGTCCTAGTAATTAAATTAGCCACATTCAAGGCAGTGTGGGGAGGCATCTGGGCGTAGCATTTAAGAGCAGTAGCATCTGGGTGTAAGGTCTGGGTTTGAATTGTAGGTGCAGAACTTTCTAGCTCTGTGGCCTTGAACACATTATCGAACTCCAGTGAGCCCTGGTTTCCTCTTCTGCCAAACGTAGACAGACGGGCCACACCTAACCTTGCCCTTGCGAGGTTTAAATTAGATGAGATGATGATGATAAGAAAGCATGTAGCACGGGGTTTACACACAGCTACAAATAACTGAGGGCTCAACAAAGTGGGTCGAAGAACAAAACAGGGCTTGAAGAGAAATACACCACGTCCTCTGGGAATCTGAGGGCGTGTGAACGATCTCAGGGAGGCCCAGACCCCTTGCCTCGCTCCTCAGAGGGCTCTTTGGCTCCAGTGAGCCTCCCCGCTGGGTACTTATATCCATGGCCTCCCCGAACTCTTATTGTCCTTTTTCTCAGCCTAGGTATCTGGTCACTGTTGTGTCAGGTGTTTATTGTCAAAAGCCAAGCATGACCCCAGTGATGGTCTGGTTAGGGAGAAAAGAGTGTCAGCACCTGCTACTTAGGCTCACATCACTGTTCTCCTTGTACAGGGAGCTGAAGGCACTCTGGCCTCTCTCTGTTGTTTCAGGGCTTAGCAAAATCTGGCCAGAATGAGCCACGCCAGCCTTCAGTCTAACACCCCCCTGATCTGCCATAGCTGCTATTTGCCTGGACACTGTTACTTCCAGTCCTCAGAGCCCTGTCTTCAGAGCTTCCCAGGAGCTCTCCTCTCCCCAAGCCCCATGGATTTCCTGGCACATGGCTTTCCCTGCTGGCTTCAAAGGCACTCCAGGCAGGAGGGCACCACAGAGTGTGAAGAGAACTGCTTGGCTGCCATACAAACAGCCTCAAAAGGCCTTCAATCAAAGAGCTAGGAGATGCTTTGGAAACCGTCGAGCTCAGTTTCCCTTAGCTGATGAAACTGAACCTCAGAGAGAGGAAGGGATGGGACTGCCACTAGCCCATAAGGTGCCTTCGTACAAATTAGAAACAGCGCCCATCTGGATGGAGACGTTCCTGAGCCAGAGTGAATAGTCTGAGTGACAGTGGTCTGGATGTCAGGCCAACAGACAGGCTGCATGGTGCACCAAACAATCCTGCACAGAAACTCTCGGAAAGGGTTTGCTCAAAGTCACACAAATGAAGTGTCACAGAGCTGAGATCGGACTGGCAACTTCTTAGTACAGATGGAATCACTTATATATGGAAAATGAGTGGCTCCTGAACTCTTTGCTGTCCTTGCAAAGCAAGAGTCATTGGCCAAAGAGCCTGGATTTCACATTCCGTCTTCCTTGTGGCTGCTTAAATGACAGAAAGGGGGAAAGCAGACAACCTGTGTGATGTGGGTCCCTTGGGGATATTTCACACATAGCAGGTGGCCCAGAAAAACTCAGTACATTGAAAGGAGTCAGGGGGCCTCTGGTAGCCAGGGAGGAAAAACCAAATCACTCAATTTAGAATCATCACTAAAAAATGTAAGGTCATATCCCAAAGGATGGTTTGGTTTTAAAATTCTAAAAGCCAGCAAGGGACAGCTAGGGACGACAGGGGATCATTTCAAAGAAACCTATTAAATTTCCTATCACTGGAGTATTTCATATGACTTTTGTGATGAGAAAAACACGGGACATTATTAGGGGCAACTTCAATAGAAATTAGAGGAGTTATTCTATACTACAGCTTAAGCATCGGCAGCCTGTATCAAAACAGTTCATTATTACTTCATCCCCTTTGTTCTACAGGCAACTTTCTTACCTTATTATCCTTTCTTATCCTGTATTTCCCTACCTGTAGAACCAGCTGGTAAGTTCTGCTTCCCTATATTGCCTTTGGAGGATTTCCCCCTCTTCCTTAAGTCTAATTTTTAGGTCAAAAGTCAGCAGACTTTTTCTATAGAGGCAGACAGCCCCTATCATAGGTTTTGTAGGCCATAGGGTCTCTGTCACAACTACTCAACTCTGCCATTGAGGCACAAAAGCAGCCATAGACAATATGTAAATCATGGGTGTGGCTGTGTTCCAAAAAAGCTTTGTTCATAAAAACTGTTTGTAGGTTAGATTCGGCTCATTGGCCACAGCTTGCGGACCCCTGCTCTAGGTGGTGCTGGGCACGAGGTGGGCAGAACCGGAGGCCCAGCTCATTGACACAGGCTGTGAAAGCTACCAAGAGATGATGCTCCTGGACAAACAGAAATTAGGAGCTAAGAAGGCAATGGTGGGAAATCCTTCCTTTAATAATAGATTGTCATCTAGCTGGGAAGAGGATTAAACAGAGAGGACTGGCGTCATGCAGTAAGAGAAGGGACTTAGTTGGAGCATGGATGCTTCATTCTAAGAGAAGCCCTAAATGCTAATTCCCATGGCATTTGTCTGGGCATCATGAGGTTAATAAATTGGTATAAGATTCTGCAAACCACAATGCTCCCTCCTTTACATTTTCCCAGGATACCAAAAGGACACAACCACAAAAAAGGCCTCGGTAACAACAGCATGTTTAATGATTCATGTGTTTTGCATTCTTTAGGCAATTATATGGACTTATGTCTATATACCAGGGGTGTTTTTGGTTGTTGTTGTTGTTTGTTTGTTTTGTTTTTTAAAGAGTGAATGAAACCTAGACAGCATTTCTCAGAGACCTAAGTAAGATCTGGGGGGCATTAACATGGCTAGAGGCCTTGCGTTTTCTCAGGAAACAGGGAGTCTCCATGCCAGACAGTGACGGGCAAGAAGTGGTGATAACCTTCAGATATAATACCTCATCCTTTGCTAGAGAGCAGAGCACAAGACCAACTTCCTTCTTCATAACTAAAAATATTCAGGTTCTCCAGGGCCGGAACTGGATTTTGCACTTCTCATTATTATTACACCCTTGCCCAGTGTCCTGCTGGGTTAGAATAATAATAATCACTACCATTGGAGGAACAATTATTTGATGCCAGGCACTATTCAAAGTGTGTTAAGACCCTTCTCATTTAATAATCTCGCAACCTGTATGTTGGGACCCATTATTATTATTATTCCATATTGACAAATGATGGAATTGGGGCACAGAAAGGTTGAGTAACTTGCCCCAAATCACGCAGCTATATGAGGTGGAGCCCAGAATTGAACCCAGGTATCCCAGCTCCAGAACCAGGGCTCTTAACTTCTCTGTAAGACAACTTTTAATAATGCAACCAACACAGGTGATCAATAAATGTTTGCGGTCGATGACAGTAGTGACTCTCACTAGGAGAGGCAGGAAAGGCAGGAAACAAAGGACGAGGTCTGAGTTGAAGCTCAGCCAAATCGTGCGTGATTGCCTGTAAACTCATTCTGCACCGCTCTCTCCTGAAGGGGGGCACACTGTCCTGTCTTGAGGGTTCTCAAAGGTGAGCCGGGCTCTAAGAGTGGTGGCTGTGATTGGAACCGCTGCAGGAAGACAAGTCTGCAGCTCTATGAATACAGTCAATGACATTGTAATAACTATGGATGGTGCCAGGTGAGTACCAGACTTATTATCGGAGGGATCACTTCATAAATTACATAAATGCCTAACCACGACGCTGTACATCTGAAACTAATATATGAATGTCAACTGTAATTGAAAAATGAAAATAAAAAAACAAAAGCCCCTTCTTCAGTAGCCTCAGGCTGGAAGACCCTGGAAATATACCTACAGCTGGGAATGGTGGTCTCTCTGGGCACTCAGGGTGGAGAAAATAGCCCCAGGGCAAACCCCCCCCTCCATCTTCCCAGAGCCTGCTTCTGGGGCGTGCAGGGTCAGGCATTCGGAATTTCCCAGGGATTGGGGTAAGGGCCAGGGGCAGCTGAGGAGAAAGAGGAAGAAGCTAGAAACAATCACTTTATTCAATAGACCACTTGGTTTTTCCTTCCTCAATGGATTATTTTTATTTTCTTTTATTCTGAAAAAATTTTTGATTTAGAGGCTAGTTTAATCTCTCTTTTTCTTGTCTCACATTGGCATTTGGGAGTAGCAAATGTAGTCTAATTACATGGATTTGCATCCAGTGGTATACGGGGCAGACCACGCTTCTATTGTCTTTTAATGGGCCGTGTCCTTGGCTTCTGTCTTTTGAAAAACAGTTATTTAATAGTTTTCGAGCAATTGGATAGCTTTTAATTAGCTTAGTATTCTACACTTCGAAAGTCATTATATTATGCTTTGAGAACGTAATGCGCAATAAGCCTGATAGCTTTTCTTCACGGAGAACATTTTTCAAACAGACCTTATATATCTTTCTAAAAGACCTCTCTGTAGTCTTGAAGAATATTTGCTCTTCCATCTTTAAAATTTTCCTTCAAAGTTCTGTTAAATCAAACCTAATAAAATGTGGACTAAAACTGTTTGATTTACTCTGATCAAATATTTATTTATCATTTGCTTTCTCTGTCTAGCATATTTTGGTAATAAGGTGCAAAGATTCGGTACATCAAATTATTTTCGAGAGTCAGAGACCCTGTACTCAGATCCCGGTTTATCTTTAATTTGTTGTATCACTTTGGCCCAAATCTCTAAACATCATGGGGAGTTGAATAAAAAATTTCAAAATTGCCTTTGACAATATCACTCTAGATAGCCTACAGTGAGGCTTCCATTTACAACCAGGGCCATCTCCCCACTTCTGTTCTGCTACGAGGTAACCCTGTTAACCATGTTTCACCTGGTGAAGGAAGGGAAGGAAAGATCAAATAGACTCTAAAAGTCACAACACTGTCCTTGGAAAGAAAAGGAATCCTTTGTTCTAACACCCCAGCCTCACACACACACATACACACACACCCACAGTGCCTGAATGTGAACTTTGCAATAATCAATTGTAACGTACCAATGAGAAAATTCTATTCTGAGCAGTCAGCAAATATTTGGTAAAGGGATTATTTCCTTTACTTAAGGGCAAAAATCAAAAGGCCACAAGCTGAGGGGACCCCAGCCACCCTGTATCTCCCAAGCAATGCTGCAGATGAGGCCAAGCCTTTAAAAGGATCTGATGGAACAATCACAGAGAAATGCCAGCCTCAGAGGGAATAAACTTAGACTCTTCAACTTCCATGGCTAGGCTGTCACCACAGTGTATCGGTCATATTTCATTCAAGTCACTGCCACGAAAGACCGAGGTGTTGGGCGAGGCAAGGACTAATCAGGCACCTGAAAATATTCTGTCATGCACTGGGAATGTTGGAACTAAATAATATAAATTAGTTTCAGCTCGTAACACACACCTACTATGAAAATATACAAGAACACAAATTAAATGTATATATGTATAATGAGCAAGAAAAATGGTAGCATTCCCTGACCTATAGGATTAGACAATGTAAAAGGCAAAACAACCTCTAAGATCCTTTCAACACTAAGCTGTTGCAATAAAAAGACAACAAAAATCCAACAACTTGCTAGGCATTACATCCTGGATTGGACCCAATCATATTGAACCAGCCACACTAGGAATTCCACCCGAAACCGTTGACTTCCAGGCTCTCTGAGATCTCCAGCATGTCCCACCATTAGCCCTAAAAGCAGTGCTTTGGCTCACCCAAGAGCTGACAAAAATTAAAGGCTGGAATTTCAACCACCATGCTGGGAATTACATTTCAATGCCCTGTTTTCAGTTCAGACTTCTATTCTAAGTAGCTTTTCCATGCAGCATAAAGTGACTGCTGATCAAGGTAGGGTCTGAGATAAAGTGGATGCTTTTCCTGAGCCCATCACCAGCTGAAAAGAAATGGCATTTGGGGTTCATATATTGAAACTACAGAGGAGATGGAAGGGCCCAGAAGAGGAGAAGAAGTCAAAGGACACCTGACAGTGGAAAACAGGTGCCCCTGGAACTTCCCCTTGGAAATGAAGACAACAACAAAACAGACGATACCACTGAGCTTTTACTTACATCAGTCCCCTTTTCTGGAGTGAAATTTATTTTTCCTCTCCCAAGTATTACGATCCTATTTGAAACCTCAGTTTATGCTCCATGTCTATATAAGATTTCTCCAAACACATCCACCCCACAAAAAATTGCTCCATTCTCTGAACTCAAAAGGTGTCTCATTTCACTTACCTGGCAATAATGCTCACAGTCTTGCTTCATCTCACATTCTTGTTTTGTGATTATCATGGAACTATTACACTATCATTTGGCTTTTCACATACTCATACCTCAAGTTCTAAATTTGATTTTAACCTTTGATGAAGCCCATCATTATTTTAGCTTTTTACTCTAAAGCAGTAAATTACACAGGTACGTGTTCAGTATGTGCTAGCTGATTAAAAAAGACAAACAAGGAAGGAAGAAGGAGTAGAGGAAAGGGGACACAGAAAAAAATGTGCTGCAGTAGCATGAAGACCTCTTACGACAGAGAAGGAATGAAAATTTCATACAAGCTAAGAGAAAACAGCACCCAGGAGACACCTGAAAACGTCTGCTGAATTGAAGGAAGGATGTAAGGAAAGGAAGAATGGACAGAGGGGAAAAAAGGAAAGATTAAAAGAAAAAGAGGGAAAGATGGAGGGAGAAAGGGATGGAAGGAGGACAGAAGAATGAAGAAAGGAAGGATGGAAAGAAAAATGGAAGGAAAGATAGAAGGGTGGGAGGAAGGAAGAAGGATGGAAAAAACGGGAAAGCCTAGGATGCAGGATAAGTCTTACCCTTGTACTTCTGGATCTTCCATTTTTATACTTGTTCCCTTTCTATTTCCAAAATATCTCTTGGTGCCTCACAGGCCACCCGGCACCTAACTCCAGGCTTGTTGATGTACCAGCAACAATGCCGATTTGCTTCACTGGTCAGCACCCACCATCTCCTGCCAGTAGAGTGTCACCAATCCTGGGAAGTCAGCCCCAGGAAGGCTGCATTTCTTCGCCCAGGGCTTAGAGCTCTGGAGGATGTCTGGGCATAATCTGAGGCACCACTGGCCCTCCACCAGGAGTTGCAGTGGGAGGCCTTCTCCTCTTATTTGTGCCAAGGCATCACATGACATGCTCCCTCCACGGGCTTCTTGGGCAGCCCATCAGGGAATCAGGGCTCTGAGGCTCCGTGGGGTGGGGTGGGGGAGTGCTTTTGAGGATACTCCTTGGCGTGCAGCCATGCCTCCCTCACTGCCAACCCCCTGAGGCACTGCCATCATCCCTCCTCCATCTACCCCCTAGGACCCAGATGCAATTCAGAGTGTGCCCCAGATAACACAGGAAGGTTGCAGCCTAAATCTTGGCAAATGCACAGCTCTTTGTGGTAACCCCCATAAAAGACCCCAGGCAACTTCAGGCTTCCCAAGATGTCTCCAACCCTACTGTTGCCTTTTCCTTCTAACAGAAATACCACAACAGTACAAATGTGAACATACACATTTATTTAAAAAGAAAATTGCCATGGAGAACATATCTATTAAAGATACAATGAAAGGGCTCTTTATGGGAAAAGGAGAAGGTCTATGCCTCAGAGAGGTCCATAAACCCCTGAGATTGGATGCAAACTTTTGCCTGCAGGTATGTTCACTTTTCAGGTGAGAGAGTCCATAGCTTTCAGTAGATTCTCCAAAGGAACTGTGATCCAAACAAGATATCACCCAATACAAGGCAAGTTGTCAGGAGTTTGTCAATTAGGAAAAGAGTACTTGGTTAGTCTGCCAAAGACAACTGAATTTCATGAAAATGTATTTCCTAGGATTAACCTATTTCTCTAAAGTGACAATTAAATTTTAGACTAGCTTTCTTCCCCTTGCACCCCTCATTTCAGAGGTAAAGCAGTCTTTGTGCCCATCTGTCTATCTATCTGTCTGACTGTATCCACCAGCCCTGCAGCTCACACCTGCTGGTGACGGCAGGGGAAGGCCACTTAAACTTGTGACACTTCATTAAGCACCACCATCACAGCTCTAAATTAAAGTAAACCAATTCCAAATGAACAAGGCTTGGAAATGTGCTCCCTTTTGTCCAAACTCACTCTAAAGAAACAAAACGAGTGGTTTTAGAGGAGGTTATGGTTTTAATATACCACATCTTGGTCTTGAAACTTAAAATATTACTGGAAGAATAAGCAGGGAGATACGTGAAATATTTAAGTAAGACCCATTTTAGCCCTGCTGGGACATAAAGAGTGAGTCGACTGCTACAGAATAAAACGAAGCCTAGAAAAATCAGAGTCATGCACTTGAGCAAACCCCGAAACACAAAATAATAGGAAAATCTGCTTTATCACTTTATTTTCAAAAAGCTGTACGCAGGCTCTGCAGCTGTTAATCACATATGGCGTGGCTGTCGCCTTTCTGAATCCTGTTTTATCTTGAAAAGGTTGTCCTTTATTACCTTTCCTTTTGCACGTTCCCAAGGAGTTGTGAAACAAGAAAACAGGAAAAGCTCTGAGGTGCTCAGTGCCAGGACCAACATTTACAAAGAAGGCAAGCAAGAAAGTGTGTGAAAGTTTCAAACTCTGTCAAATTCTGGGAGGCTGCATGTTAACATCTTCATTTCCAACCTGCAGACACGGTGCCGTCTCTGATGAAAAGGAACTTCTACTCTAAGACTTGGCGTTGACTGCACAGGAAATCTAAGCCCTAGGTAGCGAGTAGCTGAAATAGTCAGAGAGCTGTTGTTTCAGATGAAGGATTTAAATAAATTTGATTCAAAGTAATAGGTATGGTACTACACCAGTTCATAACATAATATAGCTAAAAAAATTAATTTGGTGAATGAAGGTAAATATACGCTAACTGGGACATATGAAGATACACATATAAAGGCATAAGGAAAGTTTACATATGATTTGTCCACTTACTTTAAAAAACAGAATGATCGAGGCAAAACTCTGGGTTCAGAAAAATTTGCCTTCATGCTCTCAATTAACACAATAATGCCACTGTCCTGAACTGCAACACCAGCCACACTTCAGCAGATCAGAAAGCAACCTCTGCTTCTAGTCCTAAGACTAATGGGCTTTCAGAAGTTCTAAGAAGTAGGCGCTCTCAGAAATGAAAAGCCTAGAAAGGAACAAATTCTGCTTCTCAGCCCGGAGGACCAGGCAGTCTGTCCATGCAACACGCCTTCCACCCGTGGAGCTTAAAGGGTCAAGAGTCAGACGTTGGCACACACTGCATCATGCCAGGTCCTGTCCTGCCCCTCCTACCCCTCTCTTCCCAAATGGCAGAAAGTGGCCGGGGTCCTGCAGGTGGAAGCCAAAAGCTTATGAGCAGGCTTTCTCCCTCCTCAGCCCAGGGCTGCTCACAGTCCTGCTTGCTCTCAGCTGTCCCACCTGCCCGTGAGTAAGGAACTTACCACGATGGGAGGCAGGCGGGGATGCTCCGTCTGTACCCCAGCTCTCCAAAGCGTGGAGTGCGTGAAAGGAAAACCGGATGCAGCCTGGGATGTGAGGCCCTGCTCACATCTCAGCAGAGGCAGAGTGTCACCCTCCAAAATGAAGGAATTAATAAATGATAACCCCATGGTCAAATCTGTGGAGATGGAAAGCCTGTGAGCAGATGGAAAGCCTGGCTATCTCCTCAGGGAAGGACAACTGAGAACTCCAGTTCCTGAACAGGGGCCTGGCATATGCTTTGAATCAGGAGTCAGCTCCCCAAATCACACCACAGGGCACAAGCCTTTCTCGGAGGGCGACACATCTCAGGTTTCTCCCTGCGGGTGGAGGAGAGTAAAAGGCAGGAGACTGCCATCACTTCTCCCTCCTTCCACTCCCCACCCAGTAATCAATCTATAGCTGTCCTCCTCCCTGCACAATAGTTTTGGAAACTAGTAGACATGTGACTTCCACCTATGAATTCAGTACATGAGTGACAGGATCTTACGCACATCTGCCATGTGCCCAAGATTATACCAAGAGCTGTTGAACACATAGAATAATCTTCAAGCCCATCTCCAGAAACCAACTCAGAACAAGCATTAAGCAAAGTTTTGATGCTTTCAACCTTGAAATCCTCTTGTTTCTCTCCACATAAGACACTTGATGTCACTGTGACAGCAGACGGTCATGCTTTCAGACCCTCCCTAATAATTCCATCTGATGCTAAATGAAATGACTGCCGGTGACTCAAGAGGCTGTAGCTGTTACTTTTGGCAGACTGCAGTGCAAGGCACCAAGGGTGTTTTACCTCCTCCCTCTCTGATATTATGTAGAATAGCCCTGCAAGAAGAACCGTTAAAGATCAAATTAGATACTTTGATTTTATAAATGGGGAAATGAAACCCATCTCAAAATGCACAATCATGCATCCCACAAGTACCTATTGTGTGCAAGATTCTCACAACACATAGCAACAAAACTCTATCAGATATCTGGTCCACAGTCCATGTTTCAGAATAATATTCCCTGGGATTTTCTGAATTCTATGTATGTTTCCTATCTGGAGCTGGCCAAATAGAGATATGCCCCAAATGCAGAAGTTGACAAACTTTTTCTATAAAGAGCAAAGATAACAGACTTTGTGGGCCATACGGTCTCTGAGGCAACTACTTAGCTCTGCCACTGTAGTGTGAAAGCAGCTATAGGCAATAACAGGCACACTGTCCCAATGAAACTTAACTTACAGAAGAAAGATTGCATGCTGGATTTAGCCCACAGGCTCTATTTTGCTGACCCCTGCCCTAATGGATCTCATTTGATCATAACCTTTTTGGGCTACAGATCTCAAGTTTGCCTTAATCAGGTCTTACGTCACCTACAAACCTTCTTTGAATAACAGAAGTTAAATACACACACACACACACACACACACACACACGAAAAGTCACAGAACAAGGAGCTTAGGGAGTGAACCATATAACCAGCTAGTGTAAGGACTCATACAACACAGGGAAGGAATGGGAATCAGAAACAGAACTGTTCCTGCCCATCCAAGCAAAGGCAGAAGTTTCTATCTAAGTAACCAAGTACCAAGCCTCCCTAATTGACTATTAGCTCTTCTCCTCAGCTTAGGGAAGGTGATATTCCCATGATATCAGGCTCTCATCATGCCATCCCCACAGAAAGTAACTCACATCCATTCCTGCTGGAGGCAAGTCTAAGCTGGGCTGCTTAGCTTGGTCGGGAAGATGGACACAGGGCAGACACAAAGGGTCAGTGAGCAGCTCTGGTCTTCCCTGAGCCCATTGCCTGGGCAGGTGGGTGAGGAACGGGGGGCTTAGCACAGATGCCAGGTGAAGGCATCCATGCTGCCTCAGGTCAACCAACAAAGATGCTTCAGGTCAAATTTCAACTTTTAAGGGAGATGACAAATGATCACCTAGCATCACATTTCTTTGATTGATTTGCTTTGGCTGTGAGATGTGCTGTGTGACAAACATCGGGATAAATATTTTTAAAGTTTTAAAGATCCAGATGTTTGGTGTCAAAAGGACCAAAGAGTCAGTGACTGGCAGATTTCCTCTTCCCAACTTCTCACCCAAGAATCCTCTACCTCTACATAACTTCACTAACCTCACTGCAGCCTCTCCCTTAGTTCACTGGTTTCTATAAAAATAAAGGGAGAGTTGAGTTCATTGATCATCAGTTGAGCACCACACTGAGTTACATCAGCTCTGATTTGGTTGATTTTACTCAGTAAAACTTAACGATGCCATAAAGCATCCAGCGTCAGCCAGAGAGAGCATCAGTGTCTGAGCAACCACGGACCATTACACACCAAAGGAAAAGATCTACCAGCACTTCTCATTCCCATTAGATAATGAATAAAAATAATGGGAAAGGGCAGTACTTTGGTCGTTAGCACACAATTAAACACAATTCAGCTGCCAACACTACATAAAAGCTGCAAGCGTTCAAGTCCAGTCATTCATCTACTTGTCTTCCTGTAACATGGCAGCAGGAATGATCCCTCAGCTTGCTTGGTGGGGTTCCCTTGTGACTGCGTGTTCCCTGAGGAACCCTCAAGGCAAAACATGTCACAAACTTTTGTAAACTGTATCTTTTTAAATGTCCTCAGCTGGGACAGACGTCGTTCAATGAATAATAAAGCCACCACATCTTAGTTTGTTCTGTGATTGATGATTTAACTGTGGATATTCCTTATCATAAACACACAAACTCATACATCCATATATAAACACATAACAAGGCAATTCCAAAGCCGGTCAGCCTTTTCTTTAGGAAGTCACCAGCACTAGAAATACAAGCTAAGGATTAAGAGAGGTCCTCATGTTTTTGTTTTTGTTTTTGTTTTAAAAAAAAAAAGGTCTGGGAGGAGATGAGAAGTTTCTCATCGTTGATGGCTCCAAAAGTCATTAAAACAAGTTAGGGTTCAGAATCTAGGACAAGATGATACTACTTGCAGGATGGTTTGATGCCGCAGTTCTCAAAGGGTGAACCACTCTGTTTTAATCTCTAATACAGTAAATGTTGATCGATTTAACTCAAACAAAAAGTTCTTTGGGAGTCTTTAATAAATTTTGAAAATGTAATGGGGCCCAGAGACCAAAAAGTCTGAGAACCTCTGGTTTAATGGAAGTAAAATGGTTTTCAAGTTTGTTTTGTCTTCTATCTTCCATTAGCTGTGCAACCTTAACCAAGTTACTTAGCCTCTCTGGTCTTCTATTTTCTATGGATCAGACTAACCACTCTTATAATTATCTGCTCAAGTATGCTTCCCTGCTGAAATATATTATCCAGAAGGTCAAGGTTATGTCTGTGGTGCTCATTCTGTTCATTCCATATCCCCAGAGCCTAGCACAGCCCATTGAATAATACATGATAGGGTCTCAATAAGTAATTATGAATTGATTGGCAGGGCGGTTGTGAGGATTAAATAGGATAATATGCATTAAGTGCCCAGTAAGTAAGGTACCTGGCACATGTCATAGGTGCTCAGTAAACATCAGATCCCTTTCTTCACCACTAATGCTGTCCTTAGTTGTACGACACAGGAGAAAAAGTGCATAGTTTGTCTATATAAAGTGAATATTTAAGGCATTTGTTCTCCAAGTGTGGTCCTCAAACCAGCAGCATCAGCATCACCTGAGAAATTGTCACAAATACCAATTATTTGGCTCCAACGTTAGACCCACTGAATCAGAAACACTGGAGGAGGAGACCATCAATCTGTGCTATAACAAGCCCTCCAGAAGATTCTAATCCATGCTCACAGGTGAGAACTATGGCTTTAAAATATGCATGGGGTCTCCATGTAAAAAAAAAAAATGTATGTTATGATAGTAGCATTTTGCACTTTGATAGCAGAGCGTACCCAATATGTTCTCTATTGCTGGCTGCCTGGGATCTTTTTAGGACAAAGGTAGGAGATGCAGAAAGTCAAATACAGTAAACGTCAGTTGCTGGGCCTTGCAAGGTAGAGTGATTGATTTTGTATTCTGGATGTGTATCTGGGGGCCAGTGCTACACATACTTTGCATTTGAAGTAAAGCTGGAAGCAGCAGGAACAGAGTTATACCTTAGAGAAACCCCAGCATAACCCCTGAATCATCTTTGTGGCGAGGCATAAAATTTATGGGTGGGAACAGAGGTGGGGGAGGGAGAGAAGGAAGGTAAATGGAAAGCAGACATTTGATTTCTGATTTCTATCATACCTTCATAAACACACATCTAGTTTTCACAACTCCCTGGCAACCCAGCAAATCACTAGCAAACCACTACCATTAGGAAAATTACTCATAAGCTTGAATCTTTGAGAGATGCCACCAGCCAATAACAGTTATAATTTGAGTAATGTTCACGTACCCACGATACAACGGGCACTTAGGATGCTACAGAGGTGCACGTATTTTTGGAGGCTCACAGCTATCCTAGGGCATAGGCATTATCATTCTTCTCATTTATACGGTGGAAATTGAGCTTCAAGAGACTAAGCAGAGCTGGGATTCAAACCCAGGAACGCCTGACTCAAACTGTATGCCCTTCACTAACAATTCTACCTACATATATACAACACAAAGAAGAGCCTTACAAATATAATGGGCCATATTTTTGGTAGGGGCTATGACTCCAAGTTAATGCATAAACTAAAACTCCCATAATCATCCTTGAAAAAAGCCCCATATATTGTTCATCAAGTACAGTACATATTATATTACATACACAATAGTGTACAGTAATACATCGGCAGTTTCACACATTAACTTACATTACATAATATATAGCAGTCAAATATAGGTATTTTTAATAAATGAGAGAGAGTGTAAAATTGATTTTGAGTAAGTTAAATGTACATTGTAGCCCCCCATAAACTTGGCCTGGATGCAGGATATACACTAAAGGAATGGGCACACACCTAGGGTAACAGAGGGAGTCCTCTATGTACCAGAAGGTCCTAGGTACTCTGGAGTTACAGCAAGAAGTGCACTGTACAGCTGCTACCCAGAAAAGCTTATAATATGCCGGGCAGAGGGCACACTCATGTGCAGTGATCTGACGTGGCAAGGGCTAGATCACAGTAGAGCCTTGAGGGCATGTGAAGAAAGAGGATCTGAGCCATCTTGACAGAAGCCAACATACATAGAAGGATGGATAAGAAACGAAGATCATATGAAACATGGATTTGAGAAAAACACCCTGGTCTTAGAATTGGGGTGGACACACCCTAGATTTGAGCCCTCTGACTCCCTAGTTGCTAGCGCTTTGGCACTGTCCCAATTACAGAATTTAAGGGCCAGCCAGCAAAAGAATTCCAACCATGGCTTCTCAGGAGCTTTGCTGTCTACCTGGCCAGATAAAATTAACACACATGGCTCAAGGTACCCATTCCTGGCTTCAAATCAGAACGATCTCAGGCACAAACCTCCCTGACTGTCCCATTTTGTCACTGGAATTATTGTCTCTAAGTTACTTGTTGAAACAACTGCACAAAATATAACAAAGACATCAAATCAGGCATCCTGTGTCCCCAGTGTCTACTAAAAAATTACAATCTTCTCTGTTGCATTTAACTTACTCAAGGTACATGTAACTTACTCAAAATCAATCTTAATGATAAAGATAAAGTATTTCTTTCAATCATTCTTCTGTCCTTATTTTTAATTTTTGATGACAGTTGCATTGAATACATCTTTCAATATTTTAAAAACAGAATCCTTATTTAGGTTGTTCAGGACGCACCATTTAGTGCAGGGTTTTGTTGTTATATTTCTATTATGTTTCCTTTAAAAATCATTTTCTGTTTAAATGGATTAAGTCAATTACATAGGCATTTCTCTTTTGCTATTAATGAAATGAATACATACAGGGCAATGGTACAAGCTAACTGGATTTAAGAACCTCTATTAGCACCGTTAAATATACAGACATAAATCAAAGTACATGCTGCGTGAGATTCCCCTCCCCTTTCTTCTCCCTCAGAGTTACCCTCCATAGACCCTGTTTTTGAAATATAAGGAGATGAAAAAAATACCTGAATGTAAAGGACTTTAGGGACCATTTTCCAGGTTCTTTGAGACAAAGGAAATGACTCTGGTATCTCTTACCCCAAATCATTTGTTCATCTCTCTCCTCACACTTACCACCATGGGTTTTAATCTTTCTTCTCATGTGCCTGTCTGCCCCTCAAGCCTGCAACTTCCAAAGATGTGCACCTCACATTTATCCCCAGTGCCTAAGATAGCTTTGGGGATAATGGCTGTGATCAATTATTATTCTACAGATGGATAAATGGAAGGGAGAGGGTGTGGAAACAGGAGAAAGAGGCTCAGATGGAAAGGAAAGAATGAAGTTTTGGAAAAACTCTCAAGAGAAAAGGGAAAGGAACAAGCATTTGCCTGCCCACTAAGCAACCAGACACTTTTTAACACTCCACATTCACAACCATAACTAGTTGCATTTTCCAGACCCTAACATTCATGCAGGTCAAGTAACTGACTCAAAAGGCTGCAGCTTGAAAACTGTAAACCGAAGATTCATACCAGGTGTTTCTGGATCCAGAGGTCTGCCTCGGGGGAAACTAAGGGCAGCCAGGCTCCAGACAACCTGTCAGGCAGAATCCTGAGAGTACTCAGGCTGTTCAGCCATTGGACAACCCAACCAGGCACTAGAAGCACCCCAACTGATGGTGAAGGCCAAACCTTTTGTCCCCTCTCTGCAGCGAGATAATCTAGGCTGGAGAGTCAGAGGCACCCAAAAAACCAATACCTCATACCTGGGCAGCTCTTTGGGGTCCTGTCACACCCCATCTCTGAGCCTACTGTTAAGTCCAGCTCTTGGTCCCAGAAGGTGGGTTCCGCCGATGCTCCAGCGCCCTCTAGCGACCATCCACTATTATGTCAACTATCTCCTGCCCTTCCCTCTTGCCTCACCAGCCCCTTGGACTGCCCTGGCCTTAGGCGCCTGTCAGCCTGATTTTGTTCCTCCTCTTCCTCAAAGTGAAAGGAACTGGCCTACAGAGGTTTGGGATCTCTTGGCTAAGGAAGGTCTTTTTTCCAATACAGCTTAAATCAGAAAAGGTTTCTAGAACTAACCTGAAATACTGTATTTTCCTCCTGATGTTTCCAAGGAGAAATGTCTCTAGCGTTTTAAGTAATACCAAACACAAAGCTGGAAATGCTATGTTCTGAACCAGAGATGGAAAAGCAACATTTTAGAAAGTTTGTTCTTTTTGCGTGCACCTTTCATTTAAAATAGAATAAAGGATCCCCCTGTGGGCTCCTGGAACTGTAAACACTCATAAAATCTCTTTGTTTACTTTATTGACTCAGTTGTGACATTTGAAATAGAAGGCTAAGACTGTGCATAAGCAATTCTTCACAAAGCATGCACATTAACAGGGATGGCTGCAGACAATGGCTTTGTATAAATTTAATCATATCTATTGGGTAAATATTGCACTGGCTCCTAGAGAAATAAATGTAATAAGTCCTAGGTCTGCTCTTCCAAACACTCCAATGGAGGTGGGAGCCCCACCCCTGCCCCCATCCTCAACTCAATCAAGATTATCAGTACACAGGGCGCCAGAGATTGGCGCCACCACAGTAATTATCTACAGGGAACTTAAGTCTCTATATGAGAGGAGTAATCAAGAGGGCTGTTTTATGAGTCCCCTGATCTTAAGCAAGTCACCTTTGAGGTTCAGATTCCATGTCTGTCAAATTAAACAGCTATAATCAATAGACTACCCACAAGCTCTCTTCCAGTTCTGAGAGTCATAGATTCAAAGTGATAAAGTTGTTGCTCGCAGTTTAGAGATGAGCGCCCCACAGGCCAGCTTAGATGGGTTCCCCCACTCCTATGAGTATACCAGAATTCAGAGGACTATAATAAAGCTTCCAAAATAAGTCATCCTATCACTTTCCATTTTTCAAGACTTGCCTTCAGGCCTTTAATATTTACTGAGCTAAAAGCCAGGGGTTCTCAAGAGGCTTTCCCAAGAATATAGCAGCCAAACTGAGGACTTCCTGGGATTTGCCAACATAAGGAAAACATACAACACATCATATGTATTTAGTAGCTCATGGACTAAACAGAAAGCTCTTATATAAATGAGGTTTCCAGTACAGAAAAGGCTGAAAGTATATTCAGGCACTCCTATGTTTTTATTATGCAGTCACAAGTTTTAGCAGATATCCACTGGTTGAATTTGATGCTAATTGAGGCTTTACTATATATATTGTCTATTTCAAGTAGCATAGAAAAGACAGCACATCTTGCCTGACCCATTTATTGAAACTGATTTTGGATTTACTACCAACCTCCACATAAATACCTTACCCAAAGAATGGATTTGTAATTCCAACCCCCTTAATTTTCATAACATGCTTTCCTCAAAGGAAAACCATTGACGAAATTTTAGGACATCCTAAAAAGAACTAAAGTCCTATAATCTATTCTTTACCATCTATATTCAATCAGGAGAAAGGCAGGGTCAAATGGAACCCTATTATTCTATGCTGCAAGGTCAGTTCTAAGGCACTATAGGATGGTTTTGAACCATGTGACATTTTATTTTAAATGCATGTTAAATTTCTTCTTTTGATATCTTGTGACTCTAATAGACTGACTACCGTTGCCAAGGAAATATGACTTTGGGTTATCACATGGATCCAAAGGGTCTTTTGTTTTTGTTTTTGTTTTTTAATAGTAACAAGACAAAAATGGAAAGATCAACTACAGAGAACAAATTTAGCCCCTTTCCTCTTCAAAATGCATGCAATACAGACCCTCTGCTATATTTCTGATTAAAAACTACAAAAATTCATGAAGTGACTTTCCCAACTAGTATAGGAACTTTCTCCCAGTCAGGCAGATACCATCAAAGTACTCTTCTCATTTTCTGTTTGGGAAACAGATCCCTGTGGAAGTGTGGGACATTGATTATACACAACATGAACTGCTCACCTCTAATATGTTTACCTCCAAATGGAAAAATCCTTTCTTTATGTGGATAAAGGTGGCCATAATGGTTCAGAGCACTATATTTCAGGGAACTTGTAAAATGAAGACGGAGAAAGGCATGGTGCAAACCATACACATACATTCAGTTGGGTTTCAAAAGATTCAAATGCAGATGAGAATAAAGATTCTAACATTAACCCATTTTTTTCTCCATAATTATTTCTTATAGTCAGTATAATCTTAAGGTTTTCAGTCATGATGGTAGACTCAATCTGAAGATGGGAAGAAACGAAGCTTCTATGAGATGCTGGAATACTACATAAAACTTTCCTGGAAACAGATTAACATCTTTGCTTCCTACTAACTGAAATGCGGTATTTTTAAATCACAAATCCACATGCAGATCAAGAAACACTTTAGCACAAGACACTTTTCAATGAAAACCTCTAAAAACAGAGTCTCCTTAAGACAAACCAATGATTCAATCAAAATGCCATGTTGCTACCAGATGCCTGGAGATAAACAGAAGTCTTTTAAGCACAGTTAAAAAACAACTCATAAACCTCAGAGCAACTATTTTAAAATATTTAGAAGCTCTAGTAAAGTACTTGTCCCATGCTGGGTAGCTCACAAGACCCCATCTGTGACTGCTCCCAACTAGTATGCTGGGAGTGAGGCTGACCATTCAAAGGAGAGGTATAGGTTTGGTGGCCAAGAGAGTGTTCCATTTGTTACTCATGGTAACACAAGTAGACCTTTGGCTCCGTTATAGGCAAGCTCTTCTCACCCAACCATTCAAAACCACCCAGATTCAACATCCACTCCTGCTATGAGTTAATAGTTCCTTTTATGTAACGATCGGGGAAATCACCTGGTTTTGATGTGGTTTCAGTTTGATCCTGTGAAACCATCAGAATCTTCCCATCAGAGATAAATGAGGGGAATCTGGCCTTTATTAGGACACACTATTAACACAGGTGCCCTACCTATATCTGCCAATCTCTCTTCTATTTTTACCCACCTCCCTACATGTGAGTACCTTTGACCTACTCTGAGCTCATACCCGATTTGCTAGAGCAACTTTGTCAGTCTTTCTAGGCAAATATTAATAAAATTAATTTAACCTAGAAGCATCAGCTCGGTAAGGGAAATGAAAACATCAGAAGTTATCTAATTGCAGCCAGAATCATTCTGAGCTCTGTCTTATTGACTCGGTAATAAAAAGAAATGGTACATTCCTAAACTTAAAGGGCATCAAATAAATGTGTAAAGTTGTTGCTTGCCTCTGGCTCTTGGGGGATGTGCTATGTTTAACCAGTGTATATTAACAACCAAACATTGTCATGGATTCAAAACACCTAGTAAAGTGTTTTTCGGGGGGAGGGGTAGTGCTGTTTGGACATAAAGCAAAAAATAAAACACAAACATCTTTGAGAAGGGATATTGTTAAGAGGGCAGTAGAAAGAAGGAATGGGAAGAAAAGAATATTTCATTTGAAGTTAAGGTAGTTTTTCCATAAGAGCCGGATTTAGTCTTAGTTTCAGAACACTTTTAAGTACCTTGGACAGCTAAAAAAATGCTGTTTAGGAAACGGAAAACCAAGTGAGCCAAGAACAACCACAGCACTGCTTTAAAAATTCCTGGCAAAGCAGCAGGAGGATGTTTTGTATACTTTTGAAAACAGGTGTAAAGGAGCAGAGGCATCTCCTCCAGAAAGGCACTGAAATCCTATGGTATCAGTGGGTCAATTGGGGGAAGAGATTCAGATATTTCTCTTACAAAGTTTCCCAGGGCACTCTCCCCTCTCTGCTCATCTTTCCTCCCTCCACCTCCGGAATCCCATGGCAAGCACTTCCTAAGCTGGTGCCCAGGAATCATCTCTGCAGCCAGTGATTTTTCCTGGAACCTGGCAAGTTCTGGGACTGGAAGCCAGTCTTGCAAGGCCGCTGTGAGGCGCGGTCTAATCTGGAGGATAGGATGGGAACCAAAGCCTTGAAGTCCACCCGCTTCATTCAAGAAAAAAGAGGAGTGCATCTTCCTAAGAGTATTTCTCAGGGTTCAGCGTGTTACCCACCGGATGGTAATCAATACTCACTTGGCGTCGACCACCTCCCTCCTGTCTCCCTCGATTGCGCCCTAACAATCCTCGGGCGTCAGAGATACCACACGGGGTCGCGATCTCGTTAATCAGCGGTGGCTAGCTCTTCAGTAGTTCCTCCGGTCCTATCTCCCCTCCTCTTATCCCCTAGGCTACTTTACTTAACAGAGAAAGGAGCGCCAAGGGACTTGGCTGAATCAAGGGATTTGCAAGTCTATCGATTAGTTTTAAGCCCGAGAGCCCAGGACGCAATTAAATAGTACTGGGACGTATTGTCAGGGGGTGGGGAGGAGGTTGGGAGGCTGAAACCCACTGCAGCTAGGTCAAGCCATTGGATACCGCTGCAATTTCCCAGAGCTTTCTTCCCGTCGGAAGGGAAGCTGCAACTTCAGCCAGGACTCTACTCCCCTCCTCCTCCCCGATTTCTAAAACTGCCCTCCCCCCTTTAGGACTTGCAAGAGTGGTCACTCAACGCGTGCACCGCGGTCCCCTTCCGCGGGCTGCCTCCCCACCCCACGCGCGCCACCCTACCTGAGCGAGTAGGGCGAATGTAAGAAGGCGAGGTGTAGGGGATGCGAGTTCCCTTGTATTAAGGACTATACTTGTAGCTGAGTCTTACAACAACGACAGAAATGATAAACAGGCAAATCTGAGCGAAAAACAGTGCATCTCAAAAGTTGGTCTTGCTTACGCAGCAGCCCCAACAGACTTTGCAATCTCAGTGCCCCAAGAACACAGGAATGCAGAGTTGGCATTTACTTACCTGGGTGTGCCAGCCTCGAGGAGTAGAAAGAGAATTCAGGCCGGGACGAGGTCTGTCCCGCCCCCAAGATGCAAAATCCGGCTTTGAAGTGGAGATGGTTGGTGGTGTGGTGGTGCAGTTGTGTAGTGGAGTAAGGGGGTATCCGACTTCCCTCCCTCCCCCTCGTCCTCTGAGGCCAGTTTAACAACAGCGGATGGAAAAGATGCTGGGAGGAGAGTTTGGTCTCTCCGGAAACCCTGACTCCATTCTTGGTGATGGGGGCTGGGGAAAGGTGAAAATATTGGGGTTAGCAGCTCGGCTCTCAGTTAACTCAGAGTAAAGTGGAAGGTACCGGGAAAAGAGAGGGAGCGGAGAGGAGCCAGGGAGGAAGGAAAAGAAGGGGAGGCGAGCGGGTGACGGGGAGATGGCAGCTTCTCAGAAAGATTTCCACCTTCTGACGAAACCCATGCGCCCAGCAACCCGCGAGACACGAGTTCGGAAACCTCCGCACGAGCGCCCCCTGGGGGGTTCCGGCGGACGCGAGCATTGCCCCGGGAACGCGATTCCCCGGCCCCTCCCCAGACTAGGGGGGTGGTGCGCTCGGGGGTCCTGCCGCGTCAGCAGTCCAGGCTTCCTGCTCAACTCTGTCGCTCACACCAGATTCCTGGAGACATTTAATTCAGTCCCCCAAGTACGTGGCCCTCATCTCCACTTCAGCGTAAAGCGGTCATATCTGTGAGGGGGTGGGACCGATACTTCTTTTTGCACACATTCAAGGAAACCTCTTGTATGGATGCTCAACTCCCACCAAAAATGGTATAGATATTGCTCATCTCTGTAGCCTCAGTGTCCACAGTAGTGCCTGGCATATGGTAGGAGCCCAGTAATTATTTTTTAGTGGGTAAGTGCATGAATAAATGAATGGACAGCCAGGCTTTTTGCTCATCCCATGTCTTTCTGAATCCGCTTACCTCACAAAATAAGAGAGAAATGCTTAGGGAGTGTCTATGTTTAATGATAGCTATAAACGTGCTGCCTAATGTAAAGGGTAACCACTGTCCCATACTATGAAGCACTTTAGAAAGAAAGGGTGTGGCTCTCCTGTCCCAAACTTATTCAAAGTCAAATTCAGACAAATGGGCAATGGAGGAGTACAGTGTGTCTGTTTCTGCAACAGAAGATAAACTAGACAGTTATGCTCTCTCAGCACACAGGTATGGTCAGAGTCACAAATTGGACTTCAGAATCCATAGGTTCAGAAAAGACTCCCTCTGGCATTGAGATGACATGGAAGATGTTACAATCTAATGTGGGTAGGGATATAGGGAGATAGGAGTGTCTTCTACTCCACCCTCTTAGGGCACCATCTAACAAGACTCTTCTTGCAAAGAAGTTATCAGCCAGGAGCCTTTCACCAACCACAGAGCTCTCAATTTCAAAGCCAGAGAAGGGAAATTGTAGGGTGAGGAGCAGGTGCCCCATTGATGGTTCTATAGTGGCAATTAGGAAGATCTTAGACAGAAGAAAAGCCTTCAGAAAGAAAAAAGAAATGACATTTTTCTTCCCCCAGGTCACCTCTCAAGAGCTTCTGAAGTAGGATAACAATAAACACGGACCCTAGAAAGGATCTTAGGGTGCTCATCTGTAGACTGAAGCTCCTTTGATTCACTTTGATTGGAAAAACGTGTGTCAGTCAGTTAAACACAAGCCAATCATTGTGACCTTGGGATATGGGCTTACACTGATGGGCCAGGCCTCCCACAGTGTCTGGGAGCGGTCCGTGTGCCCTATAGCACTCCTGGAGCCAGGGTGGAGCCCCACATGAGCCACACTGAATGAGAGTAAGACACAAAGAAGATTCCTCAAAGGAAATTCAGGGTCATCCTACCAAGAAAGGGGGGATGGATGCTGGGCAGACAAAGTCAGCACATGTTTACTAAATGTGAAAATATTAAGTCAGAAAATATTCCTTTCAGGTTTCATTAAGAAGCACCCTCAGAAATGAACTTAAAGTTTGAGCTGACTGAACTTACAAAGATCAAGAGAAAAAAAAGGAAAGTCATTATGCATTTCCTTGCATATTGATTGTATCCTCTGAAATGTAAGTCCCATGAAGGCTTGTGGTAGGCTGTTTTGTTGTCCTGTTCATGATTGCAATCCCAATGCCTAGCACAATGTCTGTCACTTAGCAGGTAGTCAATAAACATTTGTTAAATTAAATTATTAAAAATACCTTAGTGGTCATTTAACACAAACTTTTTATTTTATGGGTGAGAAAAAAGGAATTGAGATGTGCTGAGCAGGTACTACTTCCAGGCAATGTTAGGTACTCCATTGACCATCCCATTTAATTTTCTCAACAACTTGCCCAAGTAGGTTTTATTATATCTGCAAAAAACCTGGGGTTTGGGCTGTCAGAATGACCACACCAGGGAACACAACTAGTTAATGGGAGAACACGGAGTGTTAATTAAAGCAGACTCTGACATGAACCCAAAAGCAGAAGAATTAGAGTCAGAACCCACAGGGAAGAACCCAGCACAATCATCTTCAGCCCCCATGTGAAAAGCATAGATACACAAACTAAATGCAACGCCACAACTTGTGACAAATATGGTTTCCTCTGCCAGCAGCCTGCAGCTCCCTAATTAGAAACAAACAGTCGCTTGCAAGCCGGTGTGCAGGACACACGTGTAGCTTTATGCCAGAAACTTGGATTTTTTTTTTTCAAGGCATGACACTAAAGGTAAATTCGAAGAGGCTCTTGGCAAGACACATAAAACAGAATTTACTCCCACCTCTCATATAAAACCAACAACTCATCTCTACAAATGAAGATATATAACCAACTAGCGAACTGTGGTCACAATCACTGCGCCTACAGAAAGTTGCTCACTATACGGAGTCCCTTCAACAATTGTGACATCAAAATCTCTTTCTCTGTATCACTCACCTCCTGCCACCTCTCCTTTTCGTGGATTCTGAGCTGCTGGGTGCTACAGCCATAGTCAAAATTATCTCGAGCCACGATGCCACTGGCGTTCCCAAGCCGCAAAGGAGGCTCCAGTTCTGGGTAGATTCACTAGCTGGGTCTCTGTTTAATAACATAAGGGGAGGCATCCGCTCGCTGTCTTATGCCAATATGAAAGGCACCCCACACATCAGAGTGACAAGTGAAATGCTGGAATGGAGCCAGGGAACAAAAGGGAAGAAATGTGAATTCTTACCAATGCAGTTGATACCATTTTGTAACGGTAGCAGATGATGAAGGGGAAAAATAGGCAGAGAGTCGCTGCCCTGCTTTAAAAACCTTGGATCCTTCCCTGAATGAGTCAGGGTGAGCATTTTGTTTTGAAATTGAATTTCTGTTTCCTTTTCTTTCTTTTTTTTTTTCCCTCAGCTGTAGGATGGTTTTACACTCAACTAGTCAAAGGGACTGCTGTAAATAACAGGATTTATTTTTGAGTCTTTGGATCAAATAAGAACCTTGAATTTCTCACCTAGGGTTATTTATAGCTCAAAAATGTGTTTTGTTTTGTTTCTATTTCATGTGATTTTGAGAATTGACTGATATGTCTTCCTTATGTATATGCCTGAGATGAGTTGTATTACTGGAAAGCAGAGAGGAGTGCTCTAAGAAAACCCTTCTAAGATGCTGAGAGTCAACAAAGAACTAATACACATGTTTCAAGCTGATGCAGGGATCACATCTTCCACTGTCGGTCGTTCTTTTGTATGGGGACTCTGTAAGACCTCTGTGCCTCTAAATCCATCACGAACAGGCTAGGCTACGAAGGGGCACCTTATACTCTTGTCTACCAATAGGTGGCATCAAAATCCCTCAAGCTTTTCTTCATTGCATTTTTAAAAACCAAAGCCAGAGAGCATTTTCTGTCTGAGATTTCACATTTTACCATGGGTGATGTTTTAAAGGACACTAAATCATCTCTGTTATTTCAGAGCAGAGTATCCCATTTATCTCTTAATTAGGCCTCTCAGTCACCCTTCTGAGCCTCAGTTTCCTCACTGTGAAAAGACGGTATTTTGAATTAAACTCCATCTTTGGCATTCTGGTTTTCAGCTACATAACGTGATAAAACTCATTAAAACTCCATTCCTTTGGGTTTAAGAAATGTTTACATGCAAAAAAAAAAAAAAGTCCGTTGCAAAGACTGCTATTTGCCTAGCCTATATTCATTTTTGTTTGTTTTTTCCTCACTAAAAGAAGCACAATTCCGAGGGATGTAGCCATGTGCACAGCCCCAAACCCACGTTTCCCAGGCCTTCTTGCAGATGGGGTAGTCATGTGACAAAGATCTAGCCCTGCACTGTCTGATATGATATCCACTAGACCCATGTGGCTACTTAAATTTAAATTTATTGAAATTAAATAAAATTAAAATTTCATTTCTTCAGTCACATTTTAAATGCTAATAGTCACAGTGACCAGCAGCTACCACCTTGGATAGTTTAGATACAGAACATTTCCATCATCGCAGAAAGTTCTGCTGTATGTACTGGTCTAGTCATTAAGATGTCAGTGGAATTTATAGGCAGTTTCCATGATAGTCTTAAGAGAGAGGGAGATCCTGACTCAGCTGGAATTTACATTTCCCTCCTTACCTCTCCCTTCTTTCTACCTAAAGGTGAAGGTGGGTCAGCCATCGTGTGACTATGAAGCAGCAAGCACATGCCCAGGCAGGCTAAACAGAAAAATAAAAGGAACCTGGGTCTTGGATATCATGAAGGTGTCCATGTTATCATCAATTTTATTGTGAGAAAAATAAAGTCAGTTGATTCAAGCCACTATTTTTAGCTTTTTGTTACTAACAGACAAATATTATTTCCAACTGGTATACCTTTGGAAAGTTACCTGGAAATTTTTCTATTAATGGCTTTGTATAAACAAGTTTCTTTCCAGTTTCCTTTCCTTTGGACAGAGCTGAGGACAAGATCCTGAATAAAAGAAATGAAACAATGTATATATCCACAATGAAATAATTATTAATCATTCATTTCAATATGCCAAATAGGCCAAAGGAAGGAAGGAAGATGGGGTGTTAATGTTACCCAAAATAATTATCTTCTATCTTATAGGTTAGCAGAAGAACAGCTTTGCATTTTCCTAGAGAAGAGGTTGGTGCGTACGGAGAGAAAAAGAAAATAGTAAGTCTCTGTGTGCTAGAAGCTTGGCTGAAAGATTTAACATTATCATATTTAACGCTCTATGATAACCCAATAAGGCAAGTATTCTTTATTTGCTTTGCAGATAATGAACTGAGTCTGAGAGAGATTAAGAATCTTGTCAAAATCTACATAGCTAGTTAGTTATAGAGATGAGTTTTAAATCCAGGTCACTTGGTCCTTGCCACAACTACATAATGAAATTCCCCTGGTGAGTGAATATCATCAGAGACTGATCCATACTTGCTTATTTCAGGGGTCTCATCCTATCCACTCTACCACTTTTTTCACAGGATTGATTCTATTCTGCCTTTGAAAAGACTGATAATATTTATATTTCTTCATTAGCCGTAGAAATTAACCAGCAGGTTAGAGCAAAAGGCTTTCCAACCAAGGAAATGACAAAGTCTCCAAGTCAAGAGCAGTTATGGCCTGATCAAGTAACCTCAAGTAACTGAGTAATCCACTATATCTGGGGCGAAAAAAAGGAGGGGAGAAAGCTGCAAGAACTTAAGCAAACGAGCAGGCCGGGGCATAGGTATAAAGGGCTTTACAAGAATTACTAAAGGAGATTTTATTTTATTCCATGGGCCACTTATTCCCAAACCTTAAAGAAGATTCTAGAATTTTCCTTGATCCATGGTGAAATGAGAAAAACGAAGATTTTTTTATACAGCTCAATTATTTTTTTGAGATGATCTCTTCGTTTATTTTTTCATGTACACATTAGTCACTGCACTCTTGTCAATTTCTTGTGAGGTTTTGTCATTTTAAAATGGCCTTACTTGGTAAAATCAAAATACTTCTGAAGCCAGAGCAATCCAAGAAATGTGTTTGGGATCTGTTCTGTGAAATTATACATTTGGAAACAACATCTGGAGGTCACGACAAAGACACTGAAGAGTTTTGAGCAGGTAGTGTGGCGATCAGGTGTTAAATTGAGGAGGGATTGGTGAGGGGAAATACTAGAGTTAGGGAAATGAGTCAGGTATCTTTTCGCTGAGTTTATCAATAGATATTTGTTGAGTACCATTCTGGATTTAGGGGAAGGAATACAATGATGAACCAGACGGGTAAGTTCTTGGCCCTCATGGAATTACCATGGAGTCAAGTTAGGGAGAGAGAACATGAACAAAGAGAGACAAGGAGATTGGGAGTCAAGGAGAGGGGGGGATGAGAAAGAGAAAGAAAGAAAAAGAAAGAATTACAACACTCATAGATTATAATAAGCAGGTGAAAGAAATAAAAAGCGTGATGAGGTAAGGGAGTAACTTGGAAATGCCTGCCTATTTAGATAGGCTCGTCAAAAAGGCCTCTTAAGGAGAAAGCATTTGAGCTGAGAACTAAAAGGTAAGAATGAATCAACATGCAGGGACCAGTGGGAAGAGCTTCCAGAGATGGGGAACAGCCAGTACGAAGGCTCGGAAGTCAAAAAGTTCTTTAAATTCTTAATGGTCAGTTTTGAGTTGGAAAAGACGGAATGAGACCGTTATACCACACCAGACTCCTTCAAGGGGACAATAGGAAGAAAGGATGGAAAGGATGGAAAGAGTTTTCAATAATACAGAAGACTTGTCTTGTTAGTTTCATTCATTAAACACATTTTGAACATCTAGTCTATACCAAACACCATCCTAGGTATGGGGGTTGACAAAATATTGTCTTCATTCTTCAGGGTCTTATAGTCCAATGTAAAAGCATAGAATAGAAAAATGAACCCCAGTTGTGTAATCCACAGGAAACTCCTGGATGGGAATTTACTTCCATCCCACAGACTAAAGACAAAATCAGCTCCCGTTGACATCAATGGAGAGGAAGGCCTCTGGGCGGTGGGCTCAAGCAAACATGCAGAGGGTTATTTCTGGAAGCGTGAGTCCATATGTCTACAAAAGACATTTAAAGGAAGAGCGGGATTTGCCTCAGCAGAATCCCCTCCTTCATATGACCTGCTCTTCGCATTGCTTCTGGTTTCTTGATGATTCTTCAGGTGTGGCCAGGATCCATAGTTACCTTTTGGGTGAAATACTTTCATATATGTTATCTGGTTTATGCCCTGCAATAAAGCTAGGAGACATCATTTAGCCCCATTATGTAGAAGATGCCTTTGAAAACCACGTACTCCTTCTGGTGAGAGATAGGTCTCTGATGTGTGCAGGTTGTCCCAGGATGAATCACAGACTCGACTTCTGTAAGGCAGTGGACACTGGGTCCTATGGGAGGAAGAAATACTGCTATAATGGTCATGGGCTAGCCACAAGGTACTCAGGGGCAGATTCTGGGATGAAATTGTCTTCCTCGTAGGGTTGTGAGGTAGTGTGCAGAGTTTTGAAACCATATATACATAAAGATATTTTTAATTATTAAATGAAATCTTACCATATATTCTGCTTTGCAGTATGTCTTTTTATGTCAAAAAATATTAACCTACCTCATAATTTATAATGGTTATGAAATATCCCCATTATGGGTATAACAACATATGCTAAACTAATCCCCTATTTCTCAGCGTGTGTTCCCAGTTTCTCACTATTGTACATGAGGCTTCCGTAAGCATGCTGAACTTCTGTAGTATTCTTTCCAAAAATCCATAACTTCAGTCTAGTACCATGAGAAAAACACCAAACCAATACATATTGAAGAACATTCTCTAAAATACCACACTGGTACTCCTCAAAACTGTCAACATCATTTTAAAAAAAAATAAATGAATCAAGACTGAGAAACTCTCACAGACCAGAGGATATTGAGACATAACAGTAAATACAATGTGCTGCCTTAGATCGGATCCATTAATGGCAAAACTGGTGAAATCCAAATACAGTGTGGAGTTTACTTAATAGTAAAGTACCAATGGTGGTTTTTCAGTTATGACAAATGCTCCATGGGAATATAACCTGTTAACATTAGAGGAAAATGAGTGAGAAATATGTGGAAATTCTCTGTACTATCTTTATAACTTTTCCATTAAATTTAAAATTATTCCAAATTAAAAGCTTAGTTTTTAAAAACACACAACTTTTCCACTTGTCTCCTTAGGATAAAGTTAGATGAGTTGAGGTGAAAGCTATGCATAATTCAGGTTTTTGAAACATTTTGTGGAATTACCAGGGTGGTAATCAACTTAATTCATCATTTTTGCCAACTTTGGAAGTAAAAACTCTTGCTTTATCTGCTTGGTATCTTCAAGTCCAATGTCTGCTGGGCCCATTCCACAGGAAGACATTACCCAGTTTAACTCCTTGCAAAACTCAGAGAGAATATTGATGAGAACTGCCAGAGAATTAGGACCAAGCCCACTGTTCCCAGCCTGGCTGGTTCTCAACAGGCAAAGTAATTAAGAAGTGACAAAAAACCAAAACAAAACAAAACAAATAAAGAAACAAAATCTCCTGGGAAATAAGAACATGAAGTCAGAGAATGCCATTTTTACATAGTCATTTTTCTGATTGCAACTCTGCTTTCTGCCTTCTTCCAGCAGAGCTGCCTTTAAAGTGAATCATCGGTGATCAAAGGCAGACCAAAATAACACATTGTTCCTCTAGAGAAGAAAAAGTGGAGTCCTATCAGTCTGATTTTGGGGGGTGGGGGGTGAGAAGGGGGGAGAAAGAAGAGCACGAGAGAGACCTCATTGTCTACTCTTTCTAAGAGCAAGGCCTGTACTTTTGTTCTTTTGAAAAATTTTTTTAAAAACACTTGCCTAGAAAAACTGCATCATCGCTGTATCCCAGGACATGGGCATCAGCAGGAATAGGAGACCTGCCCTGGCCCCCTCTCGGGAACGAATTCAAATATTTCCAAAGAATGACCTTAACCCCTTGAGCAGAAGAAACACAGAATTTGTGATTACGGCTAGAAAGACCTGGTTCTCCATTCCTGAGAAGAATCAACCTTTAAAGGACAGGATTAATTTAGTTCTCAAAAGAGAACTCAAGGAACCTCCGCAAACAGTTCATTTTCTTGCCCAAAGTCTGGATGATGCCTTGAAACTTACTGAGCAACCAGAATTAACAAACCAAGTGGACATGGTTTGGATAGTAGAAGGCAGTTCTGATGATAAGGAAGCCATGAACAAGCCAGGCCATCTTAGACTATTCGTGACAAAGAATTTAACAGTGACACATTTTTTTTTCCAGGAACTGCTTTGGAGAAATATAAACTTCTCCCAGAATACCCAGGTATTCTTTCTGATGTCCAGGAGGAGAAAGGCATTAAATACAAATTTGAAGTATATACAAACAATGATTAATGTGAAGGGGTTTTCTGATTTATTCCAAGTGGTTCCACACTCTCTCCAAACAGTTATCAATTTTAACATTAGAAAAAGAGACTTCTGATGACTTCAGATCTATGGATAACTACTTCCAAGCAATATGTTCTTATTAATAATCTTAATTTTAACTAGATTTGGTTAAGATTAGTCTTCACTACGCTATAGCTGATACCATTTGTGCAACATTTCTTGCTGTGACTGCCTAAATGTCGATCAAGGGCCAGGATTAGGTCCCTCGCACCTGCCTAGGGTAGCATTCCTACCAAGATGCCACAGTAGGAGGGTGACCTGATAGCATGAGTTGAAACCAGGACCTATAAAAATAGGAGCTAGACAGATTTGTCCAAATGTCAGAAATGTAAACAGACGAGTTAGAACTCAGATATTAAAAGAAAATTATATCAAAATAGGGACCATGAATTACTCTCTGCACATCACACTTCTTAAAGACAGGTTCTGTTCACTCAGGGAATCAGTAAGTTGAGAAATTCAGCATACTCCATAGGGATAGTAAAGGGGCAGGTTGGAGACTACCTTTTTGATGATTAAAAGGGAAGGGCTGAGATCTTTAGAAACTCTGTTTCTGATCTTGGGTGAGTTTCCACGGGATGTTACAATGATAGAACAAGAATAGGCTGCTCAGATAAGCATATGGCTAAAAACAAACATTCAGAGAGAATGGATATTGCTAGAAACCAAAATTAGTAAGTTAGAAAATAAACTTCACATCATTAGAAAATGAAAATTAAAACACGGTTTACCCATCATGTTAACAAATATTTGGATTTTTAGGTATTCAAAAAAATAGCATTTTCTGCCTTTGTAGAGTAGAAGGCAGCAATGTCAATTAAAATTCAAAATATCCTGGGTTTGGACCCAGAACTTCCATTTCCAGAAATTAATCCTGAACAAAGAGATGGACCCAAGAGTATTTGTTGCACCATTTATTAAAATTGGAAACAGCCCAAATATGGATCAATAAATAAACAATTAATCATAAATAAATAAATAAATAAATACACTTGCCTGTTGGGAAAGGCATAAGTAACGTTGAGGCATGTATTAAAAAGTTTATCTATTCTGTGTCTATCACCTCCTCTTATAGCAATTGCGGTGAATGATCTCCCTTGTGTCTGATCTTGCTGTTGGTATTCAGAGGAAAGGAGACATTCACCCAGGCAGTAATACAGTGCCAGGCACTGTACCAGGCCCCTTCCAGTATATTTTCATCAATTTCTGCCAACAATACAGGGTAACAGTGTGGGAGATTCCAAAAAATGATCACTAGTCTTCGTTTCTGCAATATCTACACCCTTGCAGTGTACTTCTGTGGCTCTTCCTACCCAGTAGGGGAGTCTGTTTGTCCATCCTCTTGAAGCTAGGCTGGCCTTGTGACTAGTTTTGGCCAATAAAAAGCAGCAGACGTGATGTTGTGCCAGTTCTGAGCCTAAATTTTTAAGAGGTCTGGCACATTCCCACCCAGCCATGCCAAGGTTATCTTATTATATGATGCGTGACAGATGGGACAGAGACGAGCCATTGCAGCTAAAGCCCAGACACATGAGACAGCACAGCCGTGATCAGAAAACCCGCCCCCAGCCAACCTTCAATTGGCCATAAGCACATGAATGAGCTATGCCCAAAACAGCTGAACATGGGCAAAAGTGTGACCTAATAACTGCTTGTTATTTTAAACCGCTGAGCTTTGGAGGTGGTTTGTTATACATCAATAGTAAATTGATACGAGAAGGAACCCTTATTTCTTTTTAAGACATAAGAAAATTAAGGCATAGAGATTAAATAATTTCCCCAAGGCTACACAGCAGTAAAGTGGGGATAGTCAGGATTCCATCCAAGGGCCTAAATCAACCTAAGGTCCCTACTCCTTCCACTACAATCCCTGCCCATAGAATGGAAACAGAAGAAAAACAAACGCAACCAAAGGTCACAGCTAGTTAAATGTGGTAAAACTAGAGTCCCTTTCCCAGCTGTCTTGTAGGTAGTGTGCAACATGGGTGCATACATATGTATATGTTTATAAAGAATGATCTATTTAATGGAGAGAATGAGGTAGGTAAGAGAAAGCTATTTTTTAACTTCGATAACATAGTCTAAATTAAATGCATTTATCTTGGTGTAAATCTGTAATTACCTCACAATGACAACTGGCTTGCTTTTGACAAACTGCCTTGTTTCTCTCTTAAAAACTAGGTCACTCTGAGGATAACCATTCAGCACTCCTTTGTCCCTTCCCTGTGGGGCTCTGTCCTGCTCTTCCATCCCTCCTTCGTGCTGCTTCTCTTTCCAAACTTTTTCCCTTTTATCTCCTGGGCTCACTCTCTAACTTTCTCTGTCTGTCAAAACTTGTATAATAGCAGTTTAATTAATCCCTCATAGCCCCATTCTCCTAACTCCTGCATTTTTAATAACTTCCTTTTCTGGTCTTGAATTTGTCACTCTAGTTCATTACTTCCAGATTGTCTTTCTTGGGTTCAACAAGATGATGAATTAGATCACGTCATTCCTCTGCTTAATACCCTTCAGTACCTTCCTATTGCTCCCAGGATAGTCTGAACTCCTTAACATGCCCTCGCAGGTTCTGCTTTACTCACCTGGTCTCACGTTATGACCCTTCCCAGCAGCTTCAACTCCTACTTCTGAGTCTTCCCACATGCTGTTTCCTCTGCTGAATTCCCTTTATGTGTGTGCGTATGTGTGCATTCACATGTGTACACACACACACACACACACACACACACACACACACACATTTTGACTAATTTTCCAAGTCTTAGAAGAAATGTCCCTCCTTTGGAAAAGCCTGTTCTGAATCTCTAAAGAATCTGATATGGTCTTATTATGAGCCCACAAGTAGCCCGTTCTTCCCTTCTATAACATTAACCACTCTATGTTGTATTTGCTGGGTTAATTATCTGTAACCCTTAACTTATCGTCTTTTACTTACGATTGTATATCCAAGGCTAGAATGGACCTTTGTACACAGTGTACTCTCAAATATTTATTGAATCAATGAATCATGTGGTGTTATTCTTCGTTATGTATGATTTACCCTGAAAAGAATTTTCATAATTTTTTTGTACTCAATGTACAAGAGGACAAAGCTGGAATATTTTGGATAATAAGTAACTGAAAAAAATGAACATAAACAAGTTTGAACAATCAGGGATCAACTGGCTCATGTGGTAAAAAGATTCTGTAGACAGGACAATAATCAAAGGTGGTTTTCTTCAGTAACGCTGGCTCTGTGTTACTTTTCTGACAGATTGTGAGGTAGCTGACTGCTCAGACTACTCATTCACAGGTCCAGAGGATGAGAGAATTCAAAATTTGTCTAGAAATCCCAAGCAAAAGTTCCAAGGTTTGTTCTGATTGGATCACTAAGGCCACACGGTCAGCAAAGAGTCAAGGCAAGGGCCAAGATAACGTAATGTGTTGATGGCTTAAGATCCCCACTCCCTAAATAAATGGGCTGTATGGGGGAAGTAATGGCCAATTAAATGAAAATTGGACTACCATGAAGAAGAGAGTCATGAGTATTGGCTATAGCTAATAATGACTCTGCATTTGTCACCACATGTTTTTCCATGATTAAATTCATAATAATTTACAGGACATATGCTCTGTACACCGATATGCTGGGCCTGCGTAGGCTAGAAGTAAGACACGACTTCTACCCAACAAGAACTTAAGCTCCAGTTGGCATAACTCCTTTTACTCTTCATTTCAGATGCAAACAGAGGTTGATTTCGGATTCTGTAAGAGTGGAGAGGGGGGATTGCTTATATAGCTTTGCCCATTTGGGGCTTCAATATCTTGGTAATACTAAGTCCGTGTATAAAAAGGATGTATAAATGTATAAAAAGGATGCTGGGACTTTATGAAAATAACAGAAGACTTATATGAATGTAACTGAATGCTCACCGGCATGTGATTCACTAAATGACTCAGTGCAGCATACGTAATATATTCTCCTACTATCAAGTTCAAGTCACATTGCCAACTTCCTAGAAATTGCAGAAATCGCTAGGGAGGCATGACCAAGGACATTTTCTTGGATGTGGTCTTGTTTGAATATGCAATCTTTTCACATTATACAGGTTCTGATGAGCCTCTTCTCAATGTCACTCTGTGATGAAACAGTCTCCTGGCAGGGCTGCTTTCACATGACTGGCAGAAACTTTTGAGTTTCTTGATGAATAATCACTCCAAGTTAAAGTTTTAAATGGAGAGCCTTCATCAACTATTTCTAAGGGAAGTTCTTCAAACGTGCTCTACTAACTCCAGCTGCTGGTTGTTCCTTGCTTTGGGAATGGCTTTTCTCTCTATGATCTTTTTTCCTGTTTCTGTATTCCTCTCACTGGAAGTCTCTGTATTTTGCCTACTCTGCATCAGTGGGGAAGCATTTGATATTCTTCTCTTCGGGAGAGAAAGAGTAGCTTTCAGATCAGGCCCAAACTAGAAAAAAATCTCTGCCTTGAGAAGCAATACAATCCTTTCTATAATGACCATAAAACATTCTTTCTGGCTGTAGCATATCAGAGATTTTAATATTTAACCCCATTCCCTGCCAATATTAACCAGTTTTACAATAAAAATCAGCATAAGATGAAGAAAGATGTTAGGTCATTTAAGGCATTTAGGGGGTTTCAGGCCATCAAATTTGTGATCTAATACATCAGAATACCTTTGCTTTTTATAGATATCAAATCAGTTGGACTTCATGACCCATCTTTATGTGACAAATATTTTCCCATCCATAAAAATACAAGGACGAGGATCACAAACATACTACGTTCCACAGCTTCTTACTGGAGTTGTACAGGTAGCAACTTGATTTATCTGTGATTCATTTCTTCTTCCTGAATACTTCTTTCAGTGAATATAGAAGCACAGAATCAGAAGCAACTGTTGAATAGTGTTCATTTATTCAGTCAATAAGTATTTACTGAGTGCATGCTATGTGCCAGGGACTCTGCTGGTCACCGGAGATATTAGGGGAAACTATTTTAATGGGGCGATAGTCATGAAGCAGATAACTCTAATATAGCATGGTGACATTATGATAGAGAATTTACAGGGTGCTATGGCAGCATTAGGCTCAAGGAGTTAACATGGTGTAGGGAAGTGGAAAGGTTTCCTGAAGAGGTAGCATGTAGGTCAGACTTGAAGAGCCAGTATGAGTTGACCAGGAAAATGGGAGTGAGGGAGAAGGAAGGGGCAGAGAAAGGATTGTGTGCATGAAAGTCAGAGGTAAAAGTAGCTGGAGAGAGAGGTGGAAGACAGGGGAGGGTTTAGGGCAGGGCTGGAGATGGAGAAGAGAGATTGGTTGATTTATTGGCATATAGTTCAATGAGAATAATGAGGAGGAAGGGGCTGAAGATGCTGTAGGGAGGGAGATCATGGAAGATTTTATAAGGTCATTAAAGAGTGGACTTTAAAGAGTGACTGAAAAAATCTTGAAAGGGGACTGGCATGACTTTATTTCCATCTTAACAAGCTCTTTCTAGCAGCGGGGTGGAGAATTGATTGAAGGTGAGCAGGATGGAAAGCAGGGAGACTATTTAGGATGGTGGCAGCGATCTGGATAAAAACATGATGGTGGCCTAAACCCAAGCAGTGACAGTGAAGATGGTAGAACTAGGTGACTTCAGAGATATTTATAAGATAAAATCTATTGTGACTTGGGGACAATTAGTGTGGATCCAAAACACACGAACAGTTCAAATGTGTGGCATCATTTTACTCTGGGTTTAACTTCCTGTAGCAGATGCTCTCGGTGTTCTCCCTCCCCACCCTCACCAAGCCTTCTCTGCCCCAATCTGAGGTCACCTGCTGACAGTTGCTTTACACATAGATGGCTGCCTGCATTTGTGTCTCAAGGCATTATCTGGCCGCTGGCAAGGGCAAGTCAAAACATAAGCAAGTCAATGCCCCCACAAGTGACCCTCAACAAAGCAGGGATGGAAACTGGTAGCTAAATATCCCAACTTCCTTGTCCTTTTGTGGGACATCTCTAAGCCATTTTCTACATAGTTTCTCAGGGGGGGTCTCACTGAGACTCAGCCCCAGGTGCCCACAGTGGTAACCCATTCATAAATGTATCTTTATTGGCTTTCTGACCTTTCCTGTCTACTCCCCTATCCCCTCACTTCTGCCTCCTGGAAACAACTCTTAAATAAACCACTTGCACCAAAATCCTTGTCTCAGGGTCAGCTTTTGGGGAAACCCAAATTAAGTATTATAATGTTGCTAGATCTGTTACCTGAAAGATTATTTTTAAAAGCTCATCCATCCCTCTTTGAACCTTTCAAGCTGTCCTCTGACTCAGCAAGGCAATCATGGCCAGATTCCATGTAGGCCCACTTCTCTAGAGGGCAGAGAAGTTGATTATTAGGTTCTAATCAAGTCAAGCTCCTGCCCTCCTCACCAGGGTCTTTGTCAATCCAGCTCTCCGCCTCACTTTCGTTTTTCTTCACCAGCGACTGGAGGCACTTGGACTGGAGGCAAATCATTTAAAATCAAATACCTCGGCCTTTTGCACCTATGTTTTATCAATATGCTTTAATCCTTGTTGAGCCTTATCAAGAGCCCTCCTTGGGAGAACAATTAGTTTAGTATATAATCACTTTTTATGACTTCCTGAATTTTACAGAAATTGAATTTTAAAGGAAAGTATAACCTGCTATTTGGGACTAGATCAGAAAGCAAATACTTTACCACCTGCCCAGGACTTGATCACACCTCATACTCTTTGTGTTAAAGAAGATCATGGCATAAGGTGGAAAAAGCATCTATCAAGAGTAAGATGTGTCAGGCTCCCAGACTGATTTCATCATTGAGCAAAGTGGTCTCTACCCCATCAGCTCAGATCAGGTGGCCATCTCTGCAGATCAGAAATGAGCGTTGTGGGGAGAGGCAAAGGAACTATCCTTTCCTTTGAGGAGGAGAAGGGATGAAGAGAAGCAGGAACTGTCCTTTCTAAGCACTGAGGAGTGTCAGGCGATAGACCCAGTAACTTGATTTTGCCGTCTCATTGAGTCCTTCCCACAAGTCTACACAAGGGATATAAATCCCACTTACAAATGAGGAATCTGAAGCTTAAGGCAGTTAGAGAACTTGGCCAATGCCACACATGTGTGTGGTAGAGACTAGATTTAACCGAGGCCTCTTTGCTTCCAAAGTTCATACATACTTTTTCCACTACACTATTTGATTTCAAGCCATTTTTACTCTGTTTCTTATAGATATTCCCCAAAGGCAGAGAAAGCTTTTCCCGGTGGAACTTTCAGCAGCAGCATTTCCTAGCATCTGGGCAATCCCACAGGAGTAAGGGACCAAGGACATTAGTGTTAAACTCGCTTACTTTCTTCAACCCCAAACTTATCAACATATCAGTAAATCATCACTGTTGCTATAAACAGCCAGCTAGGAGTACCTCTAAATTTAATAAAACCTTAATAATTCATAACAAAAAGAGAGAAAAGGTCATAGAATCTCCCTCCCTCCAGTACATAACAACAATAATAACAAGAAAAACACATTATTTAAAAAGTGAAAAGAACCACCACAACTAACCTTTTGATATGAACTTATAAAAATGGCAGCTGAGCCAGGAAAGCAGGGGAGAAAAAGATTCTGCTGTCGCTTAGTAGAATCAGTGCTGGGTAAAGAAAGTGAGTGAACAAACCTGAGAATAATCACTAACAGCCCCAAAGTTAGTAGTCAGCAGTTGGGGGAGGTTGTAAAAACTTTCTCAATCCCGTGCCTATCACCACAGGAATTCCAAAGGCTGGGAGAAAATGCTAGCACTCCACGTGGGTATCCCCCAGCTGAGAGAAACAAGAAGGAAGGCAAAATGGTCAGAGCTACCCAACTCTGTCTCCAACAATAATAGAGACTGAGCAGAACAAAACAAAAAACTGTGCTCTTAGGCTGCAGGAAGGGTGCACAGAGAACCCCAGATAAAGGAATATTCACTTCTCCTCTTGGAACTATGAATGAGGAGCCAAATTTTCAGACACTGTTTTGTTTTCCTTCTACTCCTGGCAGGAATAGAAATAGCAATTGGGAAAATGTGACTAGAAATGGTGATGTGAAACAACCAGGACGACCTCTCTGATATAAATACAGTCCACACTAACTCGAAGGACAGATCCAAATAAAGATGCCATCCCTGTCCTCTCTCCCCTTCACAAGAATAGAAAATGGCTTCAACCAGTTGCCGTGAGTCCTGACATTTGACAGAGCTTCAAAAGAAAGAGAAATAATAGATTCTCCAAAGGCCACACACAACCCAATCATATTTCTCCAAACCCTCCCAGTGCTCTGGGCCCTTTTTAAAAATGGGTAAAACTCCTTCCATCACCATACATTTGATCCCAACAAACTTTAATTGAAGAAAAAATGGGTAGAACTCACAATATGCACCCTTCAAAGAGCTCGGAAGCGGGAGATAAATATGTCACTGAGAGAGTGGGAAAAGAGTCAGGGAGAATCTGTCATTACAAAACATAGAAACTCTGGATAGAGTTGTCCACACCAGGCTCTGAAGATGCAAAGAAATGGTGTGGCGATAGGAGAACATACTACAGCCAAATGAGAGTGCAAGGGAGCAAAAGCAAGAAAGCGAGAGAGAGTAAGAGTGAGAGCAAGAGTCAGAGAAGACAGAAGTTGCCAAAAACTGTTCAAAAGCTAACGCAGAAGAAAATTCTCTGACAGTACTTCATGCTATAGTCTTTCTATGGAATTCTATAGAAAAATGAAATCAGTAAAATAAAACTACAAACCAAAGACAATAAAACAACAGGATGAGATGAAAATTGAGATTACAAATAAGGAAACAAGTCCAAGACTGAAACAACCCATTATGGAATAAGGAATACAATAGACACAGCTGAAAATAATTACTAATATATAAGGAAGACTTAACCACATTGAATATAGAAAAAGAAAAAAAAAACCAAGAGCCTAAAACAATAAGATAATAGATGCTGAAAACAGAAAGGAAAAAAAAGGCCTAATAAAGGCATATTATTTCTCCAGAAATAGGAAATTCAAATAAATGAGACAGAAAATATATTAAAAACTTACTGAAAAAAATTTTCTTTGAAATAGGAAAAACAGTTTATAGACTAAAAGGACACAGAATGTTCCAGGAAAAATTAATAACTGTGAGAGAATTATTGAAATCATCACTAAGTTATTGAACTCTGAAGCAAAAAGAAAATTCTTCAGGTATTTAGTAGACAAAAAAGAAAGTCGTGAGGACAAAAAACAGAGTCTGATTTCAGAATTTCCACAGCAAAATGTAATGACAGAAGTCAGTGACAAATGGCTACAAATTAAATTCAAGAAATTCTGACTCAAGACTACCTTTCAAAATCAAGATGTCTTTCAAATACAAAAAAAAACCAAAAAAACAAGAAATTGCTTTCACCATGAAAGAGTTAAGAGATTATAATGCCTAAAAGGCTTTGAAAAGAATTCCAGACACTTAAATCAAACCAACAAAAAATTAAATCAAAATACAGAATTCAAGAATAGAGAAACTGTAGTAAAAATGACTAATTTCTATTGTACAAAATCAGGATTAAATAGTTATGGAAATTGTACAAAATAGAAGTAAATGTTATAAATCTTGACACCTTAAAAATAAAATACTATAGCTAAAGGCAAAAAGGCAGTGAGGGAAAGGAAAATAGGAGAAAATGTAACTGTACATCTTCTTCATTTCTCATGGTAGAGAAACAACCAGTATTGTTGAAACATGGAACAGAGTTAAAAACCACGTATGATTCCTACCTGTCAATGTTTCTACCGACTACATTCTTACCAATAGAACAGTGGGTCTCAAATTTTAGTGTACCCAAAGCCATCTGAAGGGCTTGTTAAAATACAGATTGCTGGGCCCATCCATAGAGTTTCTGATTCAGCAGGTGTGGACTAGCGCATGAGAAACTGCATTTCTAACAAGTTCTCAGGTGATTGCTGATGTTGCTGGTCTAGTGACCACTGCCTTAGAAGGAGTATTTAGGAACTAGATTCTCTTGGGAAGTTATTATTTTAGTTTAAATTTAAGAGAATTTAATAATTTGTATTTAAAATTACATATATAATATGACCTCTTAATATAATCATCATTTCCATCTAACTCACCCACATTTCTATTTTTGTATATGTCTGAAGAGAGAGGAGAGGAGAGGAGAGGAGAGGAGAGGAGAGGAGAGGAGAGGACAGGACAGGACAGGACAGGACAGGACAGGACAGGAGAGGAGATATTTAGAATAATGTTCGTCTGATGTTATTGATAGTTATTCCCAGGTAGTGATATTTGAAGATTTTATTTGTACTTTTTATACTCTTTAAATCTCTTAGAATGAGCTTATGAAACACTTTAACAAAATAGTAAGGTCATTACCAACAACAGTAAACTACAAGTCAAGAAACACAATTTATTCAATCTAGATTGTAGTTTCTCAGAGTGACCCTAGGAAATGTGTTTTAAAGCTCATGATGAACCAAGGATGTGAAAGACCTATATGTTGAAAACTATAAGACATTTTTAAAAGAAATTGAAGAAGACACAAAGAAATGGAAAGACATTCCATGCTCATGGATTGGAAGAATCAACATGGTTAAAATGGCCATATTACCCAAAGCAATATACAGATTTAATGCAATCCCCATCAAAATCCCAATGGCATTTTTTAAAGAAGTAGAACAAAAAATCATCAGATTTGTTTGGAACCACAAAAGACCCCAAATAGCCAAAGCAATCTTAAGAAAAAAAGCAATACTGGAGGTACCACACTCCCTGACTTTAGCTTGTACTACAGGGCTACAATAATCAAAACAGCATGGTACTGGCAGAAAAACAGACACATAGACCAATGGAATAGAATTGAGAACCCAGAAATAAAACCACACAAATATGGACAGATCATTTTTGACAAAGAAGCAAAAAACATACAATGGAGAAAAGACAGCCTCTTCAATAAATGGTGCTGGGAGAATTGGTTAGCCACGTGCAAAAGAATGAAACTGGACTGCTATCTGTCACTATGTACCAAAATTAATTCAAAATGGATCGAAGACTTAAGCATAAGACCTGACACAATAAACTGCATAGAGGAAAACATAGGTACTAAACTTATGGACCTTGGGTTCAAAGAGCATTTTATGAATTTGACTCCAAAGGCAATGGAAGTAAAAGCTAAAGTAAATGAATGGGACTATATGAAACTTAAAAGCTTCTGCACAGCAAAATAAACCATCGACAAAATAAAGAGGCAACCAACTGAATGGGAGAAGATTTTTGCAAACAGTGCCTCCGATAAGGGGCTAATATCCAAAATATACAAGGAACTCATACAACTCAACAACAAAAAAACAAACACCCAATTGAAAAATGGGCAGACGACCTGAAGAGACATTTCTCCAAAGAGGACATACAAATGGCAAATAGTTATGGAAATTGTACAAAATAGAAGTAAATGTTATAAATCTTGACACCTTAAAAATAAAATACTATAGCTAAAGGCAAAAAGGCAGTGAGGGAAAGGAAAATAGGAGAAAATGTAACTGTACATCTTCTTCATTTCTCATGGTAGAGAAACAACCAGTATTGTTGAAACATGGAACAGAGTTAAAAACCACATATGATTCCTACCTGTCAATGTTTCTACCGACTACATTCTTATCAATAGAACAGTGGGTCTCAAATTTTAGTGTACCCAAAGCCATCTGAAGGGCTTGTTAAAATACAGATTGCTGGGCCCATCCATAGAGTTTCTGATTCAGTAGGTGTGGACTAGCGCGTGAGGAACTGCATTTCTAACAAGTTCTCAGGTGATTGCTAATGTTGCTGGTTAGTGACCACTGCCTTAGAAGGAGTATTTAGGAACTACATTCTCTTGGGAAGTTATTATTTTAGTTTAAATTTAAGAGAATTTAATAATTTGTATTTAAAATTACATATATAATATGACCTCTTAATATAATCATCATTTCCATCTAACTCACCCACGTTTCTATTTTTGTATATGTCTGAAGAGAGAGGAGAGGAGAGGAGAGGAGAGGAGAGGAGAGGAGAGGAGAGGAGAGGAGAGGAGAGGAGAGGAGAGGAGAGGAGATATTTAAAATAATGTTCATCTGATGTTATTGATAGTTATTCCCAGGTAGTGATATTTGAAGATTTTATTTGTACTTTTTATACTCTTTAAATCTCTTAGAATGAGCTTATGAAACACTTTAACAAAATAGTAAGGTCATTACCAACAATAGTAAATTACAAGTCAAGAAACACAATTTATTCAATCTAGATTGTAGTTTCTCAGAGTGACCCTAGGAAATGTGTTTTAAAGCTCATGATGAACCAAGGATGTGAAAGACCTATATGTTGAAAACTATAAGACATTTTTAAAAGAAATTGAAGAAGACACAAAGAAATGGAAAGACATTCCATGCTCATGGATTGGAAGAATCAACATGGTTAAAATGGCCATATTACCCAAAGCAATATACAGATTTAATGCAATCCCCATCAAAATCCCAATGGCATTTTTTAAAGAAGTAGAACAAAAAATCATCAGATTTGTTTGGAACCACAAAAGACCCCAAAGCCAAAGCAATCTTAAGAAAAAAAACAATACTGGAGGTATCACACTCCCTGACTTTAGCTTGTACTACAGGGCTACAATAATCAAAACAGCATGGTATTGGCAGAAAAACAGACACATAGACCAATGGAATAAAATTGAGAACCCAGAAATAAAACCACACAAATATGGACAGATAATTTTTGACAAAGAAGCAAAAAACATACAATGGAGAAAAGACAGCCTCTTCAATAAATGGTGCTGGGAGAATTGGGTAGCCACATGCAAAAGAATGAAACTGGACTGCTATCTGTCACCATGTACCAAAATTAATTCAAAATGGATCAAAGACTTAAGCATAAGACCTGACACAATAAACTGCATAGAAGAAAACATAGGTACTAAACTTATGGACCTTGGGTTCAAAGAGGATTTTATGAATTTGACTCCAAAGGCAATGGAAGTAAAAGCTAAAATAAATGAATGGGACTATATGAAACTTGAAAGCTTCTGCATAGCAAAATAAACCATCGACAAAATAAAGAGGCAACCAACTGAATGGGAGAAAATTTTTGCAAACGGTGCCTCCGATCAGGGGCTAATATCCAAAATACACAAGGAACTCATACAACTCAACAACAAAAAAACAAACAACCCAATTGAAAAATGGGCAGAGGACCTGAAGAGACATTTCTCCAAAGAGGACATACAAATGGCAAATAGACATGAAAAAATGCTCAACATCACTAATCATCAGAAAAATGCAAATCAAAACCACAATGAGATATCACCTCACCCCAGTCAGAATGGCTATCATCAACAAGACAAATAGTAACAAGTGTTGGAGAGGCTGTGGAGAAAAAGGAACCCTCAGACACTGTTGGTGGGAATGCAGACTGGTGCGGCCATTATGGAAGGGAGTGTGGAGGTTCCTCAAAAAATTAAGAATAGAATGACCATATGACCCAGCAATCACTCTCCTGGGTATCTACCCAAAAAATCTGAAAACATTTATCCATAAAGACATGTGTGCTCCAATGTTCATTGCAGCTTTGTTTACGGTGGCCAAGACATGGAAAGAACCAAAATGTCCTTCGATAGATGAATGGATAAAGAAGTTGTGGTATATATACACAATGGAATACTATTTGGCGGTAAGAAAAGATGAAATAGTACCATTTGTGACAACATGGATGGACCTTGAGATTATAATGCTAAGCGAAATAAGTCAGACAGAAAAAACAGAGAACCATATGATTTCACTGATATGTGGTATGTAAACCAAAAACAACAAAAGAACAAGACAAATGAGAAACAAAAACTCATAGACACAGACAATAGTTTAGTGGTTACCAGAGTGTAAGGGGGTTGGGTGGTGGGAGATGAGGGTAAAGGGGATCAAATATATGGTGATGGAAGGATAACTGACTCTGGGTGGTGAACACACAATGGGATTTATAGATAATGTAATACAGAATTGTACACCTGAAGTCTACGTAACTTTACTAACAATTGTCACCCCAATAAATAAATACAAAAAGAAAAAAAAGGTCATGATGATCTCCAACAATGTCAGCCATACAAGGTTAGCCATTCAGCTCAAACACCACTCAGTTTCCCTAATAACTCTGAATGGAGTTTCCACCCATGGATACATCCACTTCCTTGCATAGAAACAGCGTTTTCAGCTCTACTTCATTTTGTTACAGATCTGCTTGCTGCCTGCTGTATGAAATCATGCCTTTCTTTGGTGATCCTAGAATTGGCTCTTCCAATTTCTTAGGGGTTTTAGGAACAAACTCACATTAAGGTTTTCCATAACCTTTGAGAATTTATAACCCCCATTCTCATCCTGCCTCAGTCTCACAAAAGATGCTTTGTGGCTTTTCTCATTCCTTGTCCTGAAACTCTAAATTCTTCCTGACGCATTTTAATTCCCTGTCTCTGGGTATGTTTCTTAAAGCTCCTACCTTATATTGTTGGGCACAAAATAGCTGTCAAATGAAGAAAAGCCTTTTCCCACAGAATCAGTGATTACTTTACACATGGTTCCAGAGCTGGAAATGAAACACACACACACGAAAGTAAAACACTACCAATTATGAGCTGCCAAATTACATCTTGACTTCAGAATAACTTCCCATCAGTGAAGGAAATACAGATGATATAATCACCAATGAAATGAGAGTAAAGAAAAATACCAACAACAGTGAATCCAACCTCAGTGGGTAGAAGCTTGCAGTAGAAACTGAGAACAGTTTTTATTCCATATTCTACTCTGAGCAAGAGGAGTTGACTTGTGTTTTTGCATATACTTCTAGCATCACAGCCTCACTCATGGACAATTACGCCTCTTCTTGTTTGATTCTGGAAGCTTCATTATGCCTTTTTCTAACTGATCTGTTTATCAGATACCCTGGTCAAGGATGGTCTGCTACCCCAAGATAGGTTACAAATAGAGGCCTGGGTAAATGCAACCTGTAAGCCCCAACTCTCTTCTTTGACATCTTGAGAATGTCACTAGTTTCACAGCCCTTTTCCCTCTTAAGTTCATTTTCTACCAAGTCTTCCAACCTTGATGAACCATAGGAGGTATAAAGAGTATTTTCACATGGTATACCCATTTGTTCTGAGTCAAAACAGCAAGATCCAAACTGGGTTCAGGATTGGAAGACCTGGACCCTGGTTATGTTTCCTACCTCTAGCTAGTTATATAACCTTAGGCAGACAGGTACAGCCTAGGAGTAGCCTGAGCTGAGTGCTAGGCTCAGTCTTAAATATGAGTTGGCAAAGCATAAACCAAATGCTCAGAGGATGAGTCCAAGGCCACACAGTTACTAAGTGGGACGGAGAGGGTATCCTCACTTCACCAAGGCTCATGTCCTGTTACCATCTCACCATGCTGCCTATTCCTGTCCTCCCAAGAGACACAATGAGAATAATGAAAGGGACATACAATCATCCTAGACAGGATTCCTCATCCTCCAAAACTTTCAATACTCCACTTTAAAAAATTAGAGTCAGATGGCGTTCTTCCCAGGTAGCAGCATTTTTTTCCCTCTCAAAGTGATTTTTAAATACCAAGGACACCTATAATAGAACAAATCCAAGGAAGCAGAACAGTACATAAAAACAAGCCCATTTGTCAAAGGTGTTAGGGAGGTCATCTCTCCCAGCTAGGATACAGCAGGACGTTAACTATTTGTAGATGAGAAACTGTAAGACAACTCTTCTACCAGTGCATGAAACTTTACTCTGACACTTGCATGTGAGTAGCAAAAATAAGGAAACAGACTGTAGATGCGTAGAGTGTTTTATTGAGTTTATAGCTGTCTGTGAACTATAGCTGTACATGTCTTCTCAATCAATGTAATGAAAGAAGGATGAAGACGGGAACTCCTGAGTCAGCCAGACGGACCCAGGAAATGTAGCAACCATTAGAAGAGAAAGAATAATCTATGCTTCCCTAGGCTCCCAGTCTCTGTAGGTCCGTTTGCCATCTTACTCTCTCCATGTCCAAGAACTAGAGCCCAGATCCTATATTCATAATGTCTGGACACAAATAATCTTCTGCAAACCTTCCCTGAATTGCTGACAGCATTGGCAGACTTGCAATAGCCATTTATTTTCCTAGTGTTGTTCCAACCTGTTGGCTGGGACATTTCCATTATTTCCTGTTGAAACCATCTCTTGTATCACCCAGTATTATCATATTACCTAGTGTTTATTACCATATTATTTAGATACCATGTTATGTACCTCGGCTGCATTTTTTCCAGCTTCCACAATTAGTTCTCTTGTCTAAGTGCTAGTTCATCCCCATCAACAGATAACCCCAGCTCTGGTCTCATCCCAGTCAACCTTACTTCACTGTTCTCAGCCAAAATATGCTTGGCTGTGTAAAAACACCCAGTACAGAACAAGATCCTTTGCCATTAAGGTAGTATTTGCCAATCTTCAGGGAACTGAGAAGCTCTATTTTATTGGTACTCCCTTCTACTCCTAAAAAGTTTTTAGAATTAATTTTCAAGTTATGTTATATTTAATTACCTTTGAAAAAAAATTTAAGGCCACCCAGGGTAAAACTGAAAACATCTGAAGGTATTACAAAACCAAAGTCAGGACTCTCTTCTTGAAGTTAATTTGAAGTCAGGGTCAAAATGCCGAGTGGATAAGAAAGTCTCTATAACCTTTCCTTTCCCAGATTCTAATCAGGAGCTTCAAGTCATATCATACCCTCGAGTACATTCTGACTTCTTTGTCAGCCAGAAGGAGAAGAGAGAAATCATCACACCATCAAGACGCGAGTACTGAGGGGGTGACGGTGAAGAAGAACAAGATTCATTTATAATGTCTCTTGGCCGCAAGATGAAGGCACATCAGAGAATGCAGAAAGTAATGATGGCTTTCTGGACACCTGATTCCTGTTCTTCATCCTTCTCAGGGAAATAGTCAGAAAAGGATAATAAACATTCAAATATAACAAGAGATCTTTTTACCCTTCAATGGGTAATTCAACAACTAATTCAATGATAGAATTTTTAAAGTAGTACACAATATTGGAGAAAGTACAGTTTTTCAGTCACTTGCATACATTGCTGAGGGGTTACATTTTGTTACTGTCAGTCTGAATAAAAATCATTGTTTTGTACTATGGATCAAAAATCTTTAAATGTTGAAATACTTAAACTTAGCTCGTCTTCCAAGAACCTAGCTAAAAGAATAATCAAAGATGCAGACAAAGAACGTTTAGAAAAGCACTATTTATAATAAAGAAAAATCAGTACAAATGGTTAAATAAAATAAGACAAATCCAAATAATGACACATATGTAGCTATTAAAATTATATTCTAAAATATGTAATGATGGGGGAAATTTTTCAAGACATGTTAGTGGGAAAAGACTGATACAAATAGTATATATATATATCTTGTAATCTTATTTGCATGAAAGATTGTGTCTGGAAGATTAGATTATAGACAATATAAAATTTTTCTTTAGACTTACTTGTATTTCCTGAATACAGAGAATGGCTCGAATATTTGCCAGGCCAAGGATGGGACTCCCTGCTCTGTAACTGTCTTATCTTTTCATCAGGGAACTCCTTCCGCATGGACTCTAAAGTGCTTTGGTTCTTTCCATAAGACCTCAAATTGCACCATGCAGCTGACTGTTGGGAAAAGACAACAAATCTAATTGTCCTGGTAATTTCTCAGCCACCAGCACAGCTTGAAAATGAAGCCTTCCAGTTCTTACCCTTGGTCTCACATCTGGCCACAGTTTACAATGCTATTTTTAGAAATACAGTGGCTGACAAATTTCATGGAAGCAGAAGAGATGTGTTGTTAGGCTGGGTTCCAGGCACAAGGCAGGTTCTTAATAAATGTGTGATAAGCAATTGAATGAATGACTGAAGCAAGCAATCAATTTATCAGCAACATTGGATTCTTGCCATCCACCTAAGGTATTCAGGGCACCAGGATAAACCTCTCACCTGCCAAGTTTCTCTCCTGGGTCCTGTTGAAGTCTCCAGTGACAGACAGGAATCCACTAACCAGCAAGATCCCTGGGATCCTGACTTTATTTCAGTTCAGTCCCCTGCCTTCTACCCAGTTCTTTTCAGACGTGGACTCATGTACAGGCTGCTCTATTTGCAGGCTAAATCCCACCAGTGCAAATGTTGAAAAATGTACTTTGGTAAGATGCCTGACTGTCGCCGCTTCCCCCTGCCCTGCAAGGCACTGTGAATGGCCCAGCTGCTGCCAAGGGACCTTTAGGCAGCATGATGACAAACAGGGGAAATAAAGCAAATTCTGAAGGGAAAGGCAACACTAGACAGCGCTGCTGCAAAGACCTAGTTCTAAAGACCAGAGGCGAAGTGAAATTCATGGTTATGGAACCAAGACGTCAGAAGATGCACACACAATGCAATACAGAGATGACGTATTATGGAAATGTACACTTGAAACCTATATAATTTTACTAAGCAATGTCACCCCAATAAACTTAATAAGATTGAAAACAGAAGAAGAAGAGGATCAGAAGCTAAAGATCAGGAACAGGCAACGACAATGGGAAGGGACAAGGCTGTGAAGAATTTCCAGGGCGGTGGCTACCACCACACACAATCGTGTTGTTTCGTGTTTTAAACATTTGGCTAAACTGGCCTGGTATAAGGGGCAAGGGGCTGAGTGGACAACACGCATACACGATGGGGGAGGAGGAGTCCATCAAGCACTTGTAACTCACTGCTTCGGCTCTACATACAGTGCATAGCACCACCGGGCTAGGAACCCCCACCATCGTGCATTCTCACTGGCCTCGCAAAGCCTGAAAGTTAGGAGTCAGTTATGGAGAAGTGAGAAAATATGCAGCTAGAAGCCCTGAGGAAAATCCCAAGTTTATCCCTTACAGCCAAGGAGCCCTAATGGCTTCCCTGATCTATGCACGCTGCATGGCTATCAATCAACACTCCAGAGAAGTCTGCTTGTTCATTATTGTGTGATGTTAGCTAGAACCTTGGAGAAGAACAATCCAAATTATTTCATCTTTGAATAAGTGTACACAGGGTTGGAAATTAGGTGGGGATATACCTAACTTGGAAGTAACAGCACCGTGGGCAGCCTTGCAAAGTAAGTACACGTCCCCATTTCTTTCATCAACTGTTTTCTCTCCCTCTCCCTCTCCCTCCCCCTCCCCCTCTCCCTCCCTCACCCCTCCCCCTCCCCCTCCCCCTCTCCCTCTCCCTCTCCCTCCTGATTCCCAATAGCAAGGATCTGATGGGTCCAGCCCATCTTTGGAGGCAAGGCCATGTTATAAGTCACTGGCAAACCTATGGTTCGACTGAAAAGGAGCAAACTAGTATCTATCTTGTAGGACCATTGTGAGGATTAAATAAAGTGAAACTATGTAAATGTACCCAGTATATGTTGGGCATATACACTCAAAAAGTTGTTTTCTCTTCCCTTCTCCTCTTTCTATAGTCATTCAAGTTAAATTTTAGGTTTTTGAATTTTCTTCAGAACTTAATTCCCAGTCCTTAGGTTTTTAGTTACATTCATAATTGCCTGTCTCTCCCAAACCCTTTTCTAGGTGAAACTGCCCATCTAGAAGCCCATGACGTTCCCTTCTCCATTTTCATAGCTGTTCAGAACGTGATAAGTACCAGTTCCTTTCACAGATGAGGAAGTTTAGGCTTAGAGACGTTAAGTAAAGTGTCCTGCACAGTCAGTTAGGGGCAGAGCTGGGATCCAGCTAAGCCAGGATCTTTGCTATTTTAGTTATACCATGAAAAAGTGTCCTGAACAGTGGTAAAATGTTAATATTAGAGAGAGAGAAGTTTTACCTATCCTGGCACAAAAGAGCCAAACCAAAATAATCAGAATCCCTGGTGAATAGATGCTTATCACTTGTATCCAGGGATAACTTCTGGCAAGACGACTGCAGATCAAGGGGGAGCCTCCAGGAGAAAGTTGTTGCCTGAAGCACACAAAGGAAAAATATAAAATTTCAAGCTGTGAGATCAGAAATAGGTCCAAATCAATGGCATGAGTTGGTAAATCATAGCTCATTCAGCTTCTGGAATTCCAAAGCTTATGAAGCACTACTTTTTTTAAGGCAGAGTGGTTTAGATGAAATAATTTAAAAGAAAATGTTTTGACTTAACAGGGTTCAAATGTACCATTCTACTAATTATATTATGAAGTCATATAAAGCTTTATTAAACAATTAAATTAATCATTGCCTCCCACTTGTTCCATCAAATCCATATGCCACAGATAAGCATCAATTCAGTTTCTTCCCTTTTAAGGTTGTTTCCTTAACCAGGAAAAACACTGACACACTGATTTTTGGATTATCTATACAACCTTCTCTAAGTGAATTTTTAAAAAATTCTTGTTATTTGAGATTATCTTACTCTTGCCAGCTGATCATTACGACGGGGAAAAACCCAGCCACTATGGCCCAATAGATTTTTAGATATGGCTGGAGAAAGAAACGCTCAGTGTGCCAATGGCCCTCGATTTGTACCCATTGGCTCACGTCTCTGAAGCTGAAGCAAACATGATGCAAGTGACAGCTACTGGCCTGCTGCCACTGCTGCCTGAGGAGCCAGATCTGTAATGAAACAGATTGAATTTACAGGAAAAAAACTTCACGAAGACAAGAGATGACCCTTGCCAAACAGAAGACGAGACAGGCGTAGCCTAGAACATCTGGTGACTCTGGAGAGCTAGGTTCACTGCTAACAATAGGACCTTACCCCCAGCCAAGTAAGTGATGGAAGAGGAAATCCTGGCCACTCCATTATTTTCTTCTATTTAAAGTTTATCAGTATCTGACCTTGAAGGGATCAGAACCCCTTACATTGTTACCATATTAAAGCAGCGATATTTAACAAGGAAACTGTCAACAGACATAAGAATATAGGTTGTGGTAGTGGAGGGGATGACCATTCATTGAGGTCTTCTGGATGTTACGTGTCACATGAGAGCCTTTACAGCAGGGTCTCTCAACATCAGCACTGTTTATTGATGTTTTGGGCCAGATAATTCTTTGTTGTCCTGTACACTCGAGGATGTTTAGCAGCATCCTGGCTTCAACTCAATGGGTGCAGTAGAACCATTCCTCTTCCCCAGCTAAAACAATGGAAAAGGTCTCTAGGCATTGCTAAATGTCCCTGAGTGGGGACATTTCCACTGGTTAAAAACGGCCACTTTAACAATAATATTAATAGATAACATTTACTGAGTGTATACTACATATCAAGTATTGATTTAAAACTGTTCTTTTATTTGTATGTGTTTTAATGGTCAAATATATTGTCCCTACAGAGTAGTGCACAAAACAAAAATATGTAGTTTAATAACTTATCAAATTGGGAAATCCATGTAACTATCACCCATGTAAGAAGAAATAATTGCCATCTTTAGAAGTTTCCATTGGACCCCTCCCAGTCTCTACTCACTGCTTGCCTCCAAGGTAACCATTAAATACTTCCTTGTTTTACTTTATCGTTTTACTATCTAAACATGTATCTTTAAAGCTATTGTTAACCTTTCGTGGAACATTTTTCAAGCACTTACTGGTATATATGTGCTATCAAAAAAAAAAAGGTAAACCAAAAAGAAAAAGATTTGGGTTCAGGAAACAAGAAAAACAACACCAGAATTCCCAAAATTATTACTCCAGAATAGCAGCTGACAGTCAGGATAGAAAGCAATCAGTCTATATTGGAGCAAGGGAGACAGTTCTAAGACAGAAAATGAAATCAATATAATGCCTGATGCATCTGAATATATCTTGAGATGTGAATTGGACAGCTGGTGAAAATGTGGGCTTAACTTAGGGAAAGATACACAGAAAACTCTGCAAGGAAACAAAGGACAATTTCACTGTGGAAAACAAAAAGCAGTGCAAAATAACTATTCTAGTTCACTTCATGACTCAGCTGTAAATACTTTACATTGTCAGAGTGTAAACCCTGAGTATTGATCTAACTGATACTCTTATATAACCAAAGTAGGACAGGAAAATGGGAAGTGTGGTGATGGGGGTATGGGGATTGAAAGAAAGTTAAATCCTCTAAAGTTAGGAAGTCAGTAGATAATGCCTAACAGAAAAAAGTTATTTTAAACTATGGTGATAAATATCAAAAGAATCCACTAAAAGAGATGAAAATGGTTGACTCTTAGGAAGGAGAAATGGAGATAGAGAGAGGGTTACTGTTTTTCATATTAAACCTTACAATACAGTTTTACTGTTTAAATCATATGCGTGCAAACCCTTGATGAAAATGATACTTTAAAAACTGACTTAAAAAGAGTTCCTTATAGTGGAGGTGAATTCATAAGTAGTTGCTTGAAGCAAAATGAATAGGATATAGGTTGGTATGTTCATAAACCCAGATTTAATGTAGCCTTTTCTGAATGACCACTGCAAATACCTACTGAGGTGGTTTGAGATGCCCCAGGAATGGCAGTCACCTCATCTCATTCCATTCAAATAAAGACTTTAAGGGATGTGTCTTCAAGATACAGAGCACCGAAGGACAGGAAAATTAAAATGCTCAGAAAGAAAGTTCTTTTTTTTTTTTTTTTAATTAAATTTATTGGGGTGATAATTGTTAGTAAAATTACATAGATTTCAGGTGTACAATTCTGTATTACATCATCTATAAATCCCATTGTATGTTCATCACCCAGAGTCAGTTCTTCCATCACCATATATTCGATCCCCCTTACCCTCACCTCCCCCACCCCCCCCCCCCCCTACCCCCTGGCCACCACTAAACTATTGTCTGTGTCTTTGAGTTTCTGTTTCTCATTTGTTTGTCTTGTTCTTTTGTTGTTTTTGGTTTATATACCACATATCAGTGAAATCACATGGTTCTCTGCTTTTTCTGTCTGACTTGTTTCGCTCAGCATTACTCTCTCAAGATCCATCCATGTTGTCACAAATGTTCCTATATCATCTTTTCTCACCGCCGAATAGTATTCCATTGTGTATATATACCACAACTTCTTTATCCATTCATCTATCGAAGGACATTTTGGTTGTTTCCATGTCTTGGCCACCGTAAACAAAGCTGCAATGAACATTGGAGCACACGTGTCTTTATCTCTAAATGTTTTCAGATTTTTTGGGTAGATACCCAGGAGAGGGATTGCTGGGTCATACGGCAATTCTATTCGTAATTCTTTGAGGAACCTCCACACTGCCTTCCATAACGGCTGCACCAGTCTGCATTCCCACCAACAGTGTATGAGGGTTCTTTTTCTCCACAACCTCTCCAACATTTGTTACTATTTGTCTTGTTGATGATAGCCATTCTGACTGGGGTGAGGTGATATCTCATTGTGGTTTTGATTTGCATTTCTCTGATGATTAGTGATGTTGAGCATTTTTTCATATGTTTATTTGCCATTTGTATGTCCTCTTTGGAGAAATGTCTCTTCAAGTCCTCTGCCCATTTTTCAATTGGGTTGTTTGTTTTTTTGTTGTTGAGTTGCATGAGTTCCTTGTATATTCTGGATACTAGCCCCTTATCGGAGGCACTGTTAGCAAAAATCTTCTCCCATTCAGTTGGTGGCCTCTTTATTTTGTCAATGGTTTCTTTTGCTGTGCAGAAGCTTTTAAGTTTCATATAGTCCCATTCGTTTATTTTAGCTTTTACTTCCATTGCCTTTGGAGTCAAGTTCATAAAATGCTCTTTGAACCCAAGGTCCATAAGTTTAGTACCTATGTTTTCTTCTATGCAGTTTATTGTGTCAGGTCTTATGCTTAAGTCTTTGATCCATTTTGAATTAACTTTGGTACATGGTGACAAATAGCAGTCCAGTTTCATTCTTTTGCACGTGGCTATCCAATTCTCCCAGCACCATTTATTGAAGAGGCTGTCTTTGCTCCATTGTATGTTTTTAGCTTCTTTGTCAAAAATTATCTGTCCATATTTATGTGGTTTTATTTCTGGGTTCTCAATTCTATTCCATTGGTCTATGTGTCTGTTTTTCTGCCAATACCATGCTGTTTTGATTATTGTGGCCCTGTAGTACAGGCCAAAGTCAGGAAGTGTGATACCTCCATTATAGTTCTTTTTCTTAAGATTGCTTTGGCTATTCGGGGTCTTTTGTGTTCTATTTCTTTAAAATATGCCATTGGGATTTTGATGGGGATTGCATTGAATCTGTATATTGCTTTGGGTAATATGGCCATTTTAACTATGTTGATTCTTCCAATCCATGAGCACGGAATGTCTTTCCATTTCTTTGTGTCTTCTTCAATTTCTTTCAAAAATGTCTTATAGTTTTCAGCATATAGGTCTTTCACATCCTTGGTTAAGTTTATTCCTAGGTATTTTATTCTTTTTGCTGCAATTGCAAAAGGAATTGTTTTTTGTATTTCTTTTTCTGAGATTTCATTGTTAGTATATAGGAAGGCAATGGACTTTTGTGCGTTGATTTTGTAGCAACTTTACTGTATTCGTTGATTGTTTCTAATAGCTTTTTGGTGGAGTCTTTAGGGTTTTCTATATATAGCATCATGTCATCTGCAAAGAGTGATAATTTAACTTCTTCATTCCCAATTTGGATGCCTTTTATTTCTTTCTCTTGCCTGATTGCTCTGGCAAGGACTTCCAACACTATGTTGAAAAGCAGAGGTGATAGGGGACATCCCTGTCGTGTTCCTGAACGTAGAGCAAAGGGCTTCAGCTTTTCTCCATTAATTATGAGATTAGCAGAGGGCTTGTCATATATGGCCTTTATTATGTTAAGGTATTTTCCTTCTATACCCATTTTATTAAGTGTTTTAATCATAAATGGATGTTGTATCTTGTCAAATGCTTTTTCTGCATCAATTGATATAATCATATGATTTTTGTCCTTTATTTTGTTTATGTGATGTATCACATTGATGGAGGATGAACCCCACTTGGTCGTGATGAATAATCTTTTTAATGCATTGTTGTATTCGATTTGCTAGAATTTTATTTAGGATTTTTGCATCGGTATTCATTAGAGATATTGGTCTGTAGTTTTCTTTTTTGTGCTGTCCTTACCAGGTTTTGGTATCAGGGTAATGTTGGCCTCATAAAATGAGTTAGGGAGTACTGTCTCTTCTTCAATTTTTGGAAGAGTTTGTGCAGAATTGGTATTAGATCCTCTTTGAAGGTTTGGTAGAATTCACTAGTGAAGCCATCTGGTCCCGGACTTTTGCTTTTGGGAAGGTTTTGGATGACTGATTCAATTTGGTGATCGGTCTGTTTAGATTTTCCAGTTCTTCATGGTTCAGCCTTGGAAGGCTATATGTTTCTAAGAACTTGTCCATTTCTTCTAGGTTGTTGAATTTGGTGGCATATAGTCCTTCATAGTATTCTTGGATGATCCTTTGTATTTCTGTGGTGTCCGTGATAACTTCCCTTTTACGTTTCTGATTTTGTTAATCAGTGTCTTCTCTTTTTATCTTAGTAAGTCTAGCCAAGGGTTTGTCAATTTTGTTAATCTTTTCAAAGAACCAGCTCTTTGTCACATTAATTTTTTCTATTGTCTTTTTGTTCTCTATTTCATTTAGTTCTGCTCTAATTTTTATTATTTCCTTTCTTCTGCTGACCTTGGGTTTTACTTGTTCTTCTTTTTCTAGTTCTTTAAGGTGTAACATGAGGTTATTTATTTGGGAGTTTTCTTGTTTCTTGAGATAGGCCTGTAATGAGATAAATTTCCCTCTTAAAACTGCTTTCGCTGCATCCCAGAAATTTTGGTAGGATGTATTTTCATTGTCATTTGTTTCTATGTATCTTTTGATCTCTCCTCTAATTTCTTCTTTGACCCAGTCCTTCTTTAAAAGTATGTTGTTTAATCTCCATGTATTTGTGTTTTTGCTTTCTTTTTACAGTTGATATCCAATTTCAAAGCCTTGTGATCAGAGAATATGCATGGTATGATTTCAATCTTCTTAAATTTGTTGAGACTGATTTTATGTCCCAATATATGGTCTATCCTTGAGAATGTTCCGTGTACACCAGAAAAGAATGTATAGTCTGATGTTTTAGGATGAAGTGCTCTATAAATGTCAATTATGTCCATTTCATCTAATGTGTCATTTAGGGCTACTATTTCGTTATTTATTTTCTGTTTGGATGATCTATCCATAGCTGTCAATGATGTATTTAAGTCCCCTAGTATAATTGTGTTTTGGTCAATTTCTCCCTTTAGTTCTGTTAGTAGTTGCTTGGTGTATTTCGGTGCTCCCTGATTGGGGGCATAAATATTGATGACTGTTATGTCTTCTTGTTGTACAGTCCCCTTCACCATTATGAAATGTCCATCTTTATCTCTTGTTATCTTTTTCACCTTGAAGTCTGTTTCATCTGATATCATTATGGCTACACCTGATTTTCTCTGGGTACCATTTGCTTGGAGTGTCAATTTCCACCCTTTCACTTTGAGTCTATGCTTGTCCTTGTAGCTGAGATGTGTCTCTTGGAGACAGCATATGGTTGGGTTTAGTTTTTGATCCAATCTGCTACTCTGTGCCTTTTTATTGGTGAGTTCAGTCCATTTACATTTAGGGTGATTATTGATATGTGAGGATTTCCTGTCATTCTATCTTTAGTTTTCTGGTAAGGCTGTGTCTCCATTGTTTCTTTGCCTTTTGTTGTCTATTATTTCTGTGTGGTGGTATTCTATGATGTTTCCCTCTGTTTCTTCTTTTATTTCAGTATATATTTCAATTCTGGATTTATTTTGAGTGGTTACCCTTAAGTTTATGTAAAAGAAAGTTTGATATTTAGAGTATTCCATTTTCTTCAGCACGCTTACTTTCTCCATTCCCATATTCGGTTCAGGCCTTTACTCTCCCCTTTTTGAGTTTTGGTTGCCACAAATTGTCCCTGTTGATGGTGGTCGAATAGCCTCCTTTAGTATTTCTTGTAGTGCAGGTCGTGTATTAGAAAATTCCCTCAGCTTCTGTATGTCTGGAAAGGTCTTTATTCCTCCTTCATATCTAAAGGATATCTTTGCTGGATATATTATTCTTGGCTCATGATTTCTCTCTTTCAATAGTTTGAATATTTGGTTCCACTCCCTCCTGGCTTGTAGAGTTTCTGCTGAAAAATCTGATGATAATCTAATGGGCTTTCCTTTGTAAGTTACCGTCTTCTTTTCCCTGGCTGCCTTGAGGATTCTTTCTTTGTCGTTGATTTTAGACAGCTTCAATACAATGTGCCTTGGAGAAGGCCTGTTGGGATTGAGGTAACTAGGTGTTCTATTTGCTTCTTGGATTCGAGGGTCCAGTTCTGTCCACAAATTTGGGAAGTTCTCATCGACAATTTGTTTGAATATATTCTCTGTTCTTCTCTCTTTCTTCTCCTTCTGGTATGCCCATTATTCTTATATTGCTCTTTCTGATGGAGTCAGAAAGTTCTTGTAGAGTTCTTTCATTTCTTTTAAGTCTCAAGTCTCTTTCTTCTTCTGTGTCATTTCCAGGTTTCTATCTTCGATGTCACTGATTCTTTCCTCCATCTGGTCAACTCTACTACCTAAGCTGGTTATTTCATTCTTAATTTCTTCTATTGAGTTCTTAATCTCCAGAAATTCTATTTGGTTCTTTTTAAGATTTCAATCTCTTTCGTAAAATGCTCATGCTGTTCTTTGATTGAGTTTCTGAGTTCCTTTAACTGCCTATCTGTGTTTTCTTGTATCTCGTTGAGTTTTTTCAGAACTGCAATCTTGAATTCTCTGTCATTTAAGTCACATATTTCTGTATCTTTAAGTGCCTTCTCTGGAGATTTTTCACTTTCTTTCTGAGCTATCTTGTTGCCTTGGTTATTCATGGCGATTACTGGTTTACTATTTCTCTTCCTAGACATCTACAGGAGTGGCTTCTGCAACAGGTTGATAGAAAGCGGTCTTTCTTTTGTTTGCCAGTACTTGTTGGTAGAATGTTTTATTATTTCCCCAACTGCAACTTATTTTCCTTCTCCCACACAGTAGTGCTATGTTTTCTCTGCACTATTCCAGCTTCTCACACAATGGGGGGATTCCCTGGGAGACGGGCTTCTCCTCTGTTAATAGTTCGTCTAGGTCACAGGGCGCAGTGTCCCGGTGGGTATGCGGAGAGCTTTTGATGTTCCAAAGCTCTTCCAGCTCCTGATTCAGAGCCCGTATGTTTCAGCAGTTCTGTTTACTCCTGCAGGGATCCGCCCAGATAGGTGGGGTCAGGGGTGAGTTGTGAGAGGTGGCCCAGAGCAATGGCGGCCCACCACCACAGCCGGTCCTGCTTCCACAGCTCTCTCCCTTTGCTGGAACTAGTTGGGCTGTGAAGTGTTTGCAGTCCACAGTTCTCAAAACAGCAAATTTTCTGTTGTTTTGATCTGACACTGCTACTGTTTAGCACCGGGCAGGTGGGGGCGGGAGCTCTGGGAGGGAGGGAGGCGGCTAGTCTCAGTGCCTAAGGCTCCGTTCTCTGCTCGGCAGTGCGGGCTTAAACCACCGTTTTCAGCCTTTTTCCCTCAGTCTTTTCTCCGAGGTCTCTGCCGTGAGCGTTGGGTTCAGCCGTGTTATATGCTGTCCCCTCAGCCCTGTGGAGCCCTGGCGGAGCCCTAGCAGTCCGAGTTCTTCCCTTCTCCGCAGCTGCGGTGGTTCCGGGAAGCAGCGAGCTCGGCGCACTGAGCTGGGTCTGCGCCCTGCGGCACTTCTCCCTTTCCTCCTCCCTCCACTCGCGCGAATCTCCCACCTGTAGGTGATTTCAGTCGGTAGTGGGCCTCTTAGTGTTGCCTGTGTGCTGTGCAGGGAGTCCTTTGTGGAGTTTTTGTTGTTCGATTCGTTGTAAATTCCAGGGGAGCTTTACAGAGGCTCACCTCACGCCGCCATTTTTCCGGAAGTCTAGAAAGAAAGTTCTTTTTCCCAATAAAATATTCACTCACTTTCCATATTTTAATATAACTTTTGCTTTCTAGGTCACACCAATCAGAAAGAGAACCATCAAGAACTTGGTGACTATTTGAAAATCCCTGGCCTCCCAAACCTCCACATTCTTTGCTCTCCCAAGGACAGGTCTGAGGTCCCTCAGTGGCCACTGACAGTTCTTGGGAGTTCACACGACGCTCAGGGAGCACAGACTTTTGGATCCAATCTATTTTGGTTCAAATCCCAGTTCTACTCTTAATAGGTGTGTGATCTTGGTAGAATTACTTAATCTTTTTTTTTATTAGTTTCAGGTGCACAAGACAAAGTAACACTTAGACGTTTATCTTTTATATCCCTCACATTGTGTGAAACCCCCTCCCCCATCCACTATCCCTCTGAAATCACACAGAGCCATTACATTTCCACTGTCTCTATTCCTAATGCATACTCCGCTTCTTTTAAGTACATACATATACATATACATATACATATACATATACATATACATATACATATACATATACATATACATATACATATACATATACATATACATACAAACTTGTAGGTGACATTCATTATTGTTCAGCTTCAGCTTCAGGTGTACAGTGCAGTGATCAGGCATCTACATCATCCCTGAGGTGGTCTCCCTAATGAGACAAGTGTCCATCGTATACCCTACAAAATCTTTACATTATTGATTACACTTCCCAAATTAGTTTTCAAACCCCGTGGCCATCTTGTGGCCACCGGCTGTTTTCTAATCCCCTCACCTTCCCCCTTATCCCCACCCCCCTCCCATCTAGCAACCCTCAGTTTATCCTCTATGTCTCCAAAACTGTTTCTGATTAGTTCATTCACTTATTCTTTTCTTTAGATTCCACATATAAGTGAGATCATATGGTATTTGTCTTTCTCTGTCTGACTTATTTCACTTAACATAATGTTCTCTGGGCCCATCCATGTTGTTGCAAGTGGTAAGATTTCTTTCTTCTTTGTGGCTTACTTAATCTTTCTTAATCATAGCTTCATCATCTAAAAATATAAGGAAAATAATGCCCACCTTGCTCGATGATTCTCGAGATCACAGAGATAAATGTTCTTTCTTTCTTTTTTTAAATTAAAGTTTATTGGCAGTGACAATGGCTAGTAAAGTTACACAGGTGTCAAGTAATACATCATCTATGTAGCCCATTGTGTGCTCACCACCCCGAGTCAGTTCTCCTTCCATCACCATATATTTGAAGATAAGTTTTCTAAATCCTTGACACCGAGATGGTTCTATAGTAAATTTATCTAATGACATAAATTAAAGAATTGATGTCATTGTTATCATTATAATCACAGTAACATTATTATTACTGTTGTTATTGCCAATGGTATTACATGCAATCAACTGCTCAGTGCCTTTACACAGCAGCTGCTGCTCGTTTGTCTCGTTCTCCATGGACTCTGACCTTCTGAGGCCTCCGGTATTATCCACAGCATTTCTGCCAACTGGGGTCAGGGTCTGCCTCACCACTGTCAGCAGCAGCTTTATAAGGCTTCCGGTAAGGTCATGTGATTTTCAGCTTTCTTAGTCTCCCCTCTTAATGAACCTGGAGCAACTGTTCCTGAGGGTTGGGTCAGATGGAATTTAAATGACGCCATTCATTTACATAAGCAGCATGCATTGATCAACTACTATGAATTTAACACTATTCTCTGTGCAAAACATTCAAAAGCAGATCAGCCATGGCCTCTAATGTTCAGGGGCTGAAGTCTGGTAAAAATTAGCTACAACCTTCACCAGCATTTATAAGCATCCCTTTCTAACACTGCCCAGTGTTTTTCAGATTTCCCAGTGAAACACATTGTGTTTCCCAAGATGACTGCAAGATCTCTTATCCTGAAAGTTCTTGCAATATGACATTGACATTCTTGCTATGGAGAGTTTGGGTCTATGAATACTCTTGAATATGGGTGGGTTTGTGACTTTAGAGAAAGTATTGCTATATGACTTCCAAAGCTACGTTGAAAAAGGTAATACATCTTCTAAATGTACACACACACACACACACACACACACACACACCAAAACTTATTAATTTGAAACAACAATAATCATTTTGCTCCTGAAATTTCATAAGCAGGGCTCAACGGGGACAGTTCATTTTGACTCCAGGTGGAATGAGATGAGATGGGGAGGCTAGATGGGGCTAGAGGATCCAAGCTGGTTCACTCACATGGCAGGCAACTGGATACTGGGGGCCAGTTCCTCTCCACATAGGTCTCGCAATGGGACAGATTGGCATCCTCACATTCTGGTCTCAGACGCCTTACATAGCAGCTCTGGGCTCCAAAGGTAAGTCTCAGCACAGAACGAAGTAGAATATGCATGACCTTTTTTCAACCTGGCCTCTGTAGCATCACTTCCACTGCATTCTCGCTGTGGAAGCACAAGTTCAAAGGAAAGAAACACAGACTCCATCTCTCAATAAGAAGAGTGTCCAAGTCACATTGTGCGGAGAGTATGTGGAATAGGAGATAGTGTTGTACCATTTGGGGAAAATACAATCTGCTACACTCACAAAATCTAGCACCATTGTCTTTTTGTCAGAGAGCTACCCTCAGGCTAAGGAGACCATTTTCCCTGCGTGGCGGAAGAGACATCCAATTGCCTAGGAATTGATGTTCCCTCCCATAGTTCTTAAACAATTACTGACAGGGGCAGGGGCACAAATATTCCACCTTGCTTGCCTCGTGAATGGCACACCTTTGAGGTGTGATCTGCACTGTTTCCAGCCTTCCTCTGTGGATAGAGCCAAAGATCTCCTCCCGGGATTTTCCTCAATACAACCCCCTTCCTTAGACCCTTCCTCCCTGATCCCAGTTTACATTGCCCTGACGACTTTTCCTAAAAATACTTTTACATAAAGTCTCATCCCAGAATCTTCTTGGAAGACCCTAGGAAAAACCTACTGAAGACATATACCATCCCATCTTAAGATATTTTTGTGGGTTGTCAAAAGAAGCCTTTAAGGCAATTTCACACGGCACCCCAGAAAGAATGGTCATTGTTTCCTTCAAATGACAAGACCACTTACACATACAAAAGTTAACACAAATACACGTGGTAAAATGATTGAGATATTAGTTTTATTTTGGTCTCTGTCGTGTTTCCTCCTCTTTCACTTCCATTTCAAGAGAGTAGCCAGGCTGTTTGTAATTCCTTATAACTGGCAGTTTTGTGTGGCAGAAAGCTGAAGTTTCCGGTGAGTCTGTAAATGCCCAAACTCCTTGAAGTTATTATATGTCTCAGAAGAGAAGAAGAACAAAGAAAGAGAATTTCCTTGAGGGCCCTGAAAGAAAGAGATTGTCTCAACTGGGCAGAGCATGGAGGTTGTCAGGACCCACAAATGTGGGACTCTAGGACTATTCTCAGGGAAGACTTTGAAAGAAGCTTTTACTGTTTACCTAGGGGCTCACTGCATAGGCCAAGAATTTGGGATTCCACCATATAAAGGGTGGAGTCTCCGACAAGTTGGGTGGAAAGTCACAAACCTGAGGTAAAATAAGAAAAAGAAAAAGAAAAAAAAGATCAGCTGTGACAGGGAGCGAGCCAAGCATCTGAAGGCAAAGGAGTAGGATAGAAACCAGAGAACCCCTCTGAAGGGTCTAATTGTCCATGTTCTCTCTTGAAAATGATGAAAAACTTAAACTTAACCTACAGTTTAACATCCTCTCTCAACTCTTCAGTAAATTGTTACATCCCCACAGAACCTTGACTGGTATATTTTGAGGACGGCTTAATCAAGGCAGGGGGGGAGGTCAGTAAGGAATATGTGACTTGTTTCACACCCACCTTTCTGATGGACGCATAGTGAGGGAGCCCTGTCCCTTCAAGGGGACTGTCCCAGGGAGTTCCACACGTGACTAATACCACAGCAAAAGAGGACCCACACCAGTTAATCATGATGGAGTGTTGGATGAGTGCTGGTAGTGTGGAGAAATCCATACTTGAACACAGTACAGATTCATCAATGAATGCAACCCCAACTTCTCCATGATTTGCTGTCAAACAGGATGATGATGTTACAGCACCATTACTATTACAGACATGATCTTAGCTCATATTTTAAAATGATCTCCCCAAGAAATAGAAGCACTTCCTAGTCAAACCTCTAGAATGCACGTTTAGTTAGAACTATGTGTCTAGCTTCAATCAACCTTAGGAGCAACTTTAGGCTCTCCAATCATTGGAAATATGTTAACACACTAAGGGAAGAGGCACAGGAGAGGCCAACACAATGAAAATACAGTCAAAATGATGTACTGGGAAAGGTTAAAAACAAACATGCTCATAGTGTTTGAAACAACTCAGAATTTTGACAAAAGGTATTTGGAATGCAATACCTAGCCTTTCCATTTCTGATGAAGGTTTCAATTTTCCACTTGTAATTAAAACAATCTGTAAATTCTATATTGCTCTGTCTCAGGCCTCTATGAATAAAGACAATGTCCAATTCATATCACCTGCTCAAGCACCTATCAGATGTTGAGCGTCCTGCTGCTCCTAGAAAAAAAATAATATTGACCACAATCTTTAGCTGATTCAAGTGATGAATTGCCTTGGCTTGGATATATTTGGAAAGCACTATATTATAATAAAATGTTTTCAATCTAGTTCTGAGAAATAACCCAAATCACATTTCCAGACAACAGGCTTATGAAACCAGCCTCCTTAAATAATGAAATGTGAGAACCTATGTATGGGAGTGAGGCAAATTCAGATTCACTGCTGGATTTTGGATTTCTACTCTCCTGTAGAATTTAGCAGCTGGCATTTTGACTGTCCACCATCTGGTACCCACCAAGAACATCTTTCAGTACTGTGGGATGGGCCTCAAGCCTGGCTAATTCATTCATGATACCGACTTGGAAACAGGACTGACTCTCCATATAGAGCTGAGAATACCTTTTGTCCCTCTGCTTACAGATACCCAGTGTTTAGTGTTATAGACATGCGAGGAAAAGGTGGATTAAAGGAAAAAAGGAAGAAGGGAGGGAGCGAGAGGGAAGGATTATGCCATATTTTCTTTAGTCCATTCACTTTCCTACTCTATAAAAGGACTTTCTCACACCTACTCTCTTTAAACCCCCAAGACCCCTCCCAAATTATTATTCTCAATCAATTCTCACTTTCTTCTTCATGGAGAAATTTGAAACGATAGAAGTTTGGCAAACGCTGCCACCCCTCTACCCATCTCCTATCTCCAGGACCACATTTCCATTTTCTCACCTGCTAACAAAATGAATTAACCACACGTCTATTTAAAAATAATCCCTCATCTTTGCTCAGATCCCATCCCCTCTGATCTGTTGAAGGATACTGTTCTAACAATTTTCCCTTCTCTTTCCTACATCATCAAATTTTCATGCTCTAGTAAATCATCCATATCAGTTTACAAACATGTTACTTCTCCCATCTTAAGAAATCCTTTATAGAACTTCCCACTTTCTCTCTAGCTGTCACTTTCGCACCACTTCATTTCTTTCCTTTACTTGCAGCAAAACCCTTTGAGTGTGTGATTCATACATACTATCTACAATTCTTCTCACATAAATCAGCTCCAACTTGGCTTTTTCTACCATTGCTCCACCAATACTGCTCTTATTAAGGTCTCCTCTGTATGGCTAAGCTTAAAGGTTCATTTTCAGTTCTCATTTTCCTTGATCCAGCATTTAGCACAGTTCCTTACTCCCTCCTTCTTAATTATGCTTTCTTCACTTAGAATCTAGGACACTGCATTCTTCTGGTTTTCCCCTTACTTCCCTGGTTGCACCTTCTTAATCTCCTTTCCCGGTTTCTCCTTTTTCTAACCTCTTAATATTGAGATGCCCCAGGATGGAGTCCATGATCACCCCTTCTCTACTTATACACACTATCCTACAATGTCATATTGTCTCATATACTTAAATACATATATAGGATGGCTACGTCCAAATTTACATCTTCAATCCAGAGCTTTCTCCTCAATTCTAAACTTCACCTCTAGCCACCTATTTAGCAACTCCACTTGGATACCTAACAGGCATCCCTCATCCAACACGTCCAAAACTAAACTCCTGATTTTCCTCTCAATATGTTCCATGCAAGACTCTCATCCCAGTTGATGACATCTCCATCTTTTCCATCATTCAGGTAAAAACAACAACAACAACAACAAAGAATACAGAAACTCTGGAGTTATCCAGGTCTCTTTTATTTCTCTCATGCCACAACACAATCTAACAGCAAACACTGCTGGCTCTACCTGAAAACTATACCCAGAATTTCTCAGCACCTCTTGGTCTGGGCATAGAGCCCTGACTGGGGTCCCCACTTCTCCTCTTGACCTCTTATAGTCTATGCCTAAATAGCATACAGACTTATCCTTTGTAAATATAACTCAAATCATTTTCTTTCTCTGCTTAAAAATCTTCCAATGATTTCCCATCCTGTTCAGAATAAAAAGCCAAAGTCCTTTACAATCATTTACAAGGTAATCCTACATCTGCCTCTCCTCTGATCTCATCCCACTTTCCACTCTTCCTTCACTCCACTCCAGCTTCTCCAGACTCTGCCATTCCTTGAGCACACCAGACACACTCCTACCTCAGGGGCTATGCACTGGCTGTTCTCCCTACCTGGAATACTCTAGGTAGAGAATATTCTAGAAAATACTCTAGAATACCCCACTCTAGATATCCACATAGCAGACTCTCACTTCCTTTAAGCCTTTGCTCAAATATCACCTTCTCAACCAGTCCTGCTCTACCTATTCTATCTAACTCTGTATTCTTCCCTTCTTCCACCCCAGTAACCCTGCAGTGGGTTTTTCCCATAGTTCTTATCATATTATGTAACTTGTTTATTATGGATGTTGTTTAATGTCTGTTTCCTCAGTAGCATGTAGGGTCCATGGAAACAGGAATCTGTACTATTTTGTTCACTGACATGTCTCAAGTGCCTAGAAGAGCACCTGGAACATATAATAGGTGCTGAATACTTATATGCACAAAGAAGGAAGGAAGGAAGGAAGGAGGGAAGGAAAAGAGGGAGAGAGGCCATTTTGGTCATACTTGGACAATTCAGTTCAGTTGTCCTCTTTGGGCCTCAGTTTGCATCTTGAAATAAAACAAAGGCGTTGAAGCACATGAACTCTAAGATACCGTCAACTTCTCCATGAACTATGTGACTCCAAGGGGGTTCACAAAAGAGGTAGAGAGCATTTGGACCTTATTCTGATGCAGAATCTCAGACCCGAAGGAGGCCTGGTGGACACGGCTGAGCCTCCTTCCCTCTGACTCCCAGCCTGCCATGAGGCTTTCCTGGCTGTCATGTCAGCCATTTTCCAGATGATACTGATCCTGCAGAAACTGCAGCATCTATCCCATGGCACCTCTGATGGACAGGATGCACACCAAAAATGTCTTTGTGAGATCCTAACACATGTGTCAGCCAAATTTAAGTCACTAGGAATTACCACTTGCTGTTTCCTGGTCAGACAGTGAAGCCTATATACTTCTGCCTTTGATTTGATCCCCCGTGACCCCCTGGCTTGCAGCATCATGTCAGAACTACTGACATGCCGGAACAAAGCCCTTGTCCTGCTCAGTAGGCCATAAACTGCTCCATGGCCGATGTCAGCAAAGGACCCTATGAATCTCTCTGCTTTGGGGCACAGAGTCCTTGGAATGGAAGCTGCCATACCTGCTTTTCCCCCAGGTATGTTTCCTGGGAGAAGGGTAAAGGCTGAGCTGTAGGAAATCATGGTCCTGGGGGACACTCGTTGATGCAGAGAGATAAGATCAGCATCTGCCCTGATTTGAGCCCCGCTGCAGGTACCCAAGGAGAATTGGCAGGGAGAGCCCAGACCATGGACAAGTCAGCAAGATGCTGGATCATGGTGTGAGGTGCAGAATCATCCGGGGGCTTCTTACTGTCACCCTCAGGGTCACCCAGGGAAGGAAATCTTTCAGCAAGACTAAGGCTTGGGCCTGGGTCTCACCTCCCTTTCCAAACTTGAGTCCCCACTGCTCCGACATAGCCCAAGTCACAGAAGTCATGTGGTTTGGTGGGCCAGGACAACACATCGAGAGTTAAGGGGTATATATCCTCTCCCCAAACACAAGGAGGAATCTCTTTCATAAGAACAAGTGCCCCATTCACAAAAGACCCACCAAGCAGACCCAGAAAACGACCTGTTTCTAAAGGCTTATCGAGAGTCAAACTCATTATGGACAATGAAGGTGCAGCTAATGCTTCTTATAAAGTCCTACCCTGGACTCCTGTGTTAGACTGGTCCTTCTGCCTGAAATGTCTTCCACCTGCCTCTCTACCTGCAAAACTCCTACTCATCCTTCCAAACCCAAATAAATTGTCCTCTATAAAAACTTTCTCAATCATTACCCAGATTAAACACACACACACACACACACACACACACACACACACACACACACCAGTAAATTATTTTCTTGTTTATAATATCTCAATATTTTATTCAAAATTTGGTTAGTAAATCCACAAATACCTAGAAGAAATAGGTCTATTCTAAAAATGCTTAATGTGACATCTTCTGATCTCATTAATTGGATATAAATGACATATCTTAATGCTATTACCTAATGATGAACAACTATAATAATAAGAGAAATAAAAACATATTTCCAGAGCAAGCAATAGCTACACACACATACATGTGGCCATTTCTCTTTGGTCCTCAAAATTAACAATTTTCATTTGCTTCTACATAAGGATTTTCAGTTCCTTCCACAAGAAACAAAACTAAGAAAAAAATGCCAGACAGTGTAATGCAAGGTGACACAACTTCACAGACTTTTCCCCTTCTTTTACCTGATGAAAATTACTTTGCCACTTAACAATTTTCAACTTTACCTCAAACAGAAGCTGCCCACACTTGCCATAAATATAGATGTCAGAACTAAAGATGACAGCCACATCAAAATTGTATTCTTATTCAAAGTCCGTTTTCAAGCTTCACATTCCATCTTATGTCACTGCCATTTTGAAGATTGGAGAGAATAAAAGTACAGGAATGTTCAGTCCAGCTGGTTGGGGGATAATGAGACAGCTAGTTCCCGCAGCAAATTGACATTTGGTGGAGATCTATCAATAGACCTTCATTAAATGCTGTGGGCTCAGCCTATGCTTAAGTGAATTTCCTCTAGTCTGGTTCTCACAGAAGGTGAAATAATCTCTTCTCATGAAAGACGCTGCTAAGGAGAAGGGCACTGAGGTCATGAATGGCAACCAGAGTACCGTCCATGGGAATGGACAACACCCAACTGAGGAGCGCTTCTCCAAGCCAGGGGTTGGCAAACTTTTCTGTAAAAGACATATACTAGATATTTCCAGTTTTGCTGAATATACGGTCTCTGTAGCAACTACTCAACTCTGCGAAAGTAGCACAAAACAGCCATAGACCATACAAAACTGAATAAATCTAGCTTTATTTTCACAAACAGGCAGCTAGCCAAAGTTAGCTGACCCCTGCTCTACGACAATGTTTCCCAAAGTATTGTGCATATATACCCCCATGGATACATAGGCATACTGAGTGGTTTTAGGTACCTCACAAAGAAATTTAAAAAAAATTTTTTTAATTAAAGTTTATTGAGGTGAAAATTGTTAGTAAAGTTACATAGGTTTCAGGTGCACAATTCTGTAATACATCATCTATATGTCACCTTGTGTGTTCACCACCCAAGTCAGTTCTCCTTCCGTCACCATATATTTGATCCCTTTTACCCTCATCTGCCACCTCCCTCCCCCCTTACCCTCTGGTAACCACTAAACTATTGTCCATGTCTATGAGTTTTTGTTTCTTTGTTTGTTTGTCTTGTTCCTTTGTTGCTTTCAGTTTTATATCCCACATATGAGTGAAATCATATGGTTCTTGACTTTTTCTGTCCGACTTATTTCGCTTAGTATAATAATCTCAAGATCCACCCATCTTGTCACAAATGGCAGTATTTCATCATTTCCTATAGCAGAATATTATTCCATTATCCATATGTACCACATCTTCTTTATCCAATCATCTATCGAAGGACACTTTGGTTGTTTCTATGTCTTGGCCATTGTAAATAAAGCTGCAGTGAACATCGGAGCACATATATCTTTACGGATAAATGTTTTCAGATTTTTTGAGTAGATATCCTGGAGAGGGATTGCTGGGTCATATGGTAATTTTATTTTTAATTTTTTGAGGAATCTCCACACTGCATTCCACAGCAGCTGCATTCCCACCAACAGTGTATGAGGGTTCCTTTTTCTCCACAGCCTCTCCAACACTTGTTACTATTTGTCTTGTTGAGGATAGCCATTCTGACTGGGGTGAGGTGATATATCATTGTGGTTTTTATTTGCCTTTCTCTGATGATTAGTGATGTTGAGCATCTTTTCTTATGTCTATTGGCCATCTGTATGTCCTCTTTGGAGAAATGTCTCTTCAAATCCTCTGCCCATTTTTTAATTGGATTGTTTGTTTTTCTGTTGTTAAGTTGTATGAGTTCCTTATATACTTAGGAATAAACTTAACCAAGGATGTGAAAGATGTATACACTGAAAACTATAAGACATTTTTAAGGAAATTGAAGAAGACACAAAGAAATGGAAAGACATTCCGTGCTCATGGATTGGAAGAATCAACATAGTTAAAATGGCCATGTTACCCAAGGCAATATACAGATTTAATGCAGTCCCCATCATAATACCAATAGCATTTTTTAAAGAAATAGAACGAAAAAAATCATCAGATTTGAATGGAACCATAAAAGACCCAAAATATCCAAAGCAATCCTAAGAAAAAGGAATAATTCTGGAGGTATCACACTTCCTGACTTCAGTTTGTACTGCAGAGCAACGATTGTCAAAACAGTATGGTATTGGCAGAAAAACAGACACACAGACCAATGGAATAGAATTGAAAACCCAGAAATAAACCCACACAAAATATGGGCAGATAATTTTTGACAAAGGAACAAAAAACATACACTAGAGAAAAGACACCTCTTCAATAAATGCTGCTAGGAGAATTGGAAAGCCACATTGAAAAGAATGAAACTAGACTGCTATCTGTCACCATGTACCAAAATTAATTCAAAATGGATCAAAGACTTAAGCATAAGACCTGAAACAAGCTGCATAGAAGAAAACATAGGTACTAAACTTATGGACCCTGAGTTCAAAGAGCATTTTAAGAATTTGACCCCAAAGGCAAGGGAAGTAAAAGCTAAAATAAATGACTGGGACTATATCAAACTCAAAAGCTTCTGCACAGCAAAAGAAACCGTCAACAAAATAAAGAGGCAACCAACTGAATGGGAGATTTTTGAAATCTTTTAAATTTCAAAATGTTTGTGATTTAATGTTTACTAGAAACAAATATATAATTACCTATCAAACTCGCAATTTTATGTATATTTTTACTTAGAATAAGGCTAAATTTATTTTTAAGTAAAAAAAATGAGTTGATTTAAAGAAAAATAAGTAAATAATAGGAGGATATTGGTATTGCAAAAATCTTGTAGGTGATATATGAATGTCCAAATCCTGGAAACACTGCTGTAAGCGGCACTTATATCCTCCCACGGGCATGTTATGACCTCACTTCATCTTATGATGACTATTATCATTATACTGGGCCAATGGAAAGGCCACAAAGAGACCAAGTCAGATATCTGGACTGGATTTTCCCCTCTGAGAAATGGTTAGTGCTCACAGATTGGATCACAAGCATGAACTATGGTTTGTCTTGAAGTCTTTCAACTAGTATAACCATATTTATAATTGTATTTGAATAAATTTTTGATGGTTTTTAAAGTTAAAGAAAAACAGACATTCCATCATGTTTGTAATTTAAAAAAAAATAACTATTCACTTTATTAAATTGGAAGACTTTTTTTTTAAAAAAAAAAAGTTCATGTGCTTTAAGAGAATAGGAGAAAGCATATTTGTTTATCAGACTTGTTTCTTTCCCTATAGGTTCAATATAAAAAAATAAATAAAAGTGAATCTGAGTTGAATAAATGTAATTTAAGGTGGTTCAATGAAACAAATCATAACAAAGACTCATATCTGAACAACTTCAAATATTTGAGTTTGTGACTCAGGATTAAAGGAATCTTTGAATGCTTCCCCCTGATAATAATACCTATAATTGTGTCCAACTTTCTTTATTAATAATTTCTATATTTGCTCTCTCATTCCTACTATAACTCATTACATAACTGGGCTAAGAGACTGTGCCATTTATCTAATAATAGGTATCAAATATTCTTAGTCACCCACTCAGATATATAATTGCCACATGTTTAAGTTAGGAGAAAATGGAAAAGAATGACAATTACCTACTTCCTCTACAGTTTGTGCCTCGTTTTAGCCCTGGTCTGATTCTCTTAGGATTTTGGATGTATAATAAAGCATATAAAAATGCATATTATTTTAGATGTATAGTTTGGATGTGTAATAAAGGCTAATATGCAGGTTAATATGCATATAGCCATATATGCTATAACTGAAAAAATATTTGAGAGTTTTAAATGGGAAGATTCCTGTAAAATACTTTCTTGAGTGTTCAAAAAGGTTTTTATTAAACTTGCTAAAAGTGTGTCCTTTCAGAAGTCGGTTAGAATAGTTTGTTTCCCTCAATTCTGCTTGTGAGTTATAGTCAGTACCCACAAGATAATCTGTGGCTTGATTATGTTCCTAGAAGACTTCAAATGGAGGTAGAAAAGAACCAGGGAATAGGAAATGAATTTTGGCAAAATACCAGACACTGGTACACAGCAATAGTTAACTCTCCCAGCAAGCAGAGTATTTTGCGTCCTGTCCATAGATGAGGAAACCGAGGCTTAGACTGATGAAACAACTTGCCCAAAGTCACATAAACAGTAAATGACAGAGTCAGAATTTGAATTCGTATCTGTGTGCACAAACCTCTGCTCATGCCACTAGCAAGGTTCTGGAAGTGGGCCCCTCACCTTCAGCATCAGCATCACCTGGGAACTTGATACCAATGCAGATCCTTGGGTCTCATCCCAGACCTTCTGAAAAAGAAACTCTAGGGGTAGGACACAGTAATCTTTGTTCTAACAGGCTTCTGGGTAATTCAAATTTGAGATCACTGCACTGTGCCAGACCGATTCACAAAAAAGGGAGGCCACAGACCTAGTGTTGAAAGGAGAAATTGTGCTGAGCAGGGCAGATTCTTCATACACATTGTGTAGACACTGGAGGGCCTCCAGCATGGACCCTGGGAATAGTCTGGGCAAATGATGCCTACTTATAAATACACTTCAAGAATAAGACTAGGAGGATAATAGGCATAGTTGATGCCCTAAAGGGAGATGAAATCATTTAGTTATTCCTTTCATAGAATTTTCACCTGGAAAGAGACTGATAACTTATCCAGATACAAAACTTAGGAAGGTGACCTGATTTGCTCAAATCACACACCCAGTTGGTTAGCAGAGCAGGAAAGAGAACACTGGTTTCCCAATAACCAGTTTGGTTGGGCTTATTCTATTAGGTCTCCAACTCTTTTGCTCTACTTCACACGAAGCATTAGATATAGTACTGCATTTTTCTCTTCCAAGCCACTTCATGGAAACAAAGATGATTTTAACTTTGAAATTCTGAAAAGGATTCCAGTACTATTTTATTCAACCTTTCTACTTCCTGGCTCTGGGCCAAGGAAGCCAGCCACCTGTTCTTAATCTATTTTTATCAGCTGGAGAATAACCGAGTGAGAGATGCCAGCAGTAACCTGGTCCAGAAATAGGGCATGGGGCCCCCTGTTACGGAAGCTGTGGTTCAGGGAAATTGTAATTGTGAAGACAGCTGGCAGGCAGAGATGTAATCAAGAATAAAGACACAGCAAGTGCCTGCTGTCATTTGTAACTTTTTTCCTTCCTAGGTTTTCACCTCATTATAAGACAGCTTTGTTGGAAGAGGCACAATGAAGAAATTAAAAGTTAGATATGGGGTGACAATTGTTAGTAAAATTACATAGATTTCAGGTGTACAATTCTGTATTACATCATCTATAAATCCCATTGTGTGTTCATCACCCAGTCACCCCAATAAATTTAATAAAATAAAATTAAATATTAAAAAAAAGTTAGATATGAGGGACCAGGAAGGTTGTTGCAAGTGACAATAACATAGAGGACAGGGTTAGAAATTAGGTCCAAGGTAACAGGAAAACATTAACTAAATCTTTGATTGGCTGGCCCGCTGGCAGAGAACTCAAGTTGCTACACACAGGCTTTCTGGATGAGAAAGGGATGGAGAATGGGGGAGAGATTTCATGCAAATCTTAAGAACGACCTTGGTGGATATGAAGAGGGGAGAAAGGGGACATGAAAAGGAGAGAAAGCTATTTGTGCAACTAAAGCAAAAGCAAGAGAATGAATCTGACTTCCTGATTTGGAAGATGCAATGCCAATCTGATAAATTAATCTTTGTTACAGATAATTAAAACTGAAAAGGGTAGTAGTATTTTAGTTATGGTTTCATTCCAAACAGAATTGCACTGTGGCTTCTAAGATGGTATAAAGGTGAGAAGGCAAGTTGTTACAAAGGAGACAGCATAACTTGTTCCCTGATAAGAAGCGCCCCAAGGTGGCTCCAGGCAAGGCACCATGAGTGGGTGGGCTCCCCAGAGCAAGGAGTGGGATACATCAAACCAGCTGCTGTTGTAGAATCCAGGTATACGATCAAGAAGAGAATTTAAAATGATCCTACATATTGTCAAATTAGGAAGATGTGCAGAGTCAAAAATTGGGACTCAGAGAGAAAAAAGATGAATAAAAGGAGGTGAGCATAAAATCACCGAAAATGTCAGCTAGCGTTTGTGGCTTTCTAAATTTAACAAGAGCTGGTTTCATAAGTGGGTTTCCTGGTTTAATAGTGAGGGTCAGAAACTGGGCAAGTACCAGTTAGGTGGCTTTAACTGTTCTCTTTCAGCGGCAGTCTGCTTATCTATAAAGAGAATGATTAAATTTTTTCCTCCTAGAGCCACACCCCAACCCCCACCAAGTGATTGTGGAAATCAAACTAAAAGTGATGTATGCAGGGAAGGCCATGAAACACAAGGGGCTCTTGAAATGCAAGGTGGTGATATGACGATGTCATCATCTCGTTAATGCTACTCTGGAATGTTGGTTCAATAAGACGGGCAGTGCATTTGTGAGCTGTTAGGCTGCAAGGGGAAAAACTCAGGAATGATACTCAAGACAGAGGGTAAATCAAGGTAAACAGCACAGTGAAAGTTCCCTTTATTTGGCTGGGACTGATACACCCATTATCAAAGCCACCAACTGTTAGACTAGTGCTTTTCTTCATTTTTTTCCCCATTGCAACAAGAGGAGGGTTGATTTTCACTCGCAGGATGCAGCATGCACCCCAATTACTGTCTCTGACTTAGTGCAAAATGGATGAATGTGTCATTTTTAGGGACTCTGTTGTTCTTTAAGACAGATGAAAGAGAAGCAGAGAGTCTGCTTACCTTACCTCCAGTACACTTTGCTGAAGCTACCCACTGGGTTGTAATATGTACACAAAGCAGGGAGGACTCCAGGATATGTCTAAGAATGAGACTAGAAAACCTACTGCTAATACTATGTAACCAATGAATTCATGATACAGACACAGCTAATTGTCTACCCAATGGCCATCCTTCCCCCTCCCAACACTCACCCCTCCCCACTCTCTCTCCCCCCAGCTCACACGTACATTACTTCCTTACTAACCTGATTTGTTCAGGGTAGCAATACGGCCATTTAAAATACAGCCTCCGGTGTAGACGGTGGTGTTTCTAGGTTACGTATCTGACCAATGAAATATACGCCAAAGTACCTAAGGTAGATAAAAAGAAAAATCCCTGGACAAAAAAGGTAAGCGTTGCTAAAAAGCACTCCTCCACCATTCATTTCTTCCTGCAATCCCGAGACCTAGAGATACAGCTGCCATGCCATCACTGACCGTGGGGTGACATGCAGGAGGATGACCCCTGACCCAATAAGCATGGACACTGCAGAGACAGAGCCTGAGTCCCAGGGCCATCACTGGGCAGCTGCACCAACCTGCCTCTCTGCTTCTTATTAAGTGAAAAAAAACCACCCCTTTGTTTAAACTTCTTTCAGTTGGCCTTTCTTTTATTTTCAGCTGCACATGCTCCTAATTGACAAGAGAAACTTTCCAAGGGATATCGGGTTTATGAGCCATATCAGGTCATGTGAGCCATTTTACTGGGAAGACAGTCAAGACAAGGAAGAATGAGAAGGAATTCTGGAGAGATGACCCCGGGGCTTATGCTTACCCATGCAACATCATGTTGACATAAGTAGAAAAGGCTAATGGCATTTTAAAGGTGGCCAACTGTGGCCATGACTCTTGCGGAATCACGCAATCTAATAACCTCTGACTATTGACTAATCCCTGTTCTGCACCCAGTGTCTTCTTCCTCCTGCTTCTGTCAGTACCATTCTTTGGAACTCCCAAATTATTCATTGGTGAAAAAGAAGCCCACTCCCAAGGATCTTAAAGTGTTTTAGCAATATCTGTACAGAGAAACGTCATACGCGGATTGAGAGAACTTTCTCTAAGTTACCCACTCACTAAGCAATGGACGTAGTAACAGATACAGGTCTATTCTACTTTGCTTGAAATGTCTATTGATTGTCATCCTATGTGGACAACAAACTTTGAAAGCCAAGCTAAAACGAGCTGAGTTCCTAGCCCTAATAAAATAACACATCTAATGCTAGCCATAATTATGTTTTGCTGCTTCATAATTATATTCAAGTGATAACTAGTACACATGAATGATGGTAATTACTTGGATACAAACAAGCCACTTTTGCAGTCATTCTCCTCGTTTTGTTGGTTTGCCAATGTCTAGAATTAGCAGCAAAGCCATGGAACTGTTATTTTAGCATCATCATATTACATATGCACACACATCTGCACTCAGAAAAATACCAAGTAGACCCAATACCCGGAACTTCTTCCGGCAAAGGCCTCTTGTTCCTGGCCTGCCCTCCCACACGCCCTGCCCAGTTGCTGACCTGTTGAGCTGAGGTTTTCTCTCCTTCACTCACACACCAGAATCCTAGCAACCAGTCCTCCCCTCATACTCACGTGACAGTTACTGAAACACCAGAGCAATGTGTCCCAGATGCTAGAGAGCTTAAAAAAGCAAACTTCCAGGTCATTGGACCATAAAAATAAAAACATCACCTCTAGTGCAACGTGACCAGATTCTCCTAAGTGTTCTATGTACATTCACTCATTTAATCTTCACAAAGCCACCCCATGAGGCAGATACTATTGGTATGCTCATTGTACAGGAGCGGAATGGAGCTACCACAGGATAAGTAACGAATAGCACAGCTAGTAAGTGGCAGAGGCACAGTTTGAACCTAAGCAGTCTGCTGGGCAGCCACTCTCCCCTCACCCCTGCTCTCTATGGCCTCTGGTAACACCATCTCCTCGCTTCCCTCTCTAGGTCTAGGGGAGGTGATGGCTCCCCTCTGTTGCAATCTTCCCATCCTTTGTTAGTTGCCTTCACTCTGTCAACACTTTGTGTTTCCTTACTTAAACTTTCTTCACCTGAAACTTTCAAGTTGGTCATCTTTTTCTTCCAAGATCCTGACCTATACAAAGGTTCATATGACAAAGGGGTGGTGGTCTCAAGGAAAGTGTACACCACTGTGACACAAAGCTCCACATCCCTAGTCTCATATCAGTTCTTCAAACTAGGTTAATGAACTGGGGACAAAGAGAGACCCTTCAAAACAATAAAAGGCTCAATATGTCAGGAAGATGTTGCAATTATAAATGTATATACATCTATTTAAAAATGCAAAGGATACAAAACGGGGAGATAGACAAATCCAGAATTCTAGCTGGAGATTTTAACACAACTCTCTCAAAAATGATAGACTAACTCGATAAAATGTCAGTGATGATATAGAAAATCTGAACAAGCTCCTCCCTTCAGTGTTACCCATAATGTCTACACCAGGAGACGCATCTTCTATTGGGATTGAGCAATAAAAAAAAATGTAAATGCTAGCACACTGACATTGTCTATCAAACAAGGTGCCAATGAACTATGACACCCTTTAACAAAAAGGGTGTGAAGAGAAGAGGGCTCTTGAAACTTGGAAAAGTATATAAAGGGGGAACATATGAAGAAGTCAATTAAGGAGAGGCTGGCGACTCAAAAGACAGAATCTGGTTTATGAGCCAATTCATTTATATAAAATTCTAAATCTCATCCATAGTGTTAGAAGTCAAGATACTGGCTACTCTTGGGAGATAATGACTAAAAGGTGGCATAAAATGGATTTCTAGGATCTGTTTATATTTTGTCAATTGATCTAGGTGCTGTTTACAGTGCTGTGTTCAATTTGTGAAAGTTCCTTAAGCTATACCCTCCTGATTTGGACACTGTTTAGAATGTACATTATGCTTCAATAGCAAAACATTTTCAAAATGACAAACTCTGTGAACTTCACACTTTAATTTCAGTTCTTGGCTTATCTTCATGCGTGTTAATTGGAACAGAGAGCACACACAAAGATATTGCATTTCCCATTCTGCTTGGTATGTGTGCTCAATGCAATGCTCCAAATTACAAATTGACCTGCAAAGTAAAAACAAAGGAATTACATTTAATAAAATAAAATTTTAATAAATTTAGGTCTCCTTGTTAATTCCTTGATGGGCTCTCTGACCCAAGTACTTTATTCTTCCTATATCCAAGTCCTATGCTATGAGACTTTGGGGGGTGGAAAAACTTTCCTCCTGCTTCCATTGGTGGAATACATTTCCTTCTTCAACCCTTGCCTTTGGGCTTGATCATGCGACTTTCTTTGGCCAATTATATATGGGCAGGAGTGATAGCATGCTTGTTCCAAGCCCAGGCCGTCAGAGGCCTTGTGTATTTCTGCTCACACTTTTGTGCTTCGGGGATTGCCTTGAGAAGAGTTTTCTCCACGTAGTCACTGTTCCTTTATCTTGAACCTCAAAATGAAACACATGGAGAAAACCTCAGCCAGCAGGACCCTCAACTTGAATCAGAGACATCCCAATAAACCCACAGACACAGGAGCTAGGTAAATGTTTATTGTACAAGTGAGAATTTTTGAAGTTGTTGGGATGCAACAATGGCTAACCACTATACCAGGCAAGAGCCAGAAATATGTGGATTGAAGCAAATTGTACAACTCTGCCTAATTCCTTCAAGCCATAACACCTACTTATACACAATGCAGTCTGTACCAGATATTAAAATAATAACAATCATCATATAAGAAGCAGCAGCCTGGGCAGGCTTCCGATGTTCATGCATGACTCACAGTTTTAGAATAGCCAAAGGCAATGCCTAGGCAATGCTAGAAAACAGTGTTGGATGTCAGATAAAGAATGCAAAGGAAATTTGTAAATAGACCACAGAGTTCCTGGGTTTCCAGCTTCTGGCTTTGTGGCCTGTTTACAAATTTCTGCCTTCTGTAGTGCAAGGTAAAGATCTCTACTATCCAGCAAAGCCTCGTGTAGCCTGTTCCTTGAAATGGGCCTCATCTTCCTCCTTTCCATCTTTGAACCACACCCTAGGCTTGATAGTCTGACCTGGTTAATGGGTCACAGGCAAATTGAGCAGCAAGAACCCCTCACTACTGGCAAAGTAAGCCACTTTTTCCCATAATGCCTGGTGAGAGAGTTAACACCTCCCTCTCCTTAAGTTGCTAATTATTCTCCTCCCTAAAACTATGTACTCTGATCACATGGTATTAGAACCCTGGGCTCAGGTCTGCATCCCACAGCCTGTGAGTCACTCAACCTCTTACCACTCCATATGTCTAGTCATTTCTCTCAAGCTACAATGAGAAACTCTTTCCAGTCCACATCTCCAGTCATTCCTCTTAAGCTACAATGAGAAAAGCGAGTTCTGCCTTGGAAAGCCCTGGAAGCTCATTGCTTTAAATTATTTTTTTAATTAAATTTATTGGGGTGACAATTGTTAGTAAAATTACACAGATTTCAGGTGTACAATTCTGTATTACATCATCTATAAATCCCATTGTGTGTTCATCACCCAGAGTCAGTTCTCCTTCCATCACCATATATTCGATCCCCCTTACCCTCATTTCCCACCCCCCATCCCCCACCCCCTTTACCCTCTGTTTAAATTTTTTTAAAGGTACTCCTGAGAGCTGGAGCAGAGGTAGCAAAAGAAAGTGCAGCTTCTGGGAAGGCTTCATTGGCGTACTCTGCACTGTCGCAGAACTGGACCTTGAAATCCAGAGCCTAGCATCTATCCACATGAGAATGCAGTTTAGAGCATCTGATGGGAATCTGAGAAGGATGCCGAATTTGGAATCAGACACCGGCACATGTGGCTTCCAACTCACAGAGCAACTTACTTTTACTTGTGGATAAGTGAACCAGAAAACAAGGAGAAGTCAAATCTACTAAACACCTACAATGTGCCTTTCTCAGGATGTGCTTAGGATTTTCATACATTATCTCAATCCTCATAACAGCTCTGCAAGATCACCATCTTTTTTCCTTTCAAAAATGAAAAACTGGAGGCTCAAAGAATTTAAATGATTCGTTCAAGGCCATATGAGAATGTAGATTTGAACCTGGACATATCGCACTGTATCTTTAGAACCCAAACATGAATATGACTACAGAAGAACTTAGATGGGACATTAAGAAAACTATCAATGACAGGTAGTTTTCAAAAGTCCTCAATTGTTTCATCTGCATGGTAAATATAGGGTAGAAATCTGTCCCCAGAATCCAAGCGTGACCTTTCAGTTTCCATCAGCCAAAGGTGCTCTAGTCAAAGAATGCTGTATGGGATGGATTTCTTTCAAGCAGAAATTGAGAGCCCTCTCCCTGGTAGGTTTCTGGAAACCCTCATGTCTGCACTCTACAGCCATGCAAAGTTAGTATTGGTGCTACCCCGATAGACAGATGTCACTGTCAGGATACTTCAAGAGGAAAGAGGATAGGCCTGTCTCCAACACAGAAAGAGGATGGAAACTGTGGAGTCTCACCAAGACACATCTGAACACTGAGAAAACTTTGTAACATGCGTGTGCATTCTGTCCCTCTACGTTTCAGAACCCAGACAAGGGCCACTCTATGAAGTTCATTATAATATTGAAACACGTTTGTATTCTGATGTAAGTAGTATTTGTAAGTATTAGTTATATGCCCATCACTGGGCTACGACTTTTACCTCTGTGGTCTTGTTTATCATCCTTGCCAATCCTGGAATGAGGAATCATTACTGCTAAGAAAAGTAAGCCTCACAGATGCTAATTGTCATGCACAGTGCCACACACATAAGAGTGGCAATCCTGCATTTCAACTCAGCTCTCTTGGAGAGTAGCTCACGATTCCTAGTTCCAAACTGTCATGGCCTAGGTTATAATCATTTGTACTTTTATATAACTATAAAATAGTGAGAGTCTCATGATATTTTGAACAAATACAACATCATTAGAAGAAAGATGCTATCCCCAAAGGAGGGAATTTGGATGATAACTGGACAGTATCTGAAAGCAAAATTCACATCTGACTCTTCCTAATAAATATTCTTTTTAAATATCTTAATTAAAATATAGCTAACATATAATATTATACTAGATTCAGGTGTACACCATAGTTATTCGACATTTACATACCTAAAACAATGATCATCATGGTAAGTCCAGCAACCATCTGACACTGTACCACACTATCACAATGGTATTGACTATATTCCCTATGCTGTACGTTACATCCCCAAGACTTATCTGTTTTGTACCTGAATATATGGACCTCTTATTCCCTATCACCTTCCCACCCTTTTAATTTTTCAGTTACAGTTGACATTCAAAATTATATTAATTTCAGGTGTACAGCATAGAGGTTAGACATTTATGTAATTTAAGAAGTGATCCCCTGACTAGTCTAGTACTCACCTGGCACTATACATAGTTATTTATTGCCATATAATTGACTTTATTCCCTACGCTTTACTTTATATTCCCATGACCATTTTGAAACTATCAATTTGTACTTCTTAATCCCCTCACCTTTTCACCCTGTCCCCCAAACTCCTCCCATCTATTATCCCAATAAATCTAGTAGCATCTGACACCATCCATACTTATTACAATATTACTTACTATAGTCCTTATGCTATGCCCTACATCCCCATGACTACCGTGTAATAACCCATTTGTACTTCTTAATCCTTTCCCCTTTCACCCCACTCCCTACCTGTCTGTTTAAGTTGGAATTATATCAGCTTTTTTATTAGAAGAGCTGATAGGAAGTCATGGTCAGCATGTGGAGAGATTGGTAGAGATTCGTGGAGATATAGGCACACTAAAACAGGAAAACTAATCACCATTAATTACTTATTAATTATAACATTTCTAACAAAATACAGTTTGGTGGAAAAGATAAAACCACTAATAAAAACAAAAATTGAGCAAAAGAAAATATGAAGAGGCAATTCATAGAAAGAGAAACCCCAAAAGTTAACATTACTAATAATCAGAGAAATGCAAGTCAAAATAAGATGCCACTTTTTGCTCATCACATTAGAAAAAAAGTCAGACGATATCAAGTTATCAAGTACTAGCAAAAAGACGCAGAAATGGGAAACATCACTCCCTACTACTGGGATTGTGAGCCTGTTCAGCCATCTTGGAAATAAATCTGTTATAGTTACATCTAAACCTGTGTCCCAATTTATAAAATAAATTGCTTGGCCATAGACAGAAAGGGAAACACTGGCTTGTCCTGTGGAGGAAAGGATAGCATCTTATTGTTCATTGGCTACCAGACTAACCCACTCTTCTACCTTTGCCTCCAAAGTTGAAACCTGGTTAGCAGTGGCTCTGTAGCAATGGATTCCCAGTTATCCCTCAAGCAGGCTAAGAAATTCCAAGAAATACCCGTTCAGGAAGAGACCCAGATCCTCAAAAATATAATTGGAGATAACTTCCTAAATCACCATCCAGACTGCAGGCTCCCCCTTGCTCTTAATAAAGAAGCAAATAAATAAATCAAGAAGCAGTTATATTTGCTGCTAGGGAGCAATAAGAAAACAAAGAGAGAAAGGAAGGAGAGGAGAGGAGAGGAGAGGAGAGGAGAGGAAAGAAATCTCTACAAGTGACCAATATTTTCTAGAGCACAAGGCAAAACAACAATGGAGGAAATTTTGTTAAGGTACAAATAGTTGTTTAAATATAAATCAGCTGAAGAGTCCATCCTATAAAGTATAGAGGGCACAAGGAGATTAAGAAATACATTACAACAAGAACCTCAGAGGTTAAATAATCACTAGCATCCAACTTCACCTTCAAAATAAAGCTTCAGACATTCACTTAGTTAACACATACAGTTATATGGTGGCCAAAAGAAAATCAAATTGCTACAGATAGAACATTTGCAAATGTCATGTGAGAAAGTCATTTTTAGACAACATATTATACACTTTTAAGTACTTTTTAAAGTGAGGACTGGAGTTACACAAAATTGAATCAAATGAATATTCAGGGTCAATGCTTAAAGCTGTTAAACATTCCTAGGGAAATTTCAAGATGTGTACCCTGTTTCCCCAAAAATAAGACCTAGCCGGACAATCAGCTCTAATGCGTCTTTTGGAGCAAAAATTAATATAAGGCCCAGTATTACATTACATTATATTTATTATATTATATTATATTATATTATATTATATTACATTATATTATATTATATTATACCCAGTCTTATATAACAGTAAAATAAGACTGGGTCTTATATTAATTTTTATGCATTAGAGCTGATTGTCCGACTAGGTCTTATTTTCAGGGAAACATGGTAGGCTGGAGAAGATAAATAATTTGAAAATAATCAAGAAATTTAGGGGACCCTATACTACATATGTGACTTTATAAAGTATTTTTTATAACTGCAAACCATCTTCTTAAACAGCACCCACCCCCAAGCCCCACTGACACACCACCTCATTCTTGTCCCATTTAACGACATTAAAAACTCAAGGATATTTTATATCCTTTTCTTATGGGTTTTCCTCCTTTAGATGGCAATAAATACTAACACTTTGCAATCAATCTTCTTTAACCCCCTTCTAAAGAAATTCCAGTAATATGTACCATTTTATCTTTTCAATTCTCTAGGTGAACTAGAATTGAAATGAAATCTAGGTGAATTCTTTACTCCTGAAAGGGAAAAACAAAAATCCTGTACCTTCCAGGAAGCTTAGAATCTAATGGAGAAGACATTGTAGGAGAAGGATAATACCATACAGTGTGATAAGTAATATGGCAGCAATAATCACATTTTATGGGGGGAATATAACCATACTTGGGAAGGGTGGGAGGAAGGTCGAAGGTAGCTATCTGGAAGACATGACGGCTAATCCAAAACCAGAGGTAGGCGAGAAAAGAACAACATACACTGAGTCATCTACTCAATTTTCTATATCCTAGTGTTTCAATATCCTAGGATGTTTAAGATCAACATGGAATATGGGTGGAACTTTATCACAACAGGCCAACAACTTGAAAGTGCTATTGTGGTATGTACTTAACTAATACCAAGATGACACTACTCAGTTTATTTTAGAGTTCATCAAACAATGCCATATGGGCCATCACTGATTTTTAGAATCACCATTCTGGAAATCTGAACCACCTTTGATTAACGCTAAGAAGCTGCAGTGGGTCCTGGAACCCTGGAGCAGCATCTGTCTTTCCTCCTCTAGACTCTAGAAAAATGTCATGTAGACTCTAGAAAAGGCAATCAATGGAAATTATAGAAATTATAGTATTTTGTCTATCCTCATTTTCAAACATAGCTTTATTGCATAAAAAGAAGTATATCTGGATAGAAATATTAAAAAACTGGGTTGTGGTGATAATTGCACAGTTCTATAAATGTACTAAAACCATCATATTTTTCCTTATAATGGGTGATTTTTAAGGTTATGTACAAGTAAGTTATAATTCAAGAAAACACACGTAAAAGTTGAACTTTTAAAATGTATATATTATTCTTTCGATGCATTTTTCATGCATTTCTATATACATTATTTTATAGAGTCATCTGTCTTGCTTCTGCATCCTAGCTCCACCCCAACCAGCTCTGTGACCTCAGCAAGCAGCAAATGTCTCTGAAACTCAATTTCCTGACATTAAAGATGGGTTTTAATATTATTTACATACCTATGTCATAGGGCAGTTTGAGGGGGTAAATAAGAAAGTGTAAGACCAGTGCCAACGGGGGTAATAGTAATTAATACAAGCATGGTAAATATTAGTTTTCTTTCTTCCCTTTCTTGAACTATATCATTTAGTAACCAATTTGCACATTGCAACAATAACACCTCTTCTACAGGAATTTGTATGCCTGGCTTAAGAAGCTATTAGTACTCCACAGCAGTAACTTACTTCCCACTGTTTTGGCCAAATGCGTTCCTCCACTTCTCTGGTTGATAACTGGCCTGGCCTGTGGCTCCCAGTTCCCCAAGAAATGCCAAGTCCTCCCAGGTTTGCCCCTTGCCAGTGGCCTTCTGAAAGTGATACCATTGTAGTTTCCCCCTTTCATTTAAGAAACAAAAGCTTGTTTCAAGCAACATCAGGCTTTCGAACGTTCTTCCAGGATTCTTAATAGTAGCAGTCATGAGAGAGAGAATTACACCCAGGAAATGAAGAATCACCTAGTGTGCTTCTCCCGTGGTGGCTCCAAGACTTTACCAGCTTCCTTGGACTGTATAGTTAATGCCTCACCCAGAGAGTAAGGGGGGAATTAAGATGTCTTGAATGAGAAGCAGCAGACAATGGAAGGCCCTGGCCCTGAAGCCAATTGTAGCTTAGAGCTGACATGCCAATGTGCCTTTCTCTTCTCCCATGACTTATTTTGGACAAATGCTAATGAGTCCCAGGCACTCTCCTCCTCTCAACAGCTTCTGGTGAGGGACTGGGATCATCGTTGCAGCCTCCAGCTATGCAAGCAACCCTCCCTCTGAAGAGATTAAATTAAGGCAAAGCCACTGCTTTCAGGGTGATCTTTGGTTTTCCTTCTCTTTCCCTCTAGGTCTTTGCCCTGGTGGTCTGCTAGGTTCCTTCCTGAGATTTTCTGGAAAGGCAGACTGGCCTGATGTGGGAGAGAAAGAACACGATTTCTGGAAAAACTGATCTTCCTAGTCAATATCTGGAATTCCACTGAGAGATCTTCATTCATTCAGCCTAAAGCTTTTAATCTCAAGATGTAACTGTCCAAATTTAATAATATATGTTAATAGGCTTTAAAATGTTTACATCCTTCAATTTATAAGCCTCAATATAAAAATTTAGTCTGACAAAACAGACATGCAACAAGACTTCTGCACCAGGAAGTTTATCACAGGATTGCTTATTATGTTAAAGAAAAAAAAAAGGAACCAGAGAGATCCAAGATGGAGTAGATAAATGCTGTGCTTGCCCCATTCCATGAACTCATCAAAATTACAACTAAATTATAGAACAATCAACCTGGGGAACCATCTGAAATCTAGCTGAACAAAAGTTTTATAGCTAAGGATATAAAGAAGAACCCACATCAAGACTTGCAGGAGGGGCGGAGACCTGAAACTGGCTGGCTTCAAACCTCCATGTGGTGGCTGAAAATTAGGAGAGATATTTCAGCCACAGAGGTTCCCCAACAGAGTGAGGGACCCCAACCTCACACCAGGCTCCCTAGCCTGGAGTACTGGTGTGGAAGACAAGCCCCCACAACCTCTGGCTGTGCAAAACAGTGGACGTTCTAAACATGCAGGTGGGATGGAAGACTGTGGAAAACCCAGAAATCCTCTAAAAGACTCACAGGTACTCAACTTGGGCTATAGCAGGGACAGTGACTTGGGGTGGGGGTACCAGAGAAATACTGGAGAAATACAAGGAAAGGCTGGTTTATGTGGCTCCAGGGCAAGGACTAGAGGGACAATTACCATTTGCCCTGTATGGAGTCTTTCCGTGCAGTTGGAAGGTGGGCGCCATCTTACCTGTGTTGGGTTCTCCCCAGCCACACCCATGGGCAAATCTAAATATGAATTTGTCTGCTAAGCTCCACTTGATCCACCCTTGTGATGCATTGAGACCCTGCCTCACCTAAATTTTATACCACACAAGACTGTATCAGGGACTGAACCTTACAGGAGCCAGAAGAGCGCAGCCGGCCTTGGGCTGTCCTGACTTTTTGTGGAGCTACCCCAGACCCAGTGCTGGTGGCAGCCACCCTTGGTTTGTAGTGTGGTCTCTCTCATGTGCCTCCAAGTGCAGCACAGAGCAACCAACCTTGGATTGCTTTGTAACTCCTACCAGGTAGTCTCTGGCTGGTCACAGGCAGTGGCTGATCTGGGCCTGCACCAGAGTCCCTCCCAAGAGGCCCAGAACCAACATACCTTGAGGTTGGCTTCAGACCACAGCAGAGTGCCACCTAATTAGCCTCATAAGCAGCACACCAAAAGGGTTGGGGTCTCAACAGTCACCAAAGATCACTGGGGCAAATCCCGCTCCATGGGATAAGCCCCCTGCAAAGCAGCCCATAAGCTGTGGACATGGCCAAATCCCATAGCCAATCAGCCTGAGGCTCAATCCCACCCACTGATGTGCTAATAGCAACCAGTGCTCAACTATAACAGGAGGGCACACACCCACACATGGGATACTCATGGAGCACTCAGCACAGGTAACCAGGGTGACTGTGTAACTGGGCCCCACAGGGCACCTGCTACATAAGCCCACCTAGCAAGAATGGGAACTATAGCAGATCTACCTAATATAGGTTGGTGCAAAGGTAATAGCGGTTTTTGCAATTATTCTTTTTTTTTTTTTTTTTTAATTTATTGGGGTGACAATTGTTAGTAAAATTACATAGATTTCAGGTGTACAATTCTGTATTACATCATCTATAAATCCCATTGTGTGTTCATCACCCAGAGTCAGTTCTCCTTCCATCACCATATATTTGATCCCCCTTACCCTCATCTCCAACCCCCCCACCCCCCACCCCCCCTTACCCTCTGGCAACCACCAAACCATTGTCTGTATCTATGAGTTTCTGTTTCTCATTTGTTTGTCTTGTTCTTTTGTTGCTTTTGGTTTATTCTTAACCTTTTAAGCCACAATTACTTTTGCACCAACCTAATACATAGAAACAAACTCAGAGAGGCAGCCAAAATAAGGAAACAAAAAAATACATCCTAAATGAAAGAACAGGAGAAAGCTCCAGAAAAAGGACTAAACAAAATAGAGAAAATCTATCAGATGCAGAGTTTAAAACACTGGTTATTAGGAAACTCAATGAACTCAGAGGGAACTTCAACAAAGAGATGGCAAGCATAAAAAAAGAGATAAAAACCATAAAAAAAGAACCAGTCAAAAATGAAGAATACAATAACTGAAATGAATAATGGACTAGAAGGAATCACCAGCCGACTAGATGAAACAAGGGAAGACAAGGTAGCAGAAAACAGCCAATCAGAACGAAAAAGAAAAAAATTTAAATGAGGACAGTTTAAGAGACTTCTGGGACAATATTAAATGTACAGACATTCACCTCATAGGGGTACCAGGAGGAGATCAGAGAGCACAAGGAATTGAAAACCTATTTGAAGAAATAATGACTGAAAACTTCCCTAACCTGGTGAAGGAAATAGACATACACACCCAGGAAGCACAGAGTCCCAAACAAGATGAACCAAAAGAGGCCCAAACCAAGACATATCATAACCAAAATGGCAATAGTTAAAGGTTAAAAACAGCAAGAGAAAGGCAACTGGTAAATTACAAGGGATCTCCCATAAGACTGTCAGCTGGTTTCAAACAGAAACTTTGCAGGCCAGGAAGGATTGGCATGAAATATTCAAAACAATGTAATGCAAGGACCTACAACCAAGAGTATTCTACCCAGCAAGGCTATCATTGAAATCGAAGGACAGATAAGGAGCTTCCCAGACAAGAAAAAGCTAAAGGAGTTCATCATCACCAAACCAGTATTACAAAGAATGTTAGACGGACTACTTTAAGACAGAAAAAAAATTAAAAAGTATGAATAATAAAATGGCAATAACTACATATCTAACAATTACTTTCAATATAAATAATCAAAAATGTAGGGTGGCTGAATGTATAAGAAAACAAGACCCATACGTATGCTGCCTACAAGAGACTCATTTCAGTTTGAAAGACACATATAAACTGAAAGTAAAGGGATGGAAATGATATTTCATGAAAATGGAAACAACAAAAAAAGCTGGGGTAGCAATATTTATACCAGACAAAATAGGCTTTAAAACAAAAGGCTGTATCAAGAGACAAAGAAGAACACAATAATCCCACTTCTGGGCATTTATTTGAAGAAACCCAAAACACTACTGTGAGGGGACATGTGCATCCATATGTTCATTGCAGCATTGTTTATAATGGCCAAGATATGGAGGCAGCCTGGGTGTCCATCGATGGATGAATAGATAAAGAGGAGGCGGTACATATATACAATAGAATATTGCTCAGCCATGGAAGGGAATGGGCTCTTTCCATCTGCAGCAGCATGAATGGACCTGGAGGGTATTGTGCTGAGTGGAGTATGTCAGATAGAGAAAGACAGATACAATGTGATTTCACTTATATGTGGAATCTAAAGAACAAAATAAACAAACAAACAAATCAGAATCAGACTCATAGATACAGAGAACATTTTGATGGTTGCCAGATGGGAGGGGCGCTGAGGGAGTGGATGAAAAGGGGAAGGGATTAAGAAGTACAAATTGGTTGTTATACAGTAGTCATGGGGATGTAAGGTATATAAGGAATTGACTATATAAGGAATATAGTCAATAATATTCTAATAAGTGTGTATAGTGGCAGATACTACTAGATTTATTGGGATGATAAATGAGAGGAGTTTGGGGGACAGAGTGAAAAAGGGGAAGGGATTAAGAAGTAAAATTGATAGTTACAAAATAGTCATGGGGATGTAAAGCATAGGGAATATAGTCAATAATATGGTAATAACTATGTACAGTGCCAGATGGGTACTAGACTAGTCAGGTGGATCACTTCTTAATTTATACAAATGTCTGACCTCTATGCAGTACACCCGAAATTAATATCAAATAGTATTGAATGTCAACTATAATTGAAAAATTAAAAAAGGGGGGGAAGGTGAAGGGCAATAAGTTGTCCAGACTTCCAGGTATAAAACAAAAAAGTCATGGAGATGTAATGTACAGCATAGGGAATATAGTCAATAATATTGTGATAGCATGGGACAGTGTCAGATGGTTGCTGGAATTATGGTGATCACTTCTTTAGGTATATAAATGTTGAATAGCTATGGTGTACACCTGAAACTGATATAATGTTGTATGTTTGCTGTATTTTAAATAAACTTAAAAAACTGAATAAATGTAAATGTTCAAAAATAAAAATTTGATATAAATTTGGCATAGTCATATGATAGAGTATCAATTAAATATTAAAAATCATGTTTTCAATTCATATGCTAATAGTTCATTTTTTTAATTAAAGTTTATTGGGGTGACAATGGTTAGTAAAGTTACATATGTTTCAAGTGTACAATTCTGTAATGCATCATCTATAAATCCCATTGTGTGTTCACCACCCAGAGTCAGTTCTCCTTCCATCACCATATATTTGATCCCTTTTACCCTCATCTACCACTCCCCTCCCCCCTTACCCTCTGGTAACCACTAAACTATTGTCTGTGTCTATGAGTTTTTGTTTCTTTATTTGTTTGTCTTGTTCCTGTGTTGTTTTCAGTTTTATATCAGTGAAATCATATGGTTCTTGACTTTTTCTGACTTATTTCACTTAGCATAATAATCTCAATTCCAGCCATGTTGTTGAAAATTGTAGTATTTCATCTTTTCTTATGGCAGTATAGTAGTATTCCATTGTGTGTGTGTTTGTATATATATACATATATACATACATATATTTTATATATATATATATATATATATATATATATATATATACATATATCTTCTTTATCCAATCATCTATTGAAGGACACTTTGGTAGTTTCCATGTCTTGGTCACAGTAAATAAAGCTGCAATGAACAGTGGAGCACATATATCTTTATGGATAAATATTTTCAGATTTTTGGGGTAGATACCCAGGAGAGGGATTGCTGGGTCATATGGTAATTCTATTCTTAATTTTTTGAGGAACCTCCACACTGCCTTCCATAGTGGCTGCACCAATCTGCATTCCCACCAACAGTGTCTGAGGGTTCCTTTTTCTCCACAGCCTCTCCAACACTTGCTATTATTTTTGTCTTGTTGACGATAGCCATTCTGACTGGTGTGAGGTGATATTTCATTGTGGTTTTTATTTGCATTTCTCTGATGATTAGTGATGCTGAGCATCTTTTCATGTGTCTATTGGCCATTTGTATGTCCTCTTTGGAGAAATGTCTCTTCAGGTCCTCTGCCCATTTCTTAATTGGATTGTTTGCGTTTTTGTTGTTGAGTTGCATGAGTTCCTTATATATTTTTTATATTAGCCCCTTACCAGAGGTATTGTTTGCAAAAATCTTCTCCATTCGGTTGGTTGCCTCTTTATTTTGTCAATGGTTTATTTTGCTGTGCAGAAGCTTTTTAATTTGATATAATCTCATTCATTTGTTTTAGCTTTTACTTCCCTTGCCTTTGAGGTCAAATTCATAAAATCCTCTTTGAACCCAAGATTCATAAGTTCAGTACCTATGTTTTCTTCTATGCCATTTATTGTTTCAGATCTTATGTTTAGGTCTTTGATACATTTTGAGTTAATTTTGGTACATGGTTACAGATCGCAGTCTAGTTTCATTCTTTTGCATGTGGCTTTCCAATTCTCCCAGTACCACTTATTGAAGAGGCTGTCTTTTCTCCATTGTATGGTTTTGGAACAGTTAATTTTAAAAAAAGGACAGAGTTATGTAGCAAGTCTGATTAAAACAACACACACACACATTCCCTCTCTCTCTCACACACACACATCCCACACAATATTATGCAAATAGAAAATTCTGGCAAAAAATATTGAAAAATATTGTCTGTTTTTCTTCAGGTGGTAGAACTATAAGTGACTTTTTTTTAAAAAAATTTGCTCTTCTATTTATTTCTTATCTAGTGAGCATTTATTACTTTTCTGATGAAAATAAAAGACGAATAAATAAACTGATGAAAATTCCACAATCCTCTAGAAAAGATAAAACTTTGTTATCTTGTTCTTTCAAAGGGTCTCTAGGAGTGTCATCCATTATTTATATCCAAGGCATGTCAGTTTCAATTCTTCTAGGGGAGCCAGTTTTAATAAGGAAGAGACTTAGAGCCCTGAGTATTGAGTACTGAGGTGAAAACAGGAAGGTGTGGTGTTGGTAGTTTGGGAATGAGACCGGCGGCAAACTTATAATACACCACTACCACCCACTCATATTGCCTTTTCTCAGAAACCTGTAAACCTTAAGAAGGTTTGAGAAGACGGCATGCATTCAGGTACGCAGTGTAGTGTAATGAGAAGAACGACAAGATCTTTCAGAATGGAAAAACAGCAACCCCTGACAGCTGTACGTGTTAGCTAGCTGGCACTTGCAGGCAGACCTTGATGTTCTCTGGGTAACAATTTTACAGAATATTAACATCAGACTAAATCACTCTGGTCAAAGACAAAAAGAAGACGTCTCAAGAAGACTACAAACCACAAACATATTCTCTCTAGTGGCTAAAATGAGTGACTGCTGCTTATCAACTGCAGCTGTACCCCACTCCATTCCTCAGACCCCGTAAGGAAAAGGTATTAAGATGCCCAAATGTAGAATTGTCCTGCTTCCTAATGGCGTTCAATCCAGAATAGAGCCGTGCTTCCTTGAAGCCTCCTGCAATTTCCAAGTCTGATCTTGTAACAAGCTTCTCCTACAAGCTTGTGTGTCCTCCCTTGTTGAAACAAATACCAATAAGCACAACTTGCTCAACCACAGGTGTGTTTCTAGTGTCTTCAGCTGGCAAACACGAACATACTATTTCATCTCTTTGCTCTGCCACTTACTGGGCATGTTCTTGGGCAGGTCAGCTGTCTTTACTGAGCTTCTTTTCTCTCAATAATTATAATAAATCCTATCCCTTTTACCTCTCAGGGTTTTTGCATTTTTGTTGCCAATTCCAGCAACTGATAAAACAAAAATGCCAAGTCTTGGCTGAAAGCAAATTTAAAAGCAGGGAACGGTGTGATGTAGTCTTGAAAGAGGTAATTTAGTGTGGAGCTGGCTCCAGCCTTTTGGCTCCTCCACTTGATTACTATGTGATGTCGGGCAAATCACTAGATGCTAGTAGCACTCCCTCTCTCAAATTGTGACAGCCAAAAACATCTCCAGATGTCACCACATGTCAGGGGGAGGGAGGAATTCCCCCTCCCCATTCCACTTTAAGAACCACTGTTATAAAGAAGAAAAAAAGAAGAAGAAGAGGATTCTCTGAGACAGCTGAATAAAGGAACCAAATTAAGGATACTAGTTAAGAGGATGTCTGTTTGAGGCAAGAACCCCGAAGCTGCGACCCCAAAAGCAGTCAGGATATACCTTGGTAGTAGAGGAGGGGGAGTGTTCAGGCAGGGGCAGAGCCCAGGTAAAGACCCTGAGCTTGCAGTCCTAGAGTAATTAGCAGTCTAGTGTGGCTGGAGCACAGTGTGGGAAGATGAAACAGGAAGAAAGGCCATTCACATGATCTCTAAAATTGGAGGATGTCTAGGTTACCTGGTTCTGCTACACATTTGGCCAAGCATCCTCTCTCATCTTCATTTGGTCTCTGTGTTTCACCATCTCTACAATAAAGTGAAACAAAAGGGCAGTGTGAGAAAGACTGAAAGCTGTGCATCAAAATCGAAGTTCTCTTTTCCCTGAGCAAAAAGCCAAACTAAATGTATCAGTATTTTAGTTTATTTGGGCTGCTATAACAAAATACCATAAACTGGGTAGCTCATAAACAGCAGAAATTTATTTCTCAAAGTTTTGAAGACTATAAAGTCCAAGATCAAGGCACTGGAAGATTCAGTGTCTGGGTGAGAGTCCTCTTCCTTGTTCACAGATGGAGACCTTTTCCTTGTAACCTCACCTGGTAGAAGAGGCTAGGGAGCTCTCTGGGGTCCCTTTCATAAGGGCACTAATCCCTCCCAGAGGCCCCACCTCCTAATACCATCACCTTGGGGGGTTAGGGTTTCAATATATAAATGGGGGTGGGGGTCACAAACATTCAGACCATAGCCACCAGCCTTCCCTGCATTAGGTGTGTTCATACAGCTGAGTTCTGGCCAATGGAATGTGAGCAGAAGTGACACACACAACTTCCAAGCCCCACCTATGAGATATTACCATGCATGGTCTTCCTTGGTCTTAACTCTCCTCTAGCTAGAGGTCAGTGTCAAGAGTAATTATGGAAAAAACATACTGAAGATGGCAGCTCCTCTATTAGTCTGGGTCCTTCAATGATCCCATTCACCCAACAGCGTCCTGATCAGGAATAGCCACATTGGATTGTTACATGAGACAGAGGTAAACTTCTATTGTGTAAATCCTGAAATCTGGAGATTTATTTGTTACTGAAGTTTGCATTATCCTAACAAATATAAGCAACATCTCAGGAAACAGCTCTCTCTGGATGGAGGACACACATTTCCCTTGTCCAACCACTTAGTATAGAAAAGTAAAATATCATCCAGCCTCATCAGGCAACTGTGGAACATTCAGGCGACAGCCAACTCCCAGACAACTCAAAAATCATAAAAGGGATAGTTTTAGCATTAAACTTTGATGTGGAGAATATATTGAAAATGAGCAGAAAAATCCTTTCTTCTTTTCAAAATAGCCTGTAGAGAATTTCTTGTGCAAACATGTTGGCATTGTACCCAGTCAAAGGAGAAAATTCCAGAAAAATAAAAAGTTCTGAAACCAAACATGGTATAACTAATAAACTCCAAAACCTTCTGGAAAAATACCACTACTATTACCAAATTGAAAATTAATTAATTACAAATCAATTACAGGAAATAAAATATAATCAGAAAAGGTACATAAAAATCACATGTATTCCTACCCTCAAAGTCCTTTATGTTATGCATCTCTCTGTTTTTTTCCTACTAGACTTTTTCATGTAAGATTTTGAATCTAAATGTCAATAGCTAGAGATGACTTCCACTTTTCAGCAATCACACACTTAGCAATCAACCAAGCAAAATGAACAATCTTCTGTATATTTATTCAAATGCACAACTCCAAATTGATGCATAACATAAGGAGTGGAATGCAAAGAGGTTGTCCCAGGGAAGAATTGTATAAACTTAAGCCAGAATGACATGCTTTCAGCTGCAAGTAATAGAAAACTCAGCTTTCAATGGGCTGAAGATATCTAAGTGGATGTTTTTATTATTTGATAAGAAACATGGTATTAAGTGATAATAGATGTATTTAACATTGCTACACAGTATATATATATATATATATATATATATATATATATATGTGTGTGTGTGTGTGTGTGTGTGTGTGTGTATGTACACACACGTGCATGTGGTTATGTGTATATATGCTGAAATAAAAGTATAATGAAGCAAAACATACTACATATAATTACTCTGATAATTTCTATTGTTTTACTTAGTTTTGATTTTTATAACTACCAGTGACAAACAACCCAATTTTTTTTAAAAGATTTTATTGGGGAAGGGGAACAGGACTTTATTGGGGAACAGTGTGTGCTTCCAGGACTTTTTTCCAAGTCAAGTTGTTGTCCTTTCAGTCTTAGTTGTGGAGGGCGCAGCTCAGCTCCAAGTCCAGTTGCCGCTGCTAGTTGCAGGGGGCACAGCCCACCATCCCTTGCGGGAGTCGAACCGGCAACTTTGTGGTTGAGAGGATGCGCTCCAACCAACTGAGCCATCCGGGAGCTCAGCGGCAGCTCAGCTCAAGGTGCCATATTCAATTTTAGTTGCAGGGGGCACTGCCCACCATCCCTTGCGGGACTCGAGGAATCGAACTGGCAACCTTGTGGTTGAGAGGACCTGCTCCAACCAACTGAGCCATCCGGGAGGCAGCTCAGCTCAAGGTGCCATGTTCAATCTTAGTTGCAGGGGGCGGAGCCCACCATTCCTTGCAGGACTCAAGGAATTGAACTGGCAACCTTGTGGTTGAGAGCCCACTGGCCCATGTGGGAATTGAACCGGTAGCCTTCGGAGTTAGGAGCATGGAGCTCTAACTGCCTGAGCCACCGGCCTGGCCCAAAACAATTTTTAAGTGGGCAAAATATTTGAACAGACACCTCACAACAGAAGATAGGCAAATGACCAACAAGCACACAAAGAGATATCATAAGAAGACACTTGGCGGAGAATTACAAATAGAATCTACTATGAGATATCACTAACATACACTAGAATGGCTAAAATTTAAAAGACTGACAATTCTAAGTGTTGGAGACATGGAGAAATTGGGACTCATTATTACATTGCTAATGAGAATGTAAAATGGTATACTTTGGAAAACAGTTCTGCAGCTTTCTGTTTAGTTAAATATACACGGACCATAAGACCTAGCAATTCATTGCATATACCCAAGAGAAATAAAAACACATTTTCTCACAGATACTTGCACATGAATATTCATAGTAACTTTATTCACAATTCCCCCCAAAAGATGGAAACAGCCATTAGCTGTCTACTAACAAATAAATGGGTAAACAAATTGTGATATAGCCTAATAAAGGAATACTACTCAGCAACAAAAAACAACTGTTAATACACACAATATGGATAAACCTCACAGATATTTGAGTGAGAGAAACCAGACATAAATCGTATATATTGTATGAATCCATTTATGTAAAATTCTATATAAATATTTTCTTAATGCCAAAAGAAAAGTAAAAAATAACAGTGGTGTCTAGTAATCTGAAGGAGATGATTGATTACAAAGGGGCACAAAGCAATTTTGGGTGAAAATATGCTATATCTTGATTATGATGGTGTTTACATGAGTATCTACATTTGTCAAAACTCATGGAACTGTACACTTAAAATGAGTAAATTAATTGGATATACTAATTGTTAGTGACTTAGCATTTGAAAAACACAACTTTATTACTCAAATTATTTAAACTCAAATAATATCAAAGGGCTTTCTGGAATTCAAATATTTGGTATAATAATCCAGTGAGCTGTCGTGTTACTCATGATTACATTAAACATAGTGTGACTATTAAACATGAGACCTGGTACCCAATAATTCCAGTTAGCTCAGGTGTTCAGAAGTCTGTTTTCATCTTTACTTATGTTACAACTAGTAAAGTACTTTAGTAAAAATCACTTTACTGTTTGGAGAGAACTTTTACTTGCATTTTATCTGACCTGAGCAATAGTCTAGTAAGGCATATATTTGTATTCTTCTTTTGCAGTTGAGGAACTGAGCTATAGCATCACAGAGCTAGTAAATACAAGATTGACAAAAATCCACTGGTATCTGAGTCTACAAATTTCCCATTACATCGCTGATGGCTTTAAGAGCACTGAGTCCTGGGCTCTAGAATTTTGGTTTTAATTTCCTTATTATTAGGACACACAAGCACCAGAAGAAATATTTATTTGCTTTTAAAAAATAGAGTTGAGTTCTATTACTAACATTCCAACCCACAGATCTATACTTTACGGAGTCAATAAGATCAAATGGAAGTCACCTAAAAATGCAGGTTTAAAAAAAGATGTCCTTTACCTAAACATTTCCATTTTTCTTCCTAAAGAGTGGAATACTCTTTCCTCAACTGATTTGGCTAGTTAATCAAAAGAAGAAACCATCCACGGAGGGGAATCTATGACCTCTTTGTCAAGGGAAGTCAGGTTACTCAATGCCAAGAAAGGCTATTTTTATTTTCATCTGATGTTCCGCGAGACTTTTTTTTTTTAAAGGTCAGCACCATGAAAGTAAAAAGGAAGAACTATTTAAGAAGAGCTCCCACGAATCTCTCTCCTCTTAACAGCCTCAAACCTGACCCTATGTTATCAACAGCCAGTTGCCTTGGGTAGTTAGTGTGGTTAATGAGGACAAGGGACAGGCTCTGTCCCTGGGGGGTCACTGAGGCAGCTTTGGCATGTTCTGCAGGCACATAAACCACCGTTGACATCAGCAGTCACAGTGTGGGTCCAGAAAGGTGTATCTCCCTTAACTCATGCCGCTACTGGGAACACAAGTCAGTCGTACTCTTTGGGCGGCTAAAGGAAGGTAGGGTATTTGATTGTTCACTTTATCCTTAGAGCATGACTAGGGGGACCAGGTCTCAGGAGATAAGAAAGATGGGTCATGTTTAGTCAACAAAACGTATTCACTCTAAGCTGCAGCAAAGGAAATCTTACAAACACCACTCAATTCTGTGATTCTGAACAAATCATTTTGCTTCTCTGAGCCTCATTGTCATCATTTAGAAAATGAGGGCAGTCATTCCTACTTCACCAAGTTGTCGTGAAGTTTAAATGAGACAAGTGTGAAAGAGCTGTGGGGATGCTGGAAAGCAGTATAAGCATTCATGTCATTCTATTCTTTACCAGAATTTACTTTTGGTTACAGAAAATTATTTTTGTAATCAGAATCTTTGTTGATTCATTTACTAAATGTTTGTTGAGCTCCTGCTCTGTGCCAGACAATGGGCTATGTGTTGGAAATACAGAGGAAATATAATGAGATCATGATCTTCAAAGACTATATAGTCTGTGGAGTGGGGTAGGGAGTATGAGGGTGGGAGGGCAACAGGAAAGGGAAGGTAAATATAGTAGGTAATGTGACGTGGCACTCAGATCCCCCTTTCGTGTCAAAGGACTTATTCCTCCAGCTGCTGGAAATACTGTTGGTCCCTTAGAGGGAATGCCTGGGATGGAGTGATGGAGTGAGTCAGCTTGCTCAAGGGCACGCCCCCTTCATGGGGGGGTTCATATCAAATAACAAGCATATAGAGACAGTTATCTTTCTCCAAACTGGGACATTTCTGAAGGAAAATTCTCTTCAGAATTTTCCATAGGGTTGGCTGACATTGGGACTGCATCAGAGCTCACCTTCTTCCTCTGACCAATCCTGTTTGATTCCCTTCCTTTCCGCAAGTATTGATCCCAGAGAGCTCCTCGATAAACTTCCTGCAAACTGACATCCTTCTCAGAGTCCAATTCTGTGATGATTAATTGTGTCCATTTGGCTAGGCTGTGGTGTCCAGTTTTTGCTCAAACACCAGCCTAAATGATGCTATGAAAATAATTTTTGGATGTGCTTAATACTTAAATCAGTAGACTTTGATCAAAGCAGATTACCTTCCATAACGTGGGTGGGCCTCATCCAAACAGTTGAAGGCATTAAGAGAAAAGACTGAGGTCCCCAAGGAAGAAGGAATTCTGCTTCCAGACCGCCTTAGGACTTGAGCTGCAACATCAATTCTTCCCTCGGCCCCCAGCAGACAGAAAGAAGGAAAGAAATGGAGAGGGAAGGAGAGAAGGAGGGAGGGAGAGAGGGAGAAGGAGAGGGAGAGAGAGACAGGAAGATGAAAGAGATAGATAGATAATAGATAGATGATAGATAGATAGATAGATAGATAGATAGATAGATAGATAGATAGATAGACAGACAGACAGATAGATAGACAGACAGACAGAAATTGTTTCCATTCCTCTGGAGACCACTAATACAAGTTCCTAGAACTTAACTACAGTATCAGGCACTTATGATATCGTGATTAATGATTTGAGTTAACAGTGGAGCACATGTGTGAGTAGAACCAATGCATGGGAGTTCACTGAGACTCAAAATGAGAGGAAGGTAAGATTTTTCCTTCTACAACTGAGTGAGTAAGGGGAGGGAGACAGCTGAGAACCCTAAGAGGCCACAATTAAAGTTCTAACCAAAACTTGTTTCAAACACGGAAAGAAAGCAATGACATTCTAACAAACACATATGACCACGAATGCAACACTATTGTGTTCTTTTTTTATTCATATTACTTCCTTGTATTAGCCACCCACTTACGGTTAAATCGATGACACATTAGGAAGGGAAATATCTGACAACCCATAGCTCCTTTTCCTTTCAGTCTTCCCTTGTTCATCAGTAAGCTGAAGATAGAGTGTTGGTAGAATATGTTTTTATATAGAAATGAAATTTAAATTGTTGAGTTGGTTTTGTGCATATTTTCCGCTGTCTGAAAAGAAAATATATATGCAAATACAAGCTATGAAACATGAATTCTGTAATTTTGATGACTCTATATATGAGGGAAACGCTTTTATATAAAACTGGCATTGCAAAATATAGAAATGAGTGGTAAAATTCATGCTCATTAACAATTTAAAATGTTATTTTTCTAACTTAAAGGTAAATTAAATAGCAAATAAATAGTAAACAAATAGACGAGTCAAGAGACAGACCATGGAAGAAAAGAAAAAGCTTTATATTGTAGTACTTTAATGGCACTTTTCCCCCCTACTTTTTGAAAAAGGGGCCCCACATTTTTATTTTTCACTAGGCCCTGTGAATTCTGTAACGAACCTTGATTAGCAACATGTCTTACAAGTACACAATTGGGGTTTGAGGAAAGCGTCTCAAAAGCTGAGTCCTAAAAGACTGCCAGACATAGCTGGGAAAGTGAGTTGAGGGAAATGGAGGAAGAGGTTTTAGGCAGAAAGTACAGGACGTAGTCTGGTCTCACAATCTAGACACAGCATGGCTCCAACAGGAAATCAGACGTCACTTGGTATATCTGGACCTGGAGTGGGGGCAGTAGGATTGGGGGACCGGGCAAGAGATTAATCTGAACAATAGAAGACAGGACAAATAGTGACAGGGCTGGTATACACTGCGGGAGATGCAAAGCCAATGGAGCATTTAAACCAGCACATTGCAAAAGAAGATACATCGTGGAAAGATTTTTAGTACCAGGTTTGATTTTTAAGGGTCTCCTGCACAGAGCTCTGTGCTGCTGTTGCCCTTTGAGTCCTTCACAGTCTAATTTCCTGACCATTTCCTTTCCTTTCAACCAAATGTTACAGTGCTTGTTGTCCAGCTGAGTGCTGTGCACCAGTTATCCATTCCAAGGGAGCAAAAGGCCCAATCTTTTTTTTCTTTTTACTAGTTTCAGGTGTACAAAACAACATAATGATTAGACATTTATACCCCTCACAAAGTGATGACCCCAACAAGTCTCCCACCCATCTGACGCTGTATACAGCTATTATAATACCATTGACTACACTCCATATTCTGTACTTTACAAATCAGACTACGCCAAACCAAAAAGTGTTTTCACAGCAAAGGAAACCATCAACAAAATGAAAAGACATCCTACTGAATAGAAGAAGATATTCACCAAGGATTTATCTGATAAGAGGTTAATATCCAAAATTCATAAAAAAGCTCATACAACTCAACACCAAGAAAACCCACAAACAATCCAATCAAAAAATGGACAGAGGACCTGAACAGACATTTCTTCAAAGAGGACATGCTCATATGGCTGTCACATAAACATATAAAAAGATGCTCAACATAATTATAATTTCAATTATATAATTGAAAATAAAATCGCAATTAAATACAACTACTTAGCTATTAGAATGGCTAACCTTTTTGTAAAAGTGACCACAGCTGTACAAAACAATGTATATAATTAGAAATTTCTCATTTATATCCCTCACACATTGTTTTGTACACCTAAAACTAATAAAAATAATTGCCTGCAAAAAAAAACAAAAAACACAAAAACAAAAGCTGTTGAAAATTGCCACATTACCAAAAGTCAATTAAGTAAACTTTATAGCCTCTGTTAGCCTATTGCATTTGGCAAAAGTAGTAAATATCTTTACGTCTTGCCTCAGTGACTCTTGATAAGATTCTAGAATGTAATCATATATTTATTTGATTTTAAGATAAAAACAGCATGGGTTTCAACATCTCAATCTGATATTACCAAGCTTCTTTTCTGTAGTGGGATCTATTTGTACTGGTAACAATTGAAAATACTAGCAATTATTATATTCATTCAACTTTGATCTGATGTTCCACTTAAAGGGTTATGTGTGTAATACATGCTTATCTTCTATTTTAGTTCTTCTAAGTCACTATGACTCAATAAAGTCAAGTTTTAAATGAAAAAAAAAAGTGACCATAGCAAATACTAGCAAGGATATGGAGGAACTAGAAACCTCATATACTGCTAGTGGGGATGCAAAATGGTACAACTACTTTGGAAGGTAGTTTGGCAGCTTCTTAACCAGTTAAATATATACCTAACATACGATCCCGTCATTCCACTCCAGGATTTACATTCCCACAAACATTTATATACAAATGTTCATAGCCCCTTTATTTGCAGTAGCCAAAAGCTGGAAACAATTCAAATGTTCATCAACAGGCAACTAGATAAACAAACTTTGTTATGTCCATGCAATGGAATATTACTGATCCACAAAAAAGGAATGAACCATCACTACATGTAACAACTTGGACGAATCCAAAAATAGTTATGCTGAGTGAAGGAAATCAGACATTTAAAGGAGTATAATGATCATTTCTATAGACCTCTAGAAAATGTAAGCAAGTTTATAGTGACAGAAAGCCGATGGTGATTGTCTGCAGACAGGGACAAGAGAGGTGGAAGAGAGGTCATGGGGAGTTGCCACAGGGAGAGATTACGAAGAGGCATGAGAAAACCTGGAAAGCTGTAAAACATATGTTCATAATTTTCATTGCGTTGATGGATTTACAATTGTGTGTGTCTATGTCAAAACTTTCCGATTGTACTACCTTTTAAATATATAAAAGTTATTCTACATCAATTATACCTGAATAAAGTGTTTTGTTCTTTTAAATCTTTGTTGTCTGCGGGTCCATTTCACTATTTTGTCCCCTTTTGTATATTTTTAAAATAGTCTAGAATAAAAAGTGAAAAAAAAACACTTGGTGTTTTTGGTACAACATAATCCGAGTCCTGGAATCAGCAGTGGCCTGGAGGTAACACCATATCCACAGTCCCCTCCTCCACTGGAAGGTCAACAAGATCAACCTAAGTTGCATCGCTTGAGTTTTCAGGAACATGTTGGGCTTGCACAATTTTAATTTGACCCCTAAAATGACCCTCATTTATTCCCCTCTACATTTACTGTCCCTTGCATCGGGGCAGTAACTAAACATCTGTCACTGCTAGCAGTAAAGGTTTCCCTACCGAGTCTGACTCCCATGAGAACAAACAGAGGACAGAGAAAAGCGATATGGAATATATATTTGATGGCTCAATCAGTTGTTGTTTTTCTCCCAGCTCACTCTGGCTGATTTAAATTCAGGCAAAGGCCAAAATGATCATCTAACATGATTTTTTAACCCAGCTCCAATGGTAACTAATCTACAGACTTGGGCAAGTCACTTCCCCTCTCTGTTTTCAGTTGCCTTCTCTATCACATCAGGGGTTTGGTCTCTAGACAATCTCCAAGGTCTCTTCCAGAACTGATATTGACAATTTTATACTTCTTTGTCTATGCACTCATAGAATATACAGCAGGGTGAGACTCATCAGTGTTTGACCATATGGGCACCGTGCTGTGACTGATGAGATTTGGGAGGAGGAGGACACTGAGATGGATAGGTCTCATCTGGGTTATAATGGCAAGTATTCGTACATTATATTGAAGCTGGAATAAGCATCTTGGTCAAGCATGGTTTATTGAAAATGATAGGATCCTATTTGTACTTCTCAAGCAAATGGGAGATTTTCTAGAAACTTCAGGGATTTCTTAGAACTGAAATGGATGGAGCACATATAGACCTTATAAGAGGCTGAAACCAGGGGCCATAAAATCATGAACAGTGTTATTCACCCCAGCTCCTTCACTCCTGTGCTCTCGTGCTTTCTCTCATCTATGTGATCTCTGTCTCTGTCTCTCTGTCTCTCTGTCTCTCTGTCTCTCTCTGTCTCTCTCTCTCTCTCTCTCTCTCTCTCTCTCTCTCACACACACACACGCACACACACACACCCTCTCTATTCTGTCTCCACAAAGGCCTTACTCCTGCCTTTCTGCAATGCAGCATCCTGTGCTTCAATGGCATATGGTGAGAAATGGCTCAAAGGCTCAACACGACCTCCTACTCCAACACCCAGTACCACCTAATTAGTCTCTCATCTGAAATTCCAGATTCCCAGAAGGGGACTCCAGTGAAGTCAGCACGGGTTAGGTAATTCCCTGGTACAAACAGTGGTCATGACGGGGGGTAGGGAGATGGGTCTGTGGTACTTAAAACTGCTCTCTGGGGCCAGGGCAAGGTGAAGCTCTTTTAGAAAGGGGCATGAAATGTCTGGTATAGAGACCTCCTCTGATGAGGTTTGGAAGTACAACCTAATGCCCAGGGACAGGATGCAAATTTCTTTCCCTAATAACTTAAGAACAGAGTTCCTAACTTCTTGAACCTCTGAAAGTTTATAGCTGAGGGACTGAGGCCCACATAGTTGTGGCAAAGCTGGACCTAGAATTCTGGCTACTTGATTTCCAGCCCAGGGTGCTCTTTAAGGGTGAGTTCAGCCTCCTCACGTCCAGGATGGTGCTGATGTAGTAGGAGCCTAGTGCCAGGAAGGATGCTGGTTTTGGTGACTCTCCCTTTAAATCATAAAAAAAGAATGAGCATTTGTGATAGATTGTGTTTTGCAAAGATGACCACAATGTTATTCCTTATCCTACATGCCCTTCTTACACTGTACCTTGATGGTCCTCCATTAAGGGTAAGGTCTATGTCCCCTCCACTTGAAACTTGTTATATCTTTGGGGCTTCCTCAACCAATAGAGCAGGAGTGATGCTATGTAGCTTCTGAGGCTAGACCATAAAAATACCATTTGCCTCCATCATGTTCTTGTGGGATACTTGCTCTTGGAACCTAACCACCACACTTCGAGGAAGCCCAGACTAGACCACATGGAAAGGCCACATGTCGGTGTTCATGGTGGGAGCCCAGCTGAGGTCCCAGCCAACAGCCAGGATCAACTGTCAGACAGGTAAGTGGAGAAACCTCCAGATAATTCCAAGCCACTGAGAACCCCCCAGAACTTGAATCTAAGGCCCCACATATCAAGGAGCCATCTCTCCTATGCCACTGAGTTTTGGGCTGATAAATCAGCTACTAGCAAAATCTTGGGGTCTGGGCCGGCTGGTGGCTCAGGCAGTTAGAGCTCCATGCTCCTAACTCTGAAGGCTGCCGGTTCAATTCCCACATGGGCCAGTGGGCTCTTAACCACAAAGTTCTCAGTTCAATTCCTTGAGTCCCACAAGGGATGGTGGGCAGTGCCCCCTGCAACTAAGATTGAACATGGCACCTTGAGCTGAGCTGCCGCTGAGCTCCCAGATGGCTCAGTTGGTTGAAGGGCGTTTTCTCAACCACAAGGTTGCCTCAACCACAAGGTTGCCAGTTCAACTCTCTCAAGGGATGGTGGACTGCGCCCCCTGCAACTAGCAATGGCAACTCGACCTGGAGCTGAGCTGCGCCCTCCACAACAACTAAGACTGAAAGGACAACAACTTGACTTGGAAAAAAGTTCTGGAAGTACACACTGTTCCCCAATAAAGTCCTGTTTCCCTTCCCCAATAAAATCTTTAAAAAAAAATCTTTGGGTCTTAGAGACAATTTTCTTCTGGTTATCTTTATCGTATTGATCATTTTAAAAAGAATGCCTTCTACTGTATCACTCCTGGTTGCTTGATTTAAAACAAACAAAAAGACACATTCATTAAGCCCAAAGTCCTATATCTATGGGCATTTGTTCCATCACCTGATGCAGTAACTAATTAGTATCCAGTGTGAGTCATTCTCTGATAAGACAGGATTCCCTCATGACCCATAGAAGCAGTCTAAAAGTTGCCTCAATTCCCTGTACTTCATTCCATGCTTAGAATCTTTTCAGGTATTATTAACTTTTCTCCTCAGCTATGGCAAAGCTAAGAGTTTCCAGGTGTTACCTTTCCTCAGCCCATGGGAGAAGCTTCAGTATTTGTGCCAGCAACTCTGGAAGGTTTCAGTGTCCAATTCCATTTGGGTGGAGAAAGCTGGGCTCCAGCAGCTTCCCTCCTCACTCCATGCCTGACCGCCGTCCTGGCAGCCATGGAACTCTTGGCTTTGGTATCCACTTGTATTTCCCTATGCCCCCCGCTAGGCCTTACTTTCATGTGCTTATTCCCCATCACTTGAGTCATGCTCTGATAATTAGACATCAACAGAGCCCTTGTGTTATTATTTGCAGAATAATACCTGATTATACCTTTAGCATGAATGTTTCTCATGTGCAAGGCACCACGCTGAGCAGTAGGGATACAGATGAAGGAGATGGAGGGCAGGTCTTTAAGAAACTCATGATCATTATCACAGAACTGGCAACTCCTTCTCCAACCTTCTCTGATTTTGGAAAGTTTCTGTGAAAAGGAGAAATGGCGGAGTCATGGACTATAAATTTGAAGTCGAGTATGAGCCCTTTTGACAGTACGAGTACCTTAAGGGTCATCCAGTTCCACCCCTCATTTGTCATCTCCTTTCCCCCTTTCATTTACTTGTAAGAGTCCTCTTCATACACACAGTAAATACAGCCTCTGGGTCTCTTTTTTGAGTCCAGTGGAGAATCCGTCTTCTCTGAATTCTCTCCAAATTTTAAGCCCACTTCCAAAGCAGTGTTTCTCACCTGGGATGTATAGGTGCCTGGTGTGTGAAGGCAGGGAGGATGGTGGGGAGTGGAGCAGTTATAAGCATAGGGAAGAAACAAGTATAGCACAAAAAATTTTGACCCATATTTTGAAAAAAATTTAAGGTGTTTCTGCTTGGGTTTTTAAAAATCTGTGGTAATTTTCGTTTTTTGCAAAAATGGCCACAGTTCTTCACATTTCCCTATATCTGCATCTTTTGCAACATGACTTTGTAGCTCCTTCCATCAAGAAGTGGAGTATATCTTCTCACAGCTTGGATCTGGTCTGTTTTGATGTTTGTCCAGTTCCAAATCTAGGTCTCAGGAGGCTTTGCACATGTCTTCTCCTTCTCTTGGAACCCTACCACCACCATATGAACAAGCCTTGGGGGGCCTTCTGGAAGACAAAAGCCCCACACGGAACAGAACTCAGTTGTCCCAGATGAAACTATCCAAAACCAGCGATGTTCAACTGAATGTTCACCCAATCAACAGCTGAGCATGAATGCATGCATGAGTCCCCTGAGACCAGAAGAAACACTCAGCCAACCATAGACTTGTAAGCAAAATTATGGGCCTGTTTCTTCAAGTCACTGAGTTCTTGAGTAGCTTGTTTTGCTATAATACCTAACTGATACAAAAACTATAGAAAAATAAAACTGGACAAAATGTTCTTAGTTCGTGGAAGTTCCCAAAGCAATGGGTGAGTTAAGAGTGTCTGCATCTCTGCAAGTTGGGAAGAATGAGGTTTTGATTTGCTTCCTTTGCTTTCAAAGGAAACATCAACTAAAACAGGCTGAGAGATACTGCTTTAAATTTACACAGCCTCAAGCGGCCTAAATACTACTCAAAGAGTCTGATTAAAATTGAGTGTTCATTTACCTTTAAACTGGGTGTCTATTGTGGAAATAATTAAAAAATAAAGCTGGGTCTAGGGAAAAGGGGGGTGGAGCTTCAGGTAGACATTTATTCTCATTGCCTTTCCAGCCCCACTCCTGCTTCTGGGACGCGCTCCTTTTGATCATGTAGTTTAAATGGGAGTTGCCAGCTTTCTACTTTGCCTCCTTGGCATCAGTGATAGATACAGAAATGGGCACACACCCCCAACGTACCCGACAGAATCCTTGCATGAGATTTCAAAAAATTAGAACCAAAAGGAGAGGACCTCTACCTCTCTGTTGGCAGAAGTGGAGAGCGGTGAAAATGTAACAGGGCAGCTATAGTATCCAGCACACTAGAAGAAGCCCATCCCGCTAAGGTAAGTAGAGATAAAAGGTGGTGATCCTCTTAGCAGCATCTGACTTTCCAGTTTCAGTCATTTCTGGCCTTCATATGATTTTGTGACATGACCAATAAACTCCCCTTTTCTCCTAAGCAAATTCAAGCTGCTCTCAAACACTTGCAACCAAGAGTCTGATGATGAAATCAGCAGCAGAGAACACTTTTTGATTTCCAGCTTTAAAAAAAGTTTTCAAATGGAGAGGTGAGTTACTTGTGGCAGACACAGAGAAGCACCACTTAGATCCTCTACAGCAGATGCAGTAGAATCCTTACAATAAAGAACTCGCTGCCCAGCTAGAATGACCATGGTTGGCTGACACCTCCAGCTGTAAGCACTCTCGTGGTTTACCTCCACTTTCTAGACAAAGGCATTCTATTCTGAAGGCATGTCTCAGCCAATGACTGACCTTAGAAATGGTAGTCAAGGTCTTGCTAGCCCCCAGTTAATGACTAAGCAAGACACATGCTAGTTGTTCCCACCCAGTAGAGACTCTTTCAGGGTACACCACCCCCAGATTCTCCATTGGGCTAGCAGAGGTTTTGCCAGTTCAGCATTACAATCTAGATTCTCTCTGTCCAATTCAGCTCACTCTTTGCCTCTCTAAGGTGTTACTCTTCAATAATTTTTTTCTGTTTCTAACTCTGTGTCCCAACATTTTAGAAAACCCTCAATTTGGTGCTTAATAGCCTTCCTCCAGCAAATTTAAAATAATACAACCAAGACCATGAATATTTTCATAGATATATTCTTTAGAATAAGCAGAAAGAAGGGTCCTTTCTGAAAACCATGAGCAGGTGGAGAGGACAAATATCTCCTTCTTCCATCTGTAGTCAAAACTCTGATTCTCTGGCTCTGGTTCCTGTCTTTTCCCACACCGTAATTGTGTAGCTAAACCAAGACCACAAATCAGGAAAGCCTTCTTGATCCATCTTTTATACGTGTGGTATCAGTGGATTTGCCTCCAAGCCCCTGGTCTCCCCTCCTGTCACAACCCCTTCATTTGCCTCACCACCTACCCCATCTCTGGATCAGGAGATTAATTAATGAACTGTCACTCTGAAAGATGCAGACCTTGCACAGGTCTGAGCCATTTATTTTGAATGCTTCCCTTCGTATCTAACCTTGAAGCTCCCAAATACATGATAGATAGCTGTAAATGAGCCTGAACCTCGTTCTTCATTTTATTTTCCACTGGTATATTTAGAAAGCGTTAGAGTGGGAAGAAAATACAGCTTGTTCACACCTTGACTTACTTAGTCGCTGGTAGGGTAATTGACCTTCAAGCTAGAATTCCTAGCAGAACTTCATATTTCGCTGACTTAATTAGCACAGAGCTTATGCACTTTGCAATCAAGAATCAAACACTTAAAAAAAAGAATCAAACACTTAAACTCGACTCATTTATTGGGAGTTTTGCAGTTACAATTTCCTCAACTTTTTTCAAACTCAAAGATACAATTATTGTTTACTGATATACAATAACTATGTAAATAGACTCCAAAGATGACCACCAACGTTATTCAAATCCTTTTGTTCTCTCCTTGAACTTGAGTTGGCCCTATGAGTGCTTTGAGAAATGTGGGAGAAATGATGTTCTCGAACTTTAGAGCCCAGGCTTTAAGCAAAATGGCAGCTTCTGCTTTCTTTCCAGGAACCCAGCTGTGTTTCTATGAAATCTCAAAGGCACATGGAAAAGACACAATGGCAGCCACAAGAATGAGCCATCTCAGACATTCTAGTACAGTTGAGTCCCCAGATAACTGTAGCCCCTCCCTATATCGCAAGAAGCAGAACTGCCCAATGGAGTCCAGTTAAGCTAGAGAGTCATGAGAAATAACAAAATTGGTGGTTGTTTAAAGCCACTAAGTTTGGTGGGTGATTTATCACACAGCAATAGGTGAATTAAACAATGATTTTTAGATATTCCTACTTAAGTAATATGAATCTGTGGGGAATGGGCACTCTCACACATTGCTGGTGGGAGTATAGATTCAGTTCATACTGAATGCAAAAACAACAAAAATGTGTACAAATACTTTATATAAAAATGGGTAATTTGGAGGGCATGTGTGATGTAGGGAGGGGATAAATATATATATGAGAATATTTATTGCCAAAATACACGAGGCAATACTATATACTTGTAATTGCTTATCTACCTAAAGCATAGAAAGTCTGAAAGAGTTAACAGCATTCTTAGGCAGGATAGGATAGGCTATTCTGTGATAATAAACAACTCTAAGATTGTGACAGCATAACACAATAAAAGTTTATTTTATCCTCACAAAAAGTGTGATGTGGGACAGGTGGCCCTCCTATGTGACACTCCTCCCAATGGTGACTCGGAGATCTGGGTTGTTCCATCATGTAGTTAAATAATGTTATGTGTGGCTTTCAGGGTCTCTGCACCAGGGGCGAGGAGGGATGGGGGAGGCACTCTCGCTCTTAATTGCTGCAGACTAGAAATGACAACATGTCATGGTTGGTCACAGTCCACTGGCTGGAACTAGTCACATGGCCCCAACCTTAGTGAAGTCTCATTTTGGATACATTTATACTTATTTCCAATACTTTTCACTGTAATAGATAACGCTATACTGCCTGGGCATGTGATAAGCTGGAATCTTTTTATATTTATACATCACTTTATAGTTTCAAATACGTTTCACATCCACTATCTCAGTTTAAGCTACATAAAAATCTCACGTGATAAGAAAACTAGGTTTAATTCTCCTCATTTTGCAAGTAGGAAAATTGAGGCCTACTTGACCGAGAATCTTGACCGAGGTCTCATGGCTATAAAAAAAGTTGAGAATCAAAATGAACTCTGTGATGCTCTAAATCCAGTTCTCTCTTCATTAGAGGCATGTCAATCAACCTCCTGCCCCACACCGTATCTTTTAACATGGCCTTGGTATGTGTGAATAAAAGAAATTTAGTCAGAGAGTAGATAAGGATTTTCAGGAAATGAAAGAAATAGCTGTTTCAGGAATCTGGGTCAGAGTGATTTTGAAAAATGTTTGTTTCCATGTCAGTCTCCTTGACGAGAGTATGACCTTCTAAACAGAATTGGGCCACATTCACTTCTACAGCCCAAATGTCTGGCACAGGTCTTGACCTATGTTGATTATTAGATAAATATTGAATGAATGAATGAATGAATGAATGAATGAATGAATGAATGCAAAGTAATACACTCTATATTCTCTGCCATAAAATCATAGCACTTTCGACCTTGAAGACATCTAGACTGTTGCTCCTCAATGTAGTCCCTGAAGCAGAAACATCAACACCACCGGGAACTTGTTAGAAATGAATCCCAGACCCCACTCCACACATACTGAATCAGAATCTTCATTTTAACAAGATTTCAAGATGAATCATAAGTGCTTTAAAGTTTGAGTAAATTCAAACGCACTGGTCTTGAGTCAACTCTTCTGTTGTACAGATAGGGAAGTTCTGTAGATGCTCCAAGCCCTGGGTCAAGTCAAGCTGGAAGCACAGTACCCCCGCTCTGACCTCATTGATCTGATGCTTCTTTATGCTACCCCCTCTTCCCAGCATAAAAGAAATGCATGCTAAACAGACTTTGTTTCAATTCAATACATTTAGTGTCTGTGCAAGGTTGAGGGAGGTAAGGTGATCTTCAGTGATACAATCTGACACCAATTCCAATGTGTGGGTTTTTTCCCCACACCAAACAATTCTCAGACACCAGCTGGGTATCCTACAATTCAACTCGATTCTGACACTATTCACTCAGAGATAACATCAGATATCACAGGTCAGTCCCACAAAATTGCCCCCACTTTAAATGCCAACCACAAGTCCAAGTTGTTATCTGTGCTTCTGACTCAGTGGCTGTCAATCAGAGGTTCCCATGAAACCCTCCTTAGGTTCAGTTAATTTGTTAAAGTGGCTCGCAGAATTCAGGAAACTAGTTTACTGACTAGATCACTGGTTTATTACAAAAGATATTAAAAGATACGTATCAACAGTGAGAGGAAACAATACATAGGGCAAGGTCCTGAGCTAAGAAGCTTCTGTCCCTGTGGAGTTTGGGGTCCTGGAGAGCTGCAGGTGAATGCATCTGGTTTACCAATGTGGGAGTTCTCCAAACCACATCCTTTTGGGGCTTTTGTGGAGGCTGCATTACATAGGCATGATTGATTAAATCATTGGCCATTGATGATAGAACCCAATCTCTAGTCCCTTTCTCCTGCCCTGAGGTGAGGAGTGGGGCTGAACATTCCAACCCTCTAATCACATGGTTGGTTCCCCAGGCAACCAGTGCCCATCCTAAAATGCTTTATAAAACTCACCTCATTAACATAACAAAAGACACCTTTGTAGCACAGGAAATCCCAAGGGTTTTAAGATCTCTATGCCAGGGAAGGACAAAAAAACAAATATATATTTATTATAAATTATAATGTCACAAACGATATAATTAGTACATTATACTTGCAGAAAATTTAGAAAACATAGGAGATTGAGTGGCGTGCAGAAAGCAGCACGCTTTCTGCAGGTGAATCTTCCTTTCCTCAGTAGCGTTGGCATCCCTTTCATCCTCCAGGACATCCTCCTCAAGGCTGGCCCTAGCTCTCCTGTCTTACTATCATTGCATGAAGTCATCAGAGCAGAGCATGTTAAGGGCAGCCCGGGCGTGTACTCCAGGAGAAGAAACTAATACTGACTCTCCTTGACATTCTTACAAAGGTGATCTCCATTAATCCACGTACTACTCAATAAAGCCGATATGTGCATTTCACAGAGAGGGTAAACTAAGCTCAAAAAAAGGTAAGTAACTTGTTTAAGTCATTCTATAAAGGCAGAGCCTTTCATCACAAAGTCTAAGATGGCCTGAGATCAACCCTCCTAGACTGGCTCAGGTGGGAAAGTCTGCTCTGAGCTGGAGAATGCATATAGCTCTTTCCTGCATGGAGGTGTGGCTGCTCTTCACAACATCAGCTCAGGTGACTGTACAAAGCAAGATCACCACTGGTTCAACATTATCAGCACAGGGGGAAAGGTTGCCAGGAAGCTAGTTCCTAAAAGTGCTCTGTGATGCCAGCTGCATGTATATCAAACAAGAGTTTCTAAATATTGGCTCCTCAATATTTCTGTACCTTGCTACACAAAGCTGGAAAATTATTTCAAGTGAGAACACAAGATCAGGGAGCTTTGTTCCTCCAAGTAGAAGTGACTCATGATTTGTGAAGAAACATGATATGACAAATAATTACTGCTTAAATCAGAGGCTAAAAGTCATAGATTTTTAAGGTTTTCAACATCAAGAAACTGAGGACCATCCAATGTCACCCCAATAAATTTAATAAAAAAAGAAAAAGAAAGAAACTGAGGACCAAAGATATAAAAGGAACAAGGCCATATGGCCAGTAAAAGGCTGAGAAAGAATTAGAATCTGGGTCTAATTCTTACTTTTCCAATTCTGTGAGAATATCTTTGCAATATGTATACCTATTTGGTAGCCCTCTCCTCTTTTCTATCAGTGTTATTTTCCAGGTGATTTCTTCCATTTCCGTAGCTACAAAAAACACCTATATGCTACGGACTCTAAAATCCTTCTTTTCAATTCTGGTACCATTCAATTTTGATTTCACATAAAAAGTACATAACCAATAACTTATTGGACACCTCCACTTGGATGTCTAACCAACACTGCAGACCTCATTTTCCTAAAACTAAACTCTTCGACCACATCTCTGCACAAATTTGTTCTACCCTCAGTCTTCTCCAGTTACATAAATACACCGCCCTCTACTTGGTTGCTCCATCCAAAAACTAAGTCATCTTGAATCCTTTTTCCCTTACACCCCACATCCAATCATTAGCATGTTCCATTGGCCGTAACTCCAAAAGCTGTTCCAGATAAAGCCACTTCTCACCGTCACCTCTGCTTCCATCCTTTCTTAGATTTTTCCTAATCAGTCTCCTTGCTTCCACTCTTGCCCCCTCCAACCCATTTCCTAACACCCAGAATGATCCCTGGAAGCATATATCAAGTCATGTTACTATCCTGCTTCAAAACACTCAGAGGCTTCCCAGGATATTTAGAGTAAGTCCAATACCTAACGATGGCCTAAAAGGCCCCATTGATCTTCCTCTCACTGCTTCTACTCCAAACTGACCTTTGCTCTGGACCTTGAATATGCCAGTCTAATTCCAGATTAGGCCTTTGCTCAGGTTCTTTCATTCTGCCAGGAGCGCTTCCCCAAGTCTGCCCCCTCCCATCACTCTGATATATCTGTTCACGTGTGACTCCCTCAGGAAGCCCTGCCCTGACCATTCAGATGATCTCGAGTAGTTCCTCTGCTCCCTACCCGTTCTCTAGCACA